>NC_136813.1:67579413-68001913 GCF_951394365.1 Tetrao urogallus
TTGGACGTGAGCCAGCAGTGTGCACTTGCAGCATGGAAGACTAACAGTATGCTGGGCTGTGTCAGAAGAGGGGTGGCAGCGGGGGGGGGGGGAGAGGATTTCACCCCCAGCTCTACCCTTGTGAGGCCCCACCTGGAATACTGTGTCCAGGCCAGTAAAGGAAGGATGTGGAGCTATTGGAGCAGATGCAGAGGAGGGCACAAAGATGATCAAAGGGCTGGAGGACCTTTCCTGTGAAGAAAGGTTGAGTCAGTTGGGCTCGTTCATACTGCAGCAAAGAAGGCTCTGGGGAAACCTCATAGTATTTCAAGTATTTGAAGGGAGCTTACAAGCAGGAGGGGAACTGACTTTTTTTTACTGCATGGTAGTGATATGATGGCAAAAAGTTTATTCAGTGTCTGCCAGACATGCTGAACACACATAGCTTCTTTTGGCTTTGGTAGGTTTTCTGAGTCTTCAGTATCTGAAATCAGTAAAAAAACACTTATTTCTTATCCCAAAAGTACACTGGGAACAGGAGATTAGGTTTCATAAAGCCACTGATTCAGAAGCAAGTGAAGGTTTTCTAAATGTGACTCTGAGAATGTATGCTTGAAGTAAGACTAGGCATGAATATCATTTGTTAGCACTACAGAAAAGACCAAATAAAACCACCATGTGCACAGAATACTGACTGAGCCATAAGCAAGTGTTAGTAGCATTGAAGGAGTTGTATCTAAGTGTTGCAGACAGGCTTTCTCAGGGCAAAGGCTTGATCTGATACTAGAAAAATGCACACTATTTTAAGAAGACAGGAAAAGTGCATTAATAAAAACAAAATAAAGAAAGTATAATAATAGGTGCATAAGATATCACAACAAATTACAAAAGAACTCCCATTTGGTGTTTTTAAAGCTCATCTAGAAAAAGAATATCCAAAAATAGAGGAGAAGAAAAAATAACGTGAGAAGGAAAGAAAAGGTAGCAATACATGTAAGTTTGAGTGAAAAGAAGGAACAAAAAATGTGAAGAGCAAAACCACTTGAAGGTGTGCAATTGGCTTAACAATCCTGCTGTTTGGAAAAAGTACTATGGATGTAAAAATGCTTGGCATGAAGTATTCAAAAGGTAATTTGAATGGTACCAAATGGTACGTGCAATATCCAGTATTTCAATTAAAGACTTGAGTAGTAATAGCAATTTCTTATCAGGAGTAAAAGAGTATGCCTATCACTTATGTACTGAAAAGTGGTACTGATCACTGTCAATGATCAAATTTGGTTCTATAAATACTATTCAAATGAATAAGCTTCAGAAATTGCAGAACTCACTTCTTGGCAAATTTGGCAATATGACTGGTACAACTTCTGAAGTCGATCCTGGAGTATATTTGTGCTTTCAATTTTTTTTTTTCTGGGAGAAAATTTTTGATAATTGCTGTTTGATTTCTAAAAGGACATTCTGGACTGCTGGTACAATGCCTTTTAGGAAGATAGGAGATAATAAGGAATGTCCTATCTAGATGCAGATTCTGAAAAACACAGATTTCCATGAAAGGAAAAGGAGTTTCACTGCTTCAGAGTCACTTCATTCAAATCCTGTAAAAAAGCTTTCTGTGTGCAACCCATAAATTACAACACAGCACCTTAGGGAGCTGCAACTTGAATGCTTCATTTAGCTTTGGAAGGATGTTATAAAGCTAGAGAAGAGAGAACTTTGACCAGAGATGGATTTTTCACCTTGATTATGCACTTAATAAACCAGTACACAAACTGTTACAGTGTTTTATAGAATAGATGACTGGTTATTTATCTTCAATAGGCAGCAGACCATTTATCACCATGCATAAATTGTTTCTCTCTTTTTAAATAAACAAATGCCTAAAGAAATAAATTGAGCTTCACACATTCAAAATTATGTTTTGTTTTCTGACACTTTCGGGTCACTGTGTCCATTAACATGCCAGCAAGAGTTTTGCCACTTCTTTCTATGGAGTGCATTTTTTCTCATCAAGTGAGAGCAGAGGAGAGCACCCTGACACAGAAAATGGCTGCATAAGTGTGCAAACAGCACTCATATACACGTATAATGCTTAGGAGGAAGTTTTTCATACAGAGGGTGGTGATGCACTGGAACAGGTTGCCAAAGAGGTTGTGGATGCCCCATTCCTGAGGCATTCAAGGCCAGGCTGGATGTGGCTCTGTGCAGCCTGGTCTGGTGGTTGGTGACCCTGCACATAGCAGGGGGGCTGAAACTAGATGTGGTCCTTTTCAGATAGCAGTTGTTGGAGAGTTATTCTGTTTATTTATACAAATATAATGGGATGAGCAAGAAGTAGAAAAAAAAAACAAGATGAGCAACAGATGTGTGGAGCTTGTGTAGAATCCAGCAGACGCATGGCCAGAAGCTATAAAGGCTAAAATTGTGAGCACGAGTGAGCTCTGTGGCTCTGACAGTGTGGGATTTAGAGATGACTGTCTGTCATTCTTGTGCTGCCATCAACAGACAAGTCAGATGTGGAGAAAAGATGATGAATTTGGCTTTACCAATCCGTCTTTGCTTATCTGATAGAAAGACTCCTGGGGGCATAGGCTACTGTTTGTAAGTAAAGTTTAATCTGAAATTATTGCCTGTTTTGAGTCTACTCAAGCCTGTGGGAATGGCATTGGCACTCCTCCCATTATTTTTTTATCCCTATATCATATTTGCTTCTTTTTGGTGCATTCCAAAAAGGAGGAGACAGAGCAAAATATTTTTCCAAGATTTGTAACTCGAAGGCAAAAGGTAATGTTCATTATCTTGAACAGTGTCATTATTTCATTAAGGGAGACTGCAAAAACATTAACAGGAAGTTGCAGACTCCTAGAAAAGACTCATAGCAGTGTAGATAGTTTGTTCAATGTGAAATGATGAAAACAGGCTGTAATCACTGGCTACAGGTTTAAGTATTCAGTCTGCCCTGGAGGAAATACATCGATGCCCAAAGTAAAACACAATTAGTAATTCTCTGTCTTACTTGAACACTTCTAGCCAGTAGCTGTTGCCTGTTCTTATTTCTTTGTCCTAGATGACATGAACTGATGATGACTTCCAAATCTCTTCAGATGAAAAGTTCCATAATTTAACAGACCACAGAATAACTTAGGTTGGAACCTCCTGCCATGAGCAGGGCTGCCCCCCACCAGCTCAGGGTACCCAGAGCCCCATCCAACCTGGCCTTTAGCACCTCCAAGGATGGGGCACCCACAGTTTCTCTGGGCAGCTGTGCCAGCGCCTCACCATCCTGTCAGTGACAGTTTTGCTCCTGACATCTAATCTTAACTACTCCTTTTTTTAGCATTCCCCCTTGTCCTACTGCTATCTACCCATATGAAAAGTTGATTTCCTTTAAGTTGATAGCCACTGTAAGATCATCCAGGAGACCTGAATTCTAATTTCTCCTTTTCTGTAGGCTGCTGTTTATACACTGAAATCTTTCATGGTGGTTCAGTCTAAAGTCCTTCTGATCATATGGTGTCTCTGTCTCATGAGCAAAAGCAAGAGGCAAGGCCATGCTGAAAAAATAATAGCACACTTCTTCATGGACTATACTGATGTATGCAGAATAGCTACTTGGATCTTGCATTCTCTTTCAAATGCTTTCTTTTGATGTTTTCTCCATTTCATAATAGCAGCTGTTTTGTTATTGTTGTTGTTTTTTTAATAAGTTTTATTTGCAAGTAATCAATTACTTTTGGAAAAGCAGAGATTGTGAGGTATGTAAGGAATATTAGTCTGCCAGGGCTCCTTTACCTATGTATTTTTTCTAAGCAGTGTCCTTTCTCCTGTTTGCATTGCTGATGTCATTCACAGGCTTAGTCTTCCCTCTTACTGCCTGCACTCTTTTTGAGCGGGGTCTTGCTGAATCCAACCTTGCTGTGGTTCATGCATATCTGTTTTGATTCTCCTGTCTTCCCAGCTGGTGGGTGACTTTACCTATACCCTAACAGTTCTAGATGTAGCTTTGCTTATCTGTACACCAGGCTCCTGCTTTTATCTGTGAAGCCTTTCACTTTGTTTCCATTACTTCTCATAACGCAGTAGCTATCTTGTACAAAGTATCTCAAAAATGTTTTGTGTTTCTGTTTGTTGTTTTTTTTTTTTTTTTATATATATGCTTATAGATCCACTTGCTGCTTAGATCCACTTACTCACACTTACTTACACTTACTTATTCATAATGTATGATACTTCTTTTTAATTTTAGGTTACTAAACGAAGCTGCTTACTCTGTGACTACCTTAATTGCATAAAGAAAAAAGCATGTTTTCAGGGTGCCCTTCGTCTCATCAGTCTTCATTTAATCCCTTCTCATCTCACATAGGGATTTAAGCCAGCTGAGATGAATTACACCCTCATTTACTCTCATGTATATTACTCTTATGTTGACATCTGAAATTAGCTGAAATAAATGTTACTTTTGTCATACCTTTAATTTATTGCAATAACTACTGTGTTTTCTTTAAGTTACTCTCCTGTGGCACTTTTTTCTTGTGATAGCATCATAAAGGGAATGTTTGTTTGAATACCTATGAAGCCTGCCCTGTCCAACACTTTTATTAGATTTTATATGGTCTTTCACTGAAAATGTATAAACGTTTTTGCATTTTTGTTAGAATGTACCAGTTATTCCAAAAATGTGTATGTTAAACCTAAAAGGCTGCATTCAGCAATGGCTCTTTCCATATGTATGCGATCAGATATAATGGCCAAAGGTAACTGAGTGACCCTGGGCTACTCAAAAATC
Source organism: Tetrao urogallus (assembly GCF_951394365.1). NCBI lineage: Eukaryota > Metazoa > Chordata > Aves > Galliformes > Phasianidae > Tetrao > Tetrao urogallus. Next base: position 67,584,179 of record NC_136813.1, read on the forward strand.
ATTCCCTGATAATGTTTTCTGAATGCATAAAACACAGTCTGTTTCTCAGGGTTGACCTCAGAAGTGTTGTCATCTCTTTTCATTATTGCTGCACTTAAATTACTTTGCTTATTTCCAATTCAGCACCTCCATAAAGTAGCAGTACCATAGGACAGATGTACTGCTTATGTTTTATTTATTTTTCCTGTCTCTTTCAAAAATATGCCCTTGGATGTCTCTACTCAGACATAATACACTGCAAGTATAATGTAGTAAATAATAACAGAAACAGACTGCTAGTAAAATATATATATATATGTATATATATATTTTTGGGGGGGATAATTCAGCACTACTTTCAAACTCTAAGTACTTCTGATTTCTTCTCATTTCTTTAATTTTCAAACCATCAGCTTGATGCATCTAGAACTTCTGGACTTACAGCCTGAATACATTTGAACTGATTTGTATGACTAAATACATTTATCCTTTCAGAAATGACTCTTGGTATGCTAACACAGTCTTCCATGGATGTTCCTGCATACAGAACTTTCAGGCTTTTTGCCCGCTGTTTATTTGGAAGATATGATCTACTACATGTATACAGTAATCTCTATTAAGTCATACTTTAAAAATAAATAACGTTTAGCTTTTCTTGACAATTTTTAGTAGACTAAATACAGGTACATTTCAACAAAGATAAATATTATGTCCCCTCTATAACCAGAGAAAGGTAGAAAAGTAAGGGAGATTGTCAGTGACCACCTAAGGAGGAGATGGAACAGTAGAGCTGGGAATGGTATTCAGTCTTGGTCCCATGGCCTCTCCATCAGATCCCACTGCTGCCACACCATTTCATTAAAATGATCTTAGTGCTCAGTCATACCACGAGCATATGCCACTGTAATTAAAATACATCATATTGTATACAGTCACTGAAGTAATTTTGAACAGTTCACAGAAGGGCAAACTGTTGTGAGTCTGTGAAGTGTTTTATCAAAAAATGTAAACATGCATTTGCCAAGTATAATTACTGTGCTGAAAATAACTATCACAGTTTCATTTGTGCTTCCTAACTCTTTCTAGTGGAACTGTTAAACACCAGTGTCGATAGGTTATTGTCTTTCAGATTTTCTTTACGTTAAACAGACTGCAAATGTGTTCATCTAGCCGTGTTAACAGCTGCTAGCAGGTCATGCATTTTTATTAGGTCCATTATTATGAATACTCAGCTTTCTTTTTGAAGTCTTTTTAAGAGCAGCTATAAACTCTGTCTTTGTTAACAAATCAGCCCAGAAAGATAAGCTTTGCACCTGTTGTTCACTCCTGCCAGAGATGGAATAATGCTATCTGGAAGCCATCCCAGCGATTTGCTCAGTGGCTGCCCAGGCACATCTTTTCTCAAGAAGCCTTCAACCATATTGAACAGACCAAATGTCAGTAGTGATTCATGCATACTTAGAGTTTTCACAAGACAGGACCAGAAGGTTAACTAGCAAGCCTGACTCAGCAGGAGCAAAGCCAGAGCTTATTGTAGTAAAGGAGAGGAAGGGCAATGACACAGAATATGGAATGAAATACAGAATAATGGTGAAATAAACAAAATCTTATGTAGGCCACCAAATGACCACTGAATGAACTATCTACACAGAAAGATAAGTATGACCCGGGCAGTGATTAATGTAATTTGTATTTAATTAAAATTACATTAAACTTTGGAATAACCCTTGCTAAAATTCCTTCTTCAAGTTTGAGGCAATCTCAGGTATAAAAGATCAGGAAGATCTTTTGAGATCTTATAATCTGTTCTGCATGATTCTTCTTTTAGGGGCTCTTAAACACGTCTAAAAAATGCTTAGTAGGGTAGTCTAAGTGTATATGAAGATATCTTTCTCAATGACGGGACAGACTGAGTTTGTGGGGAGAAAAAAAGTACAGGTTGTAGCAGGGTTCAGTGTCACAGCATAATGCTGTGTTGGCAGAGGAACTGCTTGCGTTACAGAGTGAAGAATGTCTCAGCTCTGAAGCAGCTTAGCAGAAAATATCTGAAAGGTGAGGACAGTTCAAAGCACTTAACACATGGCAGATACACAAACAACTGGTCTTCTACAAGATACTTTGAAGACAGATGGAGGCTGTTACAACTGCACATTCACTTCACCACAGAAAACTTCCAGAAGCAACTACAGGAGCAGTTTTGTTGCTTGCTGTATCTCAAGGTTTAACTTTTAACTTAGTGCTGATTCTCTGCATTGTACTGATGTCTTAATGAAGGAATCAAAGATCATTAGACGTCCCAACAAAGTTCTCTGAAGTGTGAATCAAAATATCTATCCTTGAAGGAAAAGACTGGATTGTTGCCTATCTGGACAGTTTATGCTGTCAATCACAGAATCACAGAATTGTAGGGGTTGGAAGAGACTTCCAAGTTCAACTCCCTGCAAATCAGGCTCCCTACAGCAGGCTGCACAGGTAGGCATCCAGGTGGGTTTTTAACATCTCTGGAGAAGGAGAATCCACAGCCTCCCTGGGCAGCCTGTTCCAGTGCTCTGTCACCCTCACTATGAAGAAGTTCCTCTGCATACTGATGCAGAACTTCCTATGCTCCAGTTTATGGCCATTTCCCCTTGCCCTTTCTGCACAGATTGCTGAAAAGAGCTTGGCCATGTCCCTTTGACCCCCACACTTATGATATTTATAAACATTAGTAAGATCCCCTCTCAGACTTCTTTTCTCAAGGCTGAACAGATACAGGTCATCCAGCTTTTCCTCATATGAGAGATGCTCCAGGCCCTTTATCATCTTTCTGGCCCTCTGCTAGACTCTTTCCAGGAGAAATGGTCCTTCATGACTTGTCAAGAAATGCTGTAGTCAAGTGGTGGATCAGAGACTGAGTAATTATCATTCTTTCTATATTTATAAAAAAACCCAAGTGGCTGAAGATATCTGAGAGGAATCTAACCATGGCTGAATCTGATGGAAGTTCTCAGGACAGTACCTATGTAGTGAACTGCATGATGAAGAAGCCAGTATGAGTCAGGCTTCATTGACTGTGAAGACACTATGCTTTATTGCTTGCTGTAAAATGTGTGCTGCTTATTCTCTTTACAACTATGCTATCACAACTGTGAGGAATGTACAGATGTAGTTGATTCTTCTGCTTGGACCCATTTTTCCATCTAAGGAAATACAGTGGTAATTCAGGGGGATTTGGGATAGTGATTATTTAACTGTCATTGGTTATATTATTGCCAAGAGTGAATGCTATTTTCTTTTCCTAAATTACAGCTCCTAGTTAGACTCAAATCCAACAGTTATCAATCCTATCTTTGAATTACCACAGGCTGTTATAATAAAGAAATAATTGAAACTCCCAGTCACAGAACTGATGTCAGCCATGGGAACTCTATAATTCTTTTCAAGAATTATTGAATAATCAAGCAACTAAATAATGATGATGGTATAATAATAAAAGAAGATAATGTCCTGATGTCACTGGTGAGTCCTCTAGAGTGGCTCTGTGAATAAGGGGAGCACAAATGGAAGCAAGATATTTCCTTCTCATAGAAAGCAGTAGAGGAACCATGTCAGGAATGGTGGGGGGAGAGCAGGGGGAGGGGAGAAGGACTTGTGCCATATGGTTTGCATGCAGAGATAGCTTTAGTATTCAATGAAAGAATGTGAAGAAAACTGTATAATTCATTCCCATGCTATGTTGACATGCATGTTTATCCTGCAACAACGTTATTTTAATGTGCTTGATCTGATTTTGTTCTTACGCTGACTAATGATTACATTTTAGTATTTTTGATCTTGCAGACTTTAAAAACAAGTAATTTGTTTGTGTTAGTCTTCAGTTTAAGTACGTTTCCAATTACTAGGGAACATGAAATTTTTGGAGTTGAGGGTTAGTTTGTTAAATAGTTAGACAAGAGTCAGAATTCAATAGGATTACATTACACTCGTTCCTGAAAATAAATAAATTCAGCGATGTTCATTCAGAAGACATGTAAATATAAGTCTGTCCACAAGGGGTCACCAAATACTGCGACATTACTTTTAAAAAAATCTGCTTCAAAACAACCCCCAGAACGTTTCGGTTTCAGCTTTTCTCGATTCTGCAGGCCTATTGTTGCAAACAAAAAAAATGACTTGATACTATCTGAACGTTGGAATTAAGGTGGTCACAGCTCATTCTTCCCTCGACTGTAATCTGTGATCAAATGATTTGGCTCTGTATGCCGATAGCTGCAGCGCGGCGTGCTCAGTCTTTCTGGAGTGTGTAGTGGAATAAGGAGATTTGATTCATGCAGAAGTAGCTTGCTCTATCTGATTGGATTATTTACATGAAATATTGCTCTCTATGGGTGGTATGTGGTTTCAAAAGGAGTGCGTTGCATATGCACAGGTGTATGCTGGTATGGGTCCAGCTCTGATTGCAGCAAACTGAGCCAGAATGGGGAGGGAGCCCAGAGGAGCTATTTCTGCCCACAGAAGGGCTGATCATGCAGATAACAGCTGGGAGCCATAAGGAGTTTTACTAAATTAGAGCTACAACAGATACCTTCTGTTTCCAAACTAACAAAATAGAGGCTGTGAAAAGAGACCTGCCAAATAGTATCAGTTCTCTCTCTCTTTTACGGTTGCCTTTATTTACACGAGAGAAACTGCAGCAAGCAAAACTGGAAAGTAAGAATTTATGCCACTGGAAAGTAAATATTTATGCTTTCACTGGAGCCTGAATACAAATGTGTATCACAGTCACTTTCATATTTCCTCAATGAACTAATGCTAAAGTAGCAATGCATGTCAATTTTTAATAGCATTTCCTTATATTTGTTGCTTAATACATTGCAAGAATTATTATTATTATTATTTTTTTCTCATGACATAGACAAACATATCTGTGACAGATCTAATGCAGGGAAAAAAAGAATATTCATACTTGAGTCTAGAAAAAAAAGACTTGATATATACATTTTTTCTTACTTTACATTTTGAGTAATTGGACTCTGATATACCTTGCATATCTAAACACATAAGAAGAATTAAATATGTATAATGCCATGACAGCTTTTGGGCTGCAAAAAGAAAAGTCATAAATTCCAACAATTTTTTTTATTATTTGTATGTAATTTTTATTGTTAATTTGGTGAGAAGAAGGAAAATAATTTTATTAATCAATTATTATAGCATTTAGAAGCCAAAATAAGGTAGGTAGGAAAAATACCCCTCTCTAGCCAAGGGAGGTGAAAATAGAATAAAAATGTGTAACTGCTTTCACTGAAGCAGGAGGGAAGGGGAAGCAAGTGCCTCCTGAGTAACAAGAGAATATGATCCTTAATGAACTGAATACTGCTTTTGGATCTCACTGTACCTGAAACATATGGCAAAGTTTTGGATGGAAAAATGATCCCTTTAATAAATTTATCCTATTAGATTATTCAAAAAAAGAACAAAATGTTATACTTTATAGAAACAAGTACGTAGATATAGACAAAACCTGTAATTAAATGGAAGTTACAATTACTGTATCAAGTGAAAGTTACAACAGCAAATTTTTATTTCCCCACCATTAAATTGCAACCATAAAGAGGTTTGTCAAGTACTACACGTCTTTGGTATGGCAGATGGTGACAGCTACAACTATAAGGAATGTCTAAAAGCATAGCACAGGCTTGTATGACTAATAGTCAAATTTCAAAGCTTTGTGGCCTCATCTGATCAGATAAAGCTTGGTGTGCCTAAGAGGAAAACCAACTTTTCTGTTCCTGATTAGTTGTCTTCCAGTGATGCCAGGCATTAGTTACTTGTTAGATGTTTTTCTGGATCTCCAAAATCTAGTGTGAAGCTTAAATGTTAAATGAAGAATTTTAGAGTTTGGAAAGAACCTCTTGAGGTCCCCTTGAAATTCTGTCATTCCATGAAACCTCTGGAGTCCTGCTTTGGGGAGTGAGGGAGAAGGCAGCCTGTGCCCTCCATGAAAGAAAAAAAAAAAAAAGAAGAAGAAAGAAAGAGAAGTCTCTTCAGTTTGATATTGTAATTTTTACAGAAATAGAACCAAATTCGGGAAGGGAAAAGGGTTTTGAGAACTGACCTATAAGTACAGTATGAGAAGTGTACAAACAAATTGTACCTCAGAACCATTCTGCTAATTTTTTTTGATTAATGTAGCAAAAGGACAACATTATGAAAAAATCTAACAAACAGTTCCAAAGAGAAAAGTGATTCGGTAGCTGGAAAGAATACGTAAGTTCACGTACCTTCAATTTATTAAGTAGTTCGGCTAGGTGGTTCCATTTCTTTTGAATCAGAAGGCTGAGCAGAAGCCTCCTTACCTTCATCATTAGCATGAAACCATCTAAAAAAAGAGATTTAGTTAATCTGTGTTATTACTTTATTTTTTCTTATACTGAATCATTGAATCACTTCTTTTTCTTCCCTTCCCTTCCCTTCCCTTCCCTTCCCTTCCCTTCCCTTCCTTTCCCTTCCCTTCCCTTCCCTTCCCTTAGGTTCTTGAGAAGAATTAATAGAGGATCCTACAAAAGCCTGTAAGCACAACATTCTTATTGTTTCTGAAGTTTATCGACAATTTTCATGCTGATTTTTCTATTTTATTACTAATTTTTAAAGCATATAATTAAAATTCTTTTAAAATATATCTCTATTCAACAGGGATAATTCTCTATTTTGGAGTATACCATCAATATATTCTTCTTGCTGAAGTATTTTTTGTCATTGAAGTGGGAAATGAAATTGAAGTGGGAAATTAAATAAAATGTGTTTTTTTTTTTTAAGTATTAACCCCACCCCCATTTTTTCTGTTGGATCGCTTCTCTAAAATGTTGAACTTTAAAAAATTGTCTGCTTTTTTTCTCCTTTTTTGAGAATCATGTGAAGGCTGAGGCTCTGAGGGTTAGAGTTCTCCAGCGCCACCCTCTGTTCAGAGCAAGGCTAGCTAGATGAGCTGTCTTCAGGAGGGGTTTGAGTATCTGCAGAGATGGAGACTCCATAGCCAGCATTTAACTACTGTTACAGTGGTAGTTTTTTCCTTCTGTTTAAAAGGACCTTCTCTTGTTTCAATTTGTCTCCATTGCCTCTCAAGTCATGCCTTTATCACTTTACTATTAGTATTTATTATGTAAATTTGATCTGAAGCATTACAGATTCTTTGAATATGTAGATTTAGGCTAGGTTTTGGGTTTTTTTTGCCTTTAATATTTCTTTGAAAGAGCTGATACCTGTGAAAACTACCAAAAAGATGGCACAGGTTATCCAGATAAGGGCCCAAAGTTACTTTTAGCCTATCCAACATGAATAATGTAATTTATTGGTTTGAACGTAATTTTAATTCCCTAAAGAAGTTCTTAAATTTACCAGGCAGTGTTCCGTGTGTCTCTGTGGGGTAGGATAGACTGCCTATATCAGCAAAAAGAAAAGAAGTTGCAGTAGAATCATGTACCAGAATGAAAGAGGTGATAGAGTGGTTCAGAGTCTTGAGGAATATTTAGCACTTAATATTATTGAGGGACAAATGTAGATGACCAAAATAAAATAAAAAAGCCCCTAACTTTGCATGACTATGCATGAATCTTTTAAATAATCTTTTTAGAATCATATATGTTCAGTATATTTATTTTTCCCAAAGGAAAAGCTCAGAATTTTATTAAAATATCCTAAGATTTAAAGCAAGAAGGTGTGCATTTATCTGAATAGCAAAGCTGAAATCCTTTCATGTACCAATTTCTAACTATGTAAGCAAATATAAACTGTACCGGAATGTGGGGGAATTTGGCCTGATCTACATAATATAAGCCTTTTTTTTTATCTTTACATGTTCATATTTTCTTTCACTTAGAAGAAAAGATTCCAGGAAAAGTATGCAGAAAGAATAAACCTACTTATGCAAATTCAACAAAGGATTTTTTTTGCATCTGTACAAATAGAACTGATTTTTGATGTTCAGTATCCAGCTAAAATTGAACAAAAAGCTACAAAACAGTGCATAGTATGAAAATCCTTAACTATTCTAAATTTTAAAAAAGTTCAAAAAACTTTTCACATTTATGGTTTCTGATTTTAGACAAGACCCACTGATTGCTCAGCTTCATCTATTGCAAACTAGCTTTGGAATTACCACAAACACAGAAGTCACATCAGCAGTCTAAATTTTCTCAGCAAAACCAAACTTCAGCATTTTATTTGGAAAAGTTGAGTTGATAAAATTATTTTGGTGGTATCAGTCCCCAGTGCTCCAGGTTACCCTTGTTGTAGTACTTTATTTCATAGAAATGTGTGGCTTTGATCCATATAATGTTCCAAAAGCTGTTTACCAGATCTGTACAAGGCCTTACAAATAATTTATTCAAAAGAAAGAAAAAATCTCTTGTACAATTTTCTTTTTTTTTTTTTTGATTTTAAATAAGCTTCTCCACATTTGTAAGTTTAAATATTTTAATTATAAAAATCTTTGCTGTAAGAAAAAAATTGTGTTGAGACTAAATGTGTCCTCTTATCCAGGGCATAATGAATCATTTTTAATTTTAAACTCAGCATGTCTTTCATTTTTGCTTTATTTGGAACGTTTTTCTTCATGTTTCAGGGAGGAAGAGGCAATTAGAGGGGCAGAGGTCAAGTCCCATGACTCTGGTTATCTTGTGGAGGAACACTGAACACTGATGTTAAGGGAAGCAATAAAAATTGAAGCTAACTTTGTTTATACACTGTATTATTTTTAGAAAGTAATTCTCTGATGTGGGGCCAGAGCGTATTTGGTAAAAAGTCTTTAATGCACAGCAAGGGTTAGCTGTCTAATGAGGTATGAGACAATTATATCAATCAACTATGTCTTTCCTTAGTCCCTCAGGTAAATATATGCACATTGGCTATGCCTGATTTTTATTGGGTCTGCCAAATTTATCTGCAAGTTAGAGTTCAGGAAGCTCCCAGAGACATCTGTCTGGTATTTGTCTTGCTACAGCTGTTGTTTAATTTCTCTAGATGGAGCAAACATTTATACCTGGTATAGACTTTTCCCCTTACTTTTTCTTAATTCCTGGGCTAAGACAGTTACAGTAACCCTTATTCTTCATTTGCATATGAAATCACCATGACACCATCTGGACATAATGCTTTTCCTATATATATCCCAGTCTTGATACTATTGATAATAGGCACAATCTGAGAGCACACTCCAAAACTTAATGCAGTGCATTCTGATGCTACTTCCACCAGCACATTTTTCATTAGCTACTAGTGCATATACTGATGTCTTGCTCTTTCTTAGTGATGGGTTTTTTAGATATCTTTTTTCTTGTTTGTACTGAGTCCAGTACTCCCACACCATGCTTACCTACTGCGTGACTTAGAAAGTGATGCATTTGTTCGAGGCACGCAGCTGTGCCTTGCTGTCACTTACACTGTTTTTCAGTATATAGTGGTTTATCTCACCCATTATCTTGCAGTAATCCATTTCTCATGGGTAGCACACTGAGTCCTGCCTTCAGAAAACATTCCAGGTAGCTTGTCAATGTAAACCTTCTTATTTAAATGCGATTTAAGATAGTGCAGTGAGTGGACCCAGAGCTGCACAGACTGCTAACATACACACACTCCCATGCTCTCCTCAGGTGCCTAAAGAAATGATACGGTTGAGAAGCAGAAGTGAGAGCTTTTTGCTCATTTGACCTCCATGAGAACATATGCAATTAAACTCAAGCAGCTAGAAAGGAGCTGCACAGCACAAAGCCCCACCTGATGATAACACCACCTTTATTCTAGCAGCAGCATTAGCAATGATATGAGCAAACAGTCTGAAGCCTCCCTCTGTTCAGCTCATCCTGGGTATTGTCTGAAGTGGGATTTAGAGAAGAATGCTGTATTCAGAGAACAGCAGGGTTACAGAGATTTTGTTGATATCAGATTTGAACCAGAGCTGATGTGCCGTGATGCTAAAGACAGAAAAGCTTCCAGCTGACAGCTAATGGAGACATTCATGGCCAGATACAAGAGGGCCAATGTATTGCAGTGTAAGAGAGAGAATATCTTTTTTAAGTCTTAGGTATATATATGTGTGACAAGTATTATCTAGAAGATGCAGAACATGATGCCAACAAATGAATTGGCTATAAAAATAGAGAGGAAGAAAGCAGTACTTTCACCCTAATTGAGCACGAGGTACCTCAGTAGTCTTGGGATGAAGGACATTTGTTTGGCCACCTTTTGGTAATTACTTTAAGTTCCTAAATTAAGAGATTCAGTTCATAGTTCCATCCAGAGGGACAAGGAGCCGAAATAGTATCTTATTCAATTCTTTCCCTGTACTGGTCCCTAGTCCTAGCATTGCCCACATTACATTAGCACTGTACTTCAAATCTGCCAGCAGAGTGCTTTTGAAATATATTTCCTTATTGCTCCTCCTTACTATGGAATGAAGAAGGCTTGTTGTTTCAGTAGAATCTAACCCAATGTTGGGGTGCAGGAGTTCTACTGTACATGAGGCATTCACCCTGAAGAAATGCATGAGAAATATCCTGAAGTAAAGCCTCCTAACTGCAGGTGGTCTGCACAATGGCAGTGAATGATTTTGCTCTCCAGATCACTTAGTACTGTGCTGCCCTGCTTGCTGTTGCAGACCCTGATGATACAGCTGCCTAATGCTGCTTGCTGTAAATACCCCCATGAACGATGTTATGAGAACTGAACCTGTGCGGCTGAGACTCAGCTTAGGGAAATCCAACATCATCCTGAAATCAGATTTCAGAGAGTTACTTCAAGGTTACTTGGTTCCTGAGAAGCTGTTTGTGGGGAAAGGTGTTAATCAGTGTGTGATTAGTGCTGTTCTCTGAGCAGTAGCACAGTTTGCAATAGTCAGGCTCTCTTGAATATTGGTACTGTTCAAAAAGCTTTCCTACAACTTTTCCTGGCAGCACTCTGTATGATGCTGCCTGTAGCTGAAGAACTCTTGCAAATGTGGAGCTGCAAACAAGCCAGTTGTCTGGGCTTAAGTGGTCTGAGACTTCCTTACATCAGCTGTCTGTTGTGGCAGTTGTGTTTGCTACGAATGGTTGTAAATTTAGCAGTGCAACATTTTTCTCATTGAAGAAAATGTTGATTTGTAAAAAAATTGTACAGAAATTCAGTGGAAGTGAAGAAGTGTAGGTAATTTAAAGAAATGAAGAAAAAAATGTTAGGTATATTGAACTCCAACATAGACATCTTTCTTTTATTTCAGGATTATTGCTGCCTGAGAGCATTGCATAAAGAAGTAAATGTAGATAAAGAAAATAAAGAAGATAAATTGTTATCATCTGTTAATCTGCTTGGACATCTTGGAACTTTTTCTATGTCTCATTTTCACATACTTGCACTGGATGTTTTCTTCCATCCCAATATGAAAAAAAGAGAAAGGAAGAAATATCTACCTACCAAATAAGTGCGAAGGTAGACAAAGGTAGATATTTTTATTTATTATTATTTTTTTCTCATATAAAACTCAGTGCTACAGAGCATAAAGAAAAGGCTGAGGCAGCTCTGTGAAAAAGAATACAAACAGAACTGCCAAAGAGGGAAGAACTGGTAGATCTTCAAAATCCTTTCTCTTCATGAAACCCCTCTAAATAGAAGTGTATTAATGCTCTAAGGATGTGAAAGTACTGATGGGGAGCTGCTGAAACCAGCAGTCAGATGGAGGCCTGGGCAGATGGAGGCTGAGCTCTGGGACTGGCCTATGTTTCACATCCCAACAAATGCGACATGAGGCACTGAGCGCGCCAATTTCCTCTGTAATTAAAAGGTGTGAGTTGAAGTTACATTTGCAGCATGTGGCTAAGCAGGTGAGAAGTCTGCAGATATAAACAAGAACTGAGAAGTGTATTTGTCCCCTGGTGAGAGCTCAGAGCTGACTGGTACAGAAAAATCACCTGGCAGCCCCTGCATAGCACAGAATATATAGAGGATATCTGTTTTCTGTTCAATGCTAAAATACAACTACCAATATTTATCTTTTTTCTATAGCTTCATATTCACCACTCTAATATGGCTACAAATATCTGTGTCTTTTCTATGGCTCCAAACAGCTCTAAATTTAAGCTTTTTGTAAGTATAAGCTCTCCCTCTGGGATGCGTTCCTTATGTGGAACATGGAGAGGCTGAAGAGACGATTCAAGCCATTGCTAAGCCTTCCCTTGGCCGAAAGCTGCCCCAGCAGCACTACAGGTCTGGCAGTGCCACCTGCCCACAAGCTACAGAGATACCAGTGCTGTAACACTGAAGGAAAAAAAAAAAAGAAAAAAAGATGTGCCCCTTATGGCAGGCAGGTAAGTTCCTCCTCACAAAACGTTGAATTTGCACCCTCTATATTAGATCATATGTGCCTTTATACATAATCATGTTCCCTTTTTTCCTGCCAATTCTAATCAGAAAAGGACCCAGAAAGCACTAACCAAAACCCCAATGCTCCTACATAGTGCTCTGGAAAACATGGTGCTTTTGAGTGCTGAAAATGTCACTGTGTCAACCATTAGGATCATCTCTGTTCATGTTCGCTATGTGCACAATTTCCTTATGTTTCAGGGCATCTTGTTTGATTTTACTTTTTAGTTTATGGTTGTATTCACCCTAAATGACTGCCTTGAGATGGAGATTAAATGATAGTTTTTAGAGATTTTGCATCTTTAGTCATGTTATATGCATGAAAGCCAGAATTTTTTCAAAGACAATTATGTAGATGTCGTTGAAAGCTCAGAGGGTTTTTATACAGGTTAACAGTAAAATGTCACACTGCCAATGCAAGATCTGACAGCACTGACATGAATGAAGATGTCTGTAAAAACAAGTAGCTGCTTTGACTGGCGACGGAGGAACTTGTGGAGCTCCTGATTGAATGACAAGGTGTTATTTTGTGTCCTCAACATTTCAAATTCAAATTCCTAAAACATTCCACTAAAATTACCTGGAAGAAATTTTGGCCATAATTCATAAACACTGACTTCAAGTTAAAGTTATGTGCTTTTTACATTTTTAAAGACTATTTTAAATTAGAGTACCTTTCCTAAGATGCTGTATTCCAGTAACATGCCTGAAAAGTAAATGCAAAAAAAAAAAAAAAAAAAAAAAAAAAAAAATTTACTTGAAACTAATCAATTTAAAACATAGTCCTTTAGGATTGGTTGAACAACAAACTTTAGGCACCCGTGTCAAGTTTGATGATTAATCTCTAAGTGCTGTAATTGTTTGGCTATTAGTCTGCTACAACTATTTGCTTATATGGTCCCTGAAACAGCCATCATGCTGAAAAGCAGGACATTATTAGGACTTCCTAATAGTCACTGGGGTGGAAAGCCTTGTCACTCCAGAACTGAAGACTGGAAGGCATTACTTTGGGCATACATGATTACAGGCTTTTGGGCATCTGTAGTCTGAGAGCTCTGCTTCTGGAAAGAAGAAATCCATCTCCTGCAGATCTTGGGCTTACACTGCAGGAGACTGAGCAGCATAATGACCTCCTTGATTTTACAACCTACTGATCCAGTTGGCCAGTCATTCCCTAACTCTTCACTTCTCATACCCAGAGTAAACTCTTCCTAATCTAATTTTCCCAATATATGTAGAGCCTGTCTTGTCATTCTACTCTATAGTTTGTTTAGGTGGATTTTATTTCTGCATGTGCCATTACTCAAAGGCCCCAATAATTGAAGAATTTGTGCCTAGCACTGTGTTTTTCTTGAATCCAATACTTCACACGCTTCTCAAAAAGAGGTCAAAACAGTATATCTACATAAGCATGAACCACTCTGGTCAAGCAACATTTAGAAAGTGTAGCTATTTACACTCAGTGATGGCTGTAATCAGAACAAAACAAATAAATAAATTAACAGTAAATCAGTCTCTACCATCAAGTCATATAAAAATCTTTGAATCGTTGAAAAGCCCCAGAGGAATCTGTTCAAAGGCAGCCAATTTCAGTAATAGTTGCAGTCTTTTTAATCATATCATAATTGTTTGGTACTATGGCTGAAGCCTATTCACTGAAGGAATGTAAAGTCTCTAGACATAATTCTTGTCAGGTTGAATGAGCATTCATGTATTCACAACACAGAAGAATGCCCAAAGAAACCCCTTTCATCTAATTGTAAATATAGCCTGAAAAAAATATTTTACTCCAGCAGGAAATAGGGGGAAAAAAAAGAAAGAAAAAAAAAGAAAGATAACATTAGAGGGAGCTGTTGCACAAAGTAAAAAAAGCAATATTTCAAAAACCGTTCCTTTCTTGCAGGCAAAATAACAACAATAAATATAACACAGAAGAAAAAGGGAGAGGACAGAGCAAGTAGGAAAGAAGCCATGGCAGTTATAAAAGGAAATACGATTATGCTCAGTGATTTGATGAACAAATCCCATAATGCTGATCTTTGGGATGGCACAGCAGGGCTGCTGTGCTATAGACAGTCTGTTTAAAAATGTCAGTATAACAGTCACCCTGCAGCCACTCAGGTCCTTGACCTAATTAATTTTGCATGGTTCGGCAGAACATCCTTCAGGGTCATTCATTACTTCTAAGAACAAAGCTTGCACTGTTCTCCATGCTAAAGGGAAAGTGTGTGTCCTCAAGAAAGGCTGAGGATGAGCGTCATTAGCCCATTTCACATCATGGTCAAAACAGACTCACCTTAGGGAAGATTAATACCTTTTAAAAATAGTGTGAAACAAAAACAAAACCACCTTCCCTACTATTCCGCTTCCTAGGCCAAACTTCGCTTTCAACTCTCCTACCTCCTATCCTAGAGCTGCAGTCTACCCATAATGCTCTGTTCTTGACACTCTTCCATGGTTCCCTGCTGCATATGGACCTCTTCCACAATGCCATTCTTTCTGAATGGAGCCCCATGTGTTTCCTGTGGGCTGCAGCTCTCCAAGCAACACCCCAACACAGCTCCATACAGCAGGGCCCACCCTTCAGGCACTGCTCCACGTGGTCCCCACGGCAGCAGCTCTCATAGTCCTCCTGCCCCAGCGCTGCCCCTCTCCACGGGCTGCAGCTCCAGCCCAGGAACTCATCCTTTTCTCACTTGTCACTCTCATAGCTGCTGAAGAGCATTTTTTTACTCTTTCTTAAATAAATTACTAGGTGTGCTTAGAACCTAAAGGACTAAGGTGAAAAGCAGATGATGGATTTAGCTTTGACCAGTGGCAGGTCCCTTTTGGATCCAGCTGGAATCGGATGTACCTGCATGGGAGTGATGCCTAATCTTTTCTCACAAAGGCTACCATGGCAGTCCTATTGCTGTCAACACCTTGCTATTTAACCCAACACACAGGAACTTTTTTTTTTTTTTTTTTTTTAATTATTATTATTTTACTTCTTTATTCATGTGAAGAATACAAATCTTAAAATGAGACTATCTTCACCTGGACTTGAAAAATTACTGTGTGATTCTGTTAATTATTAATGAAAATGGTACTGAGTGAATGGGTAAGAACCAAAATGCTCAACAGATTCACATTTAGGTTTCAGAGTAGTAGATGAGACATATTTTTAACTGCAGATTCTGTGAAATTGGGTCTCAGCAGATAACAGTAAAGAAAGTCGTTTTTATGTTCCATGTGTTTGTTCGTTTAGATTTCCTTTCCTGTAAAAATAGTCATTTACAAAGCACAGTAGGGACTTGTACTCATTTCTTCTGTCTCAGGGTGCTATTTCCTGGAAAACCAAGAGAACACATTTGTTAGGCTGAGAGATATTAAATCTCACCTTTTTGTTAAATGGTTGTTGATATTTTTTACATTGTTTGGAGTATCAGACCCTTGTGAACTTCTAAGGTTTTTCATTTTTGTGCAGTGTCAGTATTTTCATATAGACAGAAGAGGGTTTTGTATTTTTGAACTTATTTATATTCTAAAATATGTATTTTTACCAAACTCCTGTAAATTCATTTTTCATTTATCTTCATAAAACTTCCACAACTCACATGCTCAATTCTACACAAGAAAAGCTATATAACTGGAATTCTCCAGCAGTAGCATTGCAGTTCTTAAAAGCTTCAAGATACATTGAACTATTAGAAAAAATGATAGACAAGGTAGTATAGAAAATTCCTTTCACTCAAGACTGCAGCTTTCAGGTTGGTACACAGGCTTTCTAAGGCAGAGAATAATATTTCCATCCCTACATCACAGTGGATAACAATTTAATTCTGTTCTTGAGGGTGTGCTTCTTTGTTAAGTAGGCTTTTAAAATGAATTTCAGATAAGATTTGGTCACAGTGCTTTTTGTTTGTTTGTTTGTTTTTAGGAAAAGAAGTAAAATCACTCGAACAAAACCATTAGGATGAAGAACACAGTTTCCATGAATCTACAAACCCACTGTTCTGACTTTTCTTCTTGCACTTAGTAAGCAGATTGCTAAATTTTACATTCTTCCTGTAAAAATGTATTATTAACTGCATTTACCACACTGCTGAATGTATGCATGAAAGAAATTTATTCAAACTAAATTAAAAAAATATATTTCTGAAAACTACAATGTTCAAGAACGCCTTTCTGGTATTCAAAGAAAGCCCATATCAGTGCCTTTGATAAAGATATAACACTGTCTGAAATTTCTGATCTACTTCTAATTTTTTGCCTTGGTGCTATTACAGTTCTCATTCAATGATTTTTTTTTTTTCTTCTGTAATCAGTTTTAATTAGAACTTGAATCTGATATTAAGGATAGTGGCTGTCTTGAAACATAATACCATTCTATACTGTTCACTTCCATAATCTGAATTCTTTTACAACTCAGGAAACAAATAGAAAAATGCAAGACTACAAGTTTGGCTATTAAATAGCATTATGACACTGGCTTTTTGTATCCAAATGCCAAACTCTTTCATAAGATACCGAAGCCTAGAAGAAACTTGATTTTAAAACACTGATAATGAATTAGAAGTTGTCTACATACCCCCAATTTCACAAAAAGGGATGCGCTTCTCATTTCAGGTCACTTTTTTTTCTCTACTTCATGTGTTGCCTCTTCTTTGAATCTGTTAATAAAACTATTATTACCAATCACCAATAGAGATGGAAAACAGGTTTTCTTTGTGAGCAGTATTTTATTTGCTGGAGCAAAGCAAGCATATTAAAATGACAGTGTGTTGTGCAAGAACAAATTACTAGTCAGTTCAGTCCATAAATTTCTTAACTAAGGTCTTAATTCTTTTCAAGAGATGAATTACAACAAGTAATAGTTTTGTAATAGTTGTGTACCACAGTTAGCATAGGTTTTTTTTTGTTTTTGTTGAGCGATTCTCAGAAGCAGGAACTCTACTTAGATTTTTATTTTTACATTTTTTATTCTCTTTTGTATTCCCTTTTGAGATATGATAAAGCACAAAACACAAAACCCTTATGACCAAGTGTAATAAAACTCTGGAAGAATGGGGTAAATTGGTTTGGAGAGACTGAAGAAGAATTTTACTCGTTTTCCTTCATCAGTCGAAACTGAGTAAAGTAAGTATCTGAAAATGCTGAATTCAAAATATGAGAAAAAATTATATGGAATGCATAGAATCTTTGTCTTTTGATTTATTTTGTCCCTCTTATAGGATTCTGTATGTGCCTAGTTTCAGGCAGTTGATAGTAAATAGAAGATCTAATTGCAGGGCTTCATAAATAAATTTTACTGGGTAGATAAGGATAACTTCGTTGTATCTCTAGTATGACTAGAATTATTAGATACATGGTACTAACCATGTGAAATACCTTACAGTTATGAAATTGCTAGCATAAATATGGATCTCTTTAAACTTGTTGCTTTGATTTGTCTTTGTTCCTCCAGAATGAGAGTTTATTAGGTACTACCTAGTAGTACCTGAAGCTTCCTCTCTGTCCTCTGCATTCTATTACAGGGGATCTTCCTTTACAGTGACATAATATTTTCCTATGGAATTGTTCCAGATTTTTCTCAAATAATGCTATATTTCCCCATTACATGTTTCCGTTCATCTGTTGT
This sequence comes from Tetrao urogallus, assembly GCF_951394365.1. Classification (NCBI taxonomy): domain Eukaryota; kingdom Metazoa; phylum Chordata; class Aves; order Galliformes; family Phasianidae; genus Tetrao; species Tetrao urogallus. The sequence goes on from NC_136813.1 coordinate 67,602,150, forward strand.
GTTTGTAGACAATATCTGGCTGGTATCCTCCAAAAATTTTCCTTTGGTGTATTCTCTTTCTTTCATTCAAGTCACCCTTATAGCAGCTTGTCTTACGTGACTTTATGTACTGCTATGTCCAGGGAGTCCGTTTCAGGTATACGTGAGACTGCAGGAAGTGTAACTGCTGTCCTTATAGAAAAAGTTTTGTTTGTGTAGCCTGGTTAGGAGTAGCTGTGACATCAGGCTTTAGGCAAGATGAAAGCTTGAAACTGGTATGGAACTTCAGGTCTTTGGAGATTCACTCATGGGCTTCTGAGGATCCTGAACTGCCCTGAACAACAAGGTGATAAGGGAATACAGAATTAAGATTGTGCTTATTTCTGAGATAAATGAATTAAGGTAAATGAGGAGTTTATTGATTTAATTAAGATATTCAGACTAAAAAAGTCCTCAGGGAAAGATTATCAACTGAAAGTAAGAAGCAAGACAGCACATCTCTATGTTACTGGTAACACATTCACTATGCTACCAGTAATAAAGCCATTCACGTCCTGGCTTCATGGACTAAGTTATCACAGAATAGCCCTGTATGGATTTTCAATCTGCTTGTACTAATCAGTAAAATCTTGCATTCTACATGCCAATTTATTTTACCCAAGAGTTTGGCCAATGGTGGTTCCCTTCATCCTCTCTTCTGTTTCTCATTTGGATGAATTTTGGTCTTCATTTTCATCTGTGACTTTTTAATTGTTCGTGTGCTCTAGGTTAATCTGGAAAATGATCTTCGGCAGGTGAAGTATTAACTATACCAGATTATTCTGAAATTGTGTGACAGTTTTAGAATTAATAGATTCTTTGAAATAAAATTGTCAGAATGTGTTTGAAACAGAGAAAACAGTGGTAAGAATTACTCTAGTTCACTATGGGTAGTCCATAGTAGTCCATTTGCAGTAATTTTCTACTCAGTAATTGCTGTAATTACTACTGTAACCAATAATATAATCAGTATTACTCAATAAACAAAATCAGTAAAATATAGATTATTCTTGTTGCTGTCTATCATGGAGTTCTAGATGCTAGTCATTTACCATCTGTTTGAAACAGTATAAATTAGTATCACATAATAGAAGAACAGAAATAAATGCAGATATGCTTGCTTTTTTTTTTTTTTTTTTTTTTTTTTCTTTTCTCTCTCTTTTTTTTTTCCCTTCTGCAAATGAAACTAGAATATCATAGAATCGTAAAACCACAGGATGGTTTGGGTTGGAAAGGACCTTAAAGTCCTTCCATTTCCTCAGCTCAGGCTGCCCATGGCCCCATCCAACCTGGCCTTGAGTACCTCCAGGGATGGGGCAGCAGAACTTCTCTGGGCAGCTGTGCCAGAGCCTCGCTGCCAGTGTCTCACTGCCCTCTAAGTAAAGAATTTTTTCTTAGTAAAGAATTTCCCCCTATGATTTTCTTTTCTCTCAAGCAGTGGAATTCATAGGAGATGAAATCTCCTATGGCACACTGACCAGCAGGTGGAAATGCCTGCAGTAATATTATTACTCCTGCCTCACTGACAGTCTGTAAATTAATGCTAAATCTTAAAAAAGACTTCAAAGTGAGTCTCATGGTTCCAAACATTCACTCCTGGGATTCATCAGCAAAGAGATATTCAAGACATTGTAGCCAGACCTCTTCCAGTGAAATATGTTCCTATGCAGTGTAAGCTATCGATATGATATTCTGTGTTGCAGTCTACAGCCTGTTTAGCTTTTTAGGTCTTGGATTACTTTATTACATGACAGTATAGAGAAACCACATACTGTTTGGCTTAAAATGATAGCTTACCACCTTATGAAACCTAGTTTTGTGAGGTTCGTTTGCCTAAATGAATGCCTTTAAAATTTAGAAACCAAATCTGAATTGATTACCTTGGTTTCCTCTGAGGTCATGAGTATGTATCTTTGCAGAGAAATCTTTGCAGACAAAAAGGTGGAACTCCTATGCTGTTGAATATTCACATCTGAACACCCAGCCTAGGCACACCTTGAAATGTTGCTGGTTTGATTCATATGTTTTGCTATAAATGTCTGCATTAGGATAACAGATTGCACTTCAGAAATTCTTATACTGTTTACTGACTGCAAAGAGACTGTAACTGACATTTTTTCAAGTGCATATATTGTACACTAAATACCTGTGCTGAATTCATCTAAAGGCTGTTTCTTTTAAAAGGACTTTATTCTCCAAGCACAACACAATGCTGGAAATATTCAACAAATATTTGCTTGTGGGGATTGAGAAAAACAAAAGTGGGATAGAGAAGAATGACTGATACAGGCAGGGTTAATGAATGGCCCTGCACTCAGCCTGTGAAATGTACTGGTGAGGAATACTAGACTTTGAGGGAAAAGAAATAAAAGCAAATCATATACCAGCTGAGGTCAGACTAAGGAAAAAGGAGACCCTCAGTATCTAGCGCGGACTTGCCTGAAAGCAAGAATTTATTAGATTATTTCTGCCAGCTGGTCCCCCCTCCTCCTTGGGTGAGTCTGATTCTGAAGTGACATTTTGAGATTCCTGATCCTGACTAGAAATACCGGACTTCCACTCCTGCAAAAAGATAACCCTATCCTAGCTGTCAGCATAGGTCTGTCTGACGGGTTTCTAAAACTCCAAAAGCTTCTATGGCTATACAAAGGTAATTGTCCACATGATACTGTAGTAGGGAGGCACAAGTGTGTCAGTTTCATGGTAGGATGCCCTGGGAGAAGAAGAAATGATGTTTTATTAATCATCCTCACAGAATTTTAATCTTGCTAATGTGTTTCTTTTCAAGGAGAGGAAAGGTTGTTCCTTTCACTCAGAAGCTCATTGCTTTGACTTTTAGGATGTCTACATATAGTAATTTTATTGATACATTTTGAATATCACTGTCAGTAACACTCTCCAGAGCTCCAGGGTGTCACTCCAAAATTTAATTTTAAGCAGCACCTTCTGTGGTCAAACACCATGGCAAGCAGTGCTTCAGAATTGTTAAATCTGCATTTTGTTCTTAAAAAAAAATAAATAAATAAAAAATAATAAAAAAAAATTAATGCCTTTTATTTTCTTTGATAGCCTCTCTCAAACTTAACACATTCTTTTGGTGCAGCTCTTTTATAATAATTCTATTTAATTTCACATAAATGTTTGAATTCTATTTTTGTATGCTTTTCATGTTCCAGTCATTATCCACTGAAAACAATTCTGTTTCCTTGAACTGATGATGTCATTCACAACCTTTCACCCAAAATATTCTCAAGTTCTCAAGGTAGAGAACAGCAATGTTATTTCCATGACAAATATTTACCACAACATTTGACTATTGCAAAATGCTATCATTAAATAAATTCAACATGAAGAACAACACAACAACTAGAAAGTAACCTGGAAAAGAAAATAAACAGGCTTAAACATGTAGTAAGAAAAACAAAATGCCGTAACAAAAGACTGGTTATTCTTCAAAATAATGGATAATAAGTTATCTGTGTAAGATATTGCTGCAGAGTAAAACACTATGGTCTAGTAATGACAATAGTGATGTAACATACCATGAAAATTCTTTATTATTATTATTTAGTCCTCTGCTTATATACAAAAAAACATTTATTCATTTGGCACTTAGGTACATGGCTTAGTGATGAACTTGGTAGTGGTAGGTTGATGATTGGACTTAAGTTGATGATATTAAGGGTATTTTCCAACTTAAATGAGTCTATTATTTTATGATTCTGTGATTATTTAAAGTGCCAAGAAGAATTGGAAAAACAAATTACAGCTTTTTTTTTTTTTACTAAGACTTGAAGTACAAAATGCCTATCTTGTGGAAAAAATTAGGTAATAAATACTGAGATCATTCAAGTTGATATGCACAGTCACAGAGATCCAGTCCTGACTAGGCTTCACCCAGAGTATTATGAAAAGTCAGCAGCAGAGCAAGATAAAATTATGTTGAACTCAGGTGTCAGGATGTTGAATTAGTGTATGGTTTTGCACTTTTGACCATGTTGAGCCTGTCTGTCCAGTGTACAGTTTAATAACATAGATTTCTGTATAAAATACTGAGTATATGAACCTGTTTTAAATACAACATAAAAATTCACCCAGAGTATAGCCCTGTCATCCACCATCCATTGAATGGAATCGTGTGACAATGCTGCAAAACATCTTATGCAGAGTATGTGAGACAAAGAAACATGATTTGTAGATGAAGCCCAGAATTCAATAATAGTCTAATTGAAATATTTTATAATATAATGACAGTACAAGAGTTATTATTTTCTTTCACTGACAATGACGCTATAAATCACAGTTTCAATTACCTAACAAATACAGAAAAGTCTAACATCATCATAAAAACAATTATACAAAATGTACTTACTTTTTTTTCTCTGAAATTCTCACCCTTTTGAGTCATAATGTTGATGGCTTTGTTCTGGGTGAAGAGGTTACAGAAAGTCATTAGTGTCCCAATCTCTCACCTGAAGATGTGGGATTTTAGAATGGATGATCTTTTTCCTTTCTTTTGCTGAAAGAGATGTGATACTGACAGTTTCTTCCTCTTCACATGGGTATCCACTGCTATCCATATTTTATATACATTCTCTAACACACTTTACAACTTCGTATTTCTTCATTTGCCTCCAGCTCCACTTTATATTCAAATTTGCTATATATGGTGTCCATAACATGCAGCAGAAATTTTGTTTTCTTTCTTATCCCTAAAACAATTTTCACCTATCCGCCAAGAATGCATTCACTTAATGACCACTCGGTTATATTCCCTTTGCTTCTGATATTATCTTGTGTTCACACTTCCAAGGCCATTGCTAGCATGCAACATTAGTACATCTCTGTCTCACATCTTTCTTCCAGGGTCATTAGCAGTTTATATAATTGCATGTTATCACCATCTATTACTCACAGAAATATATAATAATTATTATAACTATCGCCATTTGCATCTCACAATTGTACAAAGCTAAGCAAGACCAAAAATATTTGGTAGTAGTCTCTTTGACATTAGATAATAGATATGGATAAAATAAGCAAGCTCTGGGCAAGCCTATGACAAGTCCATGCTAAGCAAGCCTGACATGCCGCAGTCCTGAGGATCTGCAAAGTCAGTAAAGTGCTTTTAGCCTATTATTATTAGCAAAGACAATACCATATTTAATGGGCTAAATCAAACTACCCTTTTCTAGTTTTGTCTTCCTCAGTTCATAGTAATGAAATCAAAATAAATATTCAGAATCTTAGCACAGCTGCAGGGATTGCAAGTACTTTTTCTTGCTTACTTAGTAGAAAAATAAGTCCCAGGAGAATCCAGGTCTTTCTTGCCCGGATATGTGCTTTTCTTATTGTATGCTCATGCCAATTTTTAAGCACACTTCTATGCTCAGAAGTCTTTACATCTTTAAACTGCTTTTGAATTATCCATTTTTCCACTATGGCAACATTTCAAAATACGTAATAAAACAGAAATATTTTGCTACAGTACTTATAAAAGTGCAAAAAAACCAGTTACTCAGCTGCGTTCCACTTCTGTATAAAAAACTGCTTCAAGGTAATTCCATTCTCTGTTTAAGGTTTCTTGCAGTGGTTAGAATTTTTTTTTTTCTCTTTCTTGATACATATATAAGATGAAACATTAGTTGTAGGGGAAGTTCTAGAAGACTCTATATCACCCTCTCTAGACCTATGTTTTTATGATTCAGTTAAAATAGAAACAAACAAATCCTTATCTGAAAAAAAAAGGCAAGATTCAGTTGCCTTGTTTTAGATATTAGGGCTGGGAGTAATTGAGTCAAATGTGAGTCTCTAAAATTAAGGATGGGATTTGTCTCACCTGTTTAACAAAGGAATTATTGATGGGACAAATGTATCTCTGCTTCTCTCCTCTGACTGCTGAAGGAGGCTAAATAATTTCCTTCATGTACACATTTATATCTGGCCTAATTATCTTACCTGTAAATGAAGCTTTCAGTGATGGAATGACTATAACCTAATCTAAGTCTAAGAAAAGTTAGACAAGATGAATGCTACAGGCTAGGAATAACGGCATTGAAACAAATCTATGTGCACTGATTTAGCATGACACTGACTCAGAATATTTTTATGTAGACAAGTCACATTTTCTCCACCCAGGAAGGCAAGAAAATGACATACATCTGTAATAAAGAATTACCTAGATAATGATGGTAGTCATCTGAACTCTTAAGAAAACCTCTGCATTTAACTCTTCCATATTAAAAACTTCTAGGCCCTTAAATCTTCTCTTGATTATATACTTTCTCTTCGTATAATCCATTTGTGCTGTACAATTGGTGCATAATAATGAGAGAAATGATACAAATTGAAGTCCAAGTTTGAAATGTTCATAATGATCAAAAAGATTTGGCTGAATGAAATTATCGCCACATTAAACTAAGCCCAGTAAAGTAATCAAGTAAGATTCATAAAAATTAAAGTTGTATTTTCTTGCAGTGTGGTGGAAATATGCGTGTTTTATCAAAGTGAAATTATGCATCATAGAAGGTGACACTTCAGTTTGGTTTATTCAGGCAGACACTTAGGAAATCCAATAGTCATGAGGCACAGCAATATAGTCTACCTCAGGTTGGAAGAAAAACAGACCTAAGAAAGTGTAGGCAAAGCAGAAATTCCATCACTTGCCCTGCCCAACGCCTGACAATTCCTCTGTCCAATTGCTGCAATTACATTAATCTGTCAGATTTTTGAGGGATATTCACTTCTTAAAATACTGACCTTTTCTTTCTCTTACAGTGTACAGGCAAAGTTTCTTTTTCGTTTTGTACTTTGTACCATGCTAAGCTTATGTGCAAACTCATATTTTGCTTTTGATTAGGGTTCTACAACTCTTGCAGTCACTTTATTCACCCTGTGTTTTATAAACCTTTTGTTTTAGGGATATCAGAGTGTACATACTCCTTTATCCTTTAGCCTTTTCCAGTCCATTTAAGGACCTGTTTCCCATGAATCTGTATAATTCTTATTTGAACATGCAGAAAGATCTGCCTCCACAGCTGCCTGTAGGAACAAGTTCCAGAAATTTACTACATCCTTAGTAAATTCTATTTGTGTCTCCTGCTGCAAAAACAATACAAAAATTATAGCATTTAGTTTCTGTCTACATATTTCCTGTACAGAATGGAAATCCATGTTTAACGTACAAATTGTTAATTGGATATAATTTTCTCACTTTTCATTGTTATGCTACGGTGCAGTTCAAAAGATTATCAGATCACGAGACATAATTTTCCTGCTATGCCCTGATAATCAATGTTTCAGTGCCAACTCTTTCAGTGATGGTAAAAAGATTTGAGAATTCCTGGCTCAAAATCTACTGTCTGCAGAATATCTAAATAATCTCAGGCTTGTATGAAAATGGCTTTTTCCCCCTTTTCTTTACATGCAGTAAAAATCATTCTGTTTTAATTTCATTTTGATAATGATAATTTCTGTATCCTTACACAGCAATTGGTTTTGTGGCACCATGCTTCACAAAGTAGAAATGTAGATCATGAGCCACAAATGTACACTGTGTCTAAAACACGTTTTCTTTTAGTGAGAGAATTTCATATATACATCATTTCAGTTTCAAAATGCAGATCTGAAGAAATCATAGAATCATATATCATAGTCTCCTTAGAGCAGGAAGGGACCTTCAAAGATCATCTAGTCCAACTCCCCTGCAATACACAGGGAATTACATAGTTAAATCAGATTGCCCAGGGCCTGATCCAGCCTCACCTTGAAAGTCCCCAGTGAGAGAGCATCCACCACATCTCTGGGCAACCTGTTCCAGTGCCTCACTATAAAAGATTTTTCCTTACATCCAACCTAAATCTACCCTCTTTGATCTTGAAGCCATTTCCCCTTGTCCTATCACCATAGACCGTACTAAAGAGTCTGTCCCCTTCTTTCCTCTAGCTCCCTTTTAGACATTAAAAGGCTGCTATCAAGTCACCTTGGAGCCTTCCCTTCTCCAGGATGAACAGCCCCAGCTATTTCAGCTCGTCCTTGCAGGAGAGGTATTCCATTCTGTGGATAATTTTTACAGCCCTGCTCTGGAAGCACTCCAATTTATTACAGCTTTTTAGTCATAAAACAAGGATTCCCAAATAAAAATGTAAGTTCATTTTAAAACCTGCTTTTAAACTCACTTTAGGCATACCAACTTTCACTTTTCAGTATTTCTGTCAGCAGTGGATTTATCAAAAAGAGGAGGAAAAATGAAAGAGTGTGGCAAAACCGGTGTCTGAAGAAATTGTATTACTTTTCTGCAGGGCTATGGGAATAAATAACTCATTTTAAGGTTAAAAAAAAGCTGGCTTTAACAACTTTCTAGAAGACTTTGAATTTCAAATTACAGGAAGTACTCAAAAGGCAACAGAAAAATAGTGCTAAAAAGAACACTTCAAGAGAAAGCTGTCCTTTTTTGAGCACACCTTTTTTTTTTCTATTCTATTTCTATGATTTCTATTTTTGCAAACACTTGTTTAAGTTGGAAACATTCATCTTAATATCAACACTGGTGAAACAATCAAAATGTGTTGGCCTTGGATACTGGGAGCCCACATTTGTACCACATCAGAAAGAGGCCACTGGACATGTTAACGCCAGAGGACTACTATCTGTTCCTGCTCTTTCAAGCTAGGTCACAGGAGACTGCAACAGCAAAATTATCAAATATTTTAAAAGACCTTATATTTCTTGGAAAGACGCTGAAGGATTGGGACATCAATCTTTCCAGTTGAAGACTGGGAGGTGGGCAGAAGCAGGAGAATGGACCAATTGAATGAATGACTGTGTAGATGGTGTGTGATGGGTGTGATCCCTCCTGCCCCAAGCTTATTCCTTTGGCCTGGTGATTATTCCCAAGGCCTTGCTCAGTACTGATAACATAGTGTTGCTAAATACTATAAATCGTTCATCTTACCCCATAAATAGTGAGCAGCCTGAAAGCCCCTTGAGCCCTAATCCTAATAAAGACTATGTATGATCCCCAATTCCTTCTAAATATTGTGAAGCTTGAATGATTATAGACTTAGGGTGGAGTATGTGGAATATTTTTTGGAGGTGACTTATTGAAAAGTCCACCTCCTGAGAGAGGGTAAACCTCCAGGGTGGAATGCAGTGGATAATGCATTCAGTGACAGTTCTCTAACCAACATAAGACCTACAAACTTTTGTCTGTTAGCAAACACTGGGGGAGTCTTGTACGCTGACCCGAAGAAAGTAAAAACAACATGGAGAGTGGAACTGGTAGAGGCTGCTCAGCTGGTCTGTCAGCCATGTTACTTTCCTGGAGGAGCCCTCTCAAACTCTTCTGGGACAAATCTGAGATTTTCTCCTGCTCATTCCTAAAGTGACTGTTCCATGTCCCTTCTGTGTCACTCAGCAGTATGTCCTCTTTCCCCAGTAATTCTAGTTTAATGCTCCGGTGATTAACTCAGACAGATTACTACTTGGTATATTCTTCCCCTTCCTGGTCTGTTCCAACATCCAATCCAACATCAACAGATCATGACTGACCAATCTGGTGGCCTTCTATGATGAACTGACAGCATCAGTAGACAAAGAAAGGGCAACTGATGTTGTTCACCTGGACTTCTGCAAGAATTCTGACATGGTCCCACAAAACATCGGTATTTCTAAATTGCAGAAATATGGATTTGAAGTGTGGACTATGTGATGTATAGAGTTGGTTGGATGATTGAAGCCAGAGAGGATTGTTCTCAATGAGTCTATGCCCAAGTGAAGGCCAGTCATGAGTAGATCCTGCAGGGGTCCTTCCTGGGACCAGTTCTCCTCAGCATCTGTATCAATGACGTAGACATTGACATAGACTTGATCCCATGATCAAGTGAAATTTCAGCAAGTTTACTCATGACAAGCTGAGTGGTGCAGCTGACATAATAGAAGGATGGGTTGCCATCCCGAAATACTTCCCAGAAAGAGAAGGGTGGCTGTCTTCCTCTACTCAGCCCCTGTGAGGTCTCCTCTGGAGTACTGTGTCTAAGCTTGGGACCTCCAGCACAAGAAAGATGTGGAGTTGCTGGAGTGAGCCCAGATAAGGGTCCAGGTCAAAGGACTGGAGCTCCTCTCCTACAAAGAAATGTTTAGAGAGTTGGGCTTGTTCACCCAGGAGAAGAGAAGGCTCCAGGGAGACCTTGTTGTGGTCTTGCAGTATTGAGAGAAAGAAGCAGGAAGAAGACCAACTTTATATACATTTTGATACTGATAGGACAAGGGGGAATGGTTGTAAACTAGAAGAGGGGATAAGTATTTATGTTAGATGTCAGGAAGAAATTTTTTAACTCAGAGTGGTAAAGTGCTGGAACATGCTGCCCAGCAAGGTTGTGGATGCTCCTGGAGGAGTTCAATGTTGAGGTTTAACCTCAAAGTTGGATGGGGCCTTGTGCAGCCTGATCTGGTAGGCAGCAGCCCTGCCCATGGCAGGGGGTTGGAGCTCAATGATCTTTAAGATCCATTCCAACCTAAGCCATTCTATCATTTTATGAGTCTATGAATGTTTAATTCAATTTGAAATGAAAATAGTGCATTTCATAATGTTTCAGTTGCAAAAACTGAGAAACATATTTGTATTTTCATATGTCACTCTTGTTTTTCCTAGTTACATGTAGTGATGCTAAATAAAAAGGCAGGTTGTGCTTGACCAATCTCATCTCCTTCTATGACTGGGTGACCAAATTGGTAGACAAGGGAAAGGCTGTTGTTGGAGTCTACCCAGACTTCAGCAAAGCCTCTGACGTGGTCTGTCACAGTATTCTGCTGGGGGAACTGGTTGCCCAAGGCATGGACAAGTATACCATTCTTTGTGTAAGGAACTGGCTGGATGGCTCTGCCCAACAGACAGTAGTTAATGAAGTTAAGTCCAGCTGGCAACCCGTTACAAGTGGTGTCCCCCAGGGGTCGGTACTAGGGCCCATCTTGTTTAATATCTTTATTGATGACCTAGATGAAGGGATTTGAATGTACCCTCAGTAAGTGTGTACATGACACCAAGTTGGGAGGTGGTGTTGATCTGCCTGAGGGTAGGGAGGCCCTTCAGAGTAGTCTAGATAAGCTGGATCACTGCGCTGTGGTGAATGGAATGAAGTTCAACAAGGCCAAGTGTTAGGTCCTGCACTTTGGCCACAATAACTCCATGCAGTGCAATGGGCTTGGGGATGAGTAGCTGGATGACTGTAAAGAGGAAAGGGACCTGGGGGTGTTGGTTGATGCTCAGCTGAATGTGTGCCCAGGTGGCCAAGAGGGCCAACAGCATCCTGGCCTGCATTAGAAACAGTGCAGCCAGCAGGAGCAGGGAGGTGATCATCCCCCGCTACTCAGCACTGGTGAGGCCGCACCTTAAGAACCATGTTCAGTGTTGGGCCTGTCACTACAAGAAAGACATTGAGACCCTGGAGCGTATCAAGAGAAGGGCAACAAAACTGGTGAAGGATCTGGAGCACAAGTCTTATGAGGAGAGGCTGAGGGAGCTGGGATTGTTCAGTCTGGAGAAGAGGAGGCTCAGGGGAGACCTCACTGCACTGTACAACTTCCTGAAGGGAGGTTGTGATGAGGAGGGGTTTGGCCTCTTCTGCCAGGCAACAAACAGGACCTGAGGAGATGGCCGCAAGCTGTGCCAGAGGAGATTTAGATTTTTCTCTCAGAGTGGTCAGGCACTGGAATGGCTGCCCAGGGAGGTGGTGGAGATACCGTCCCTGGCAGTGTTCAATAGGCATCTGGATGAGGAGCTACGAGATATGGTTTAGTGGCTTGTGGTAGCAATGGTAAATGGGAGGACGGTTGGACTAGATGATCTTGAAGGTCATTTCCAACCTTGTGAGTCTATGATTCTATGACTCTATGATAATACCCATGTATTTTTATTTTATGTTTTATTATCTACCTTGAAGTGGGATATCCTATGTCATTATCTTTTTTTTATTCTGGACAAAATAAATTACTTTTTACTCAGTTACAATGGAAAATGTGGCAGCAGAAAAATTGTTGTTACTTTATATTTTTGAATATCTCCTTCTATGTAGATATTCAAGACCCATTTGGATGCCTGCTGGTGTGACTTATTTTAGGGTACTTCTTTTAGCAAGGAGTTGAACTTGGTAATCTCCTGAAGTCCCTTCCAACCCCTGCAATTCTGTGATTCTGTGATATTTTATAGCGGATTCAACAAACTATGAAAAGTTAATGCTGAAAATGGCTAAATTTCTTTACCATTACCGTTCACTGCCAACATAGCAGCCTCTGTTTTTCCTTTCACAGTCTTCTTCCACAGTAGTTCTGTGTAGCTTTCTATTTCAGGAAATTTGGTGAATGTTTTCTCCACCTATAACAGAAAGATCTACATAAAAACTTCATTTTTCGTTCTTCCAAATGAGGAATGTGTAACTCAAAGCCAACTGAAAATTACTGCAATTATTTTACCATTTCTTAGCCAATCCCATGGCACTATTCAGCTCATCTGGGAACTATTTTTGCTTTGCCAGTGTGAGATACACTTTCACAAAACTACAGCTTATACCACTCCTTGGTCTGTTGGTCTATTGTGACTGCATTTCATTTCGAGCTCATAAAATTTGATGTTTGTAAATGGCAAGTCCATCATTTCTTATCAGAGTATGTCCAGCATAACTGCCATTAATTATAAAACTCTCTATCATCCCAGGATACATTATTGAAATAAGCATGAGAAGAAAATGTTGTTGGGACTACTGTCATCAACTGGACATATGTTTTCAAGTTGTTCCTTGAAAATAATGTTATTTTAATAACAGATATGGATATTACTGATTCTCTGAAATATTTTAAAAGATGGCAACAGAAAATTTTATCCAGAGGTGAGGCTGGCAGTTGGAACAACTTTTCACTGATCTGCAGCATGTTTGTTCTGACCTTTATCTGGAAATTAACTTTCTACTTCTTGTGGATTTAATTAAACAAACTGTTCTGTTCCTTAAATAAATGATAGTCACATATGCATAAATTGTGATGTTTTTTTCTTGCTTAAAGGTAAGCCTTACTACAAACTCACACATACACATACAAATACTATAATGAGTTTGTAAGTGAAAAAGCATAAATATATGATCCTGACAATTTGATTGAACAAAGGTCAATTATTTGGTTGTCATCTATTACTGCTCTTTGAAATCATTGATGCTGGATCTTTATTGACACTCTGAAACTTCTGCTGAATTTTGTTATGCACATTGAAAGGAAAATTATTTTGGATGTCAATGCACAACAAAGATGTTATAAAACATAAATGACTATATCCTTATAACTTTTTACTTTGGAAAATCATTTACACAGCAAAGCATTTTGATCAAACTGCCTATATTTGAAATAAGCTATTTTCAGCAGAAAAATGTCTTATTGTTTATTTATAAATACATATTTTAGAAATGCTGGATATTTTTTTGCTTTCACAATCTGACTTAGTAGCCTGACCTTAGCGAACCTGCAGACTTAAGAAGACTGTATGAATAAAGGACTGAAAATCAAATGAGTGTTTAGTCTCAAAAATATTGCAGGTTCAAGAAATGATATCTGTCTCTTCTCTTTGTGAACCTTGTCCATGCCTCATAGGAAAGAGGGGAGATGGCAAAGAACTTTCCTCAGTGCTTCACACTACTTCCCATTATTCTGGCTTTGGGCTTTGCCTTCCCACCATCCATTTATAGGAGGAAAAAAAAAAAAATAGTGCAGTTTCAGTTAGTTTAAAAGTCAATATCAAGTCAATAGCAGCTGCCTCTTTTTGCTGACACTGGTCAGCAAGAAAGCACCTGTTTGCTCAGTCTCCACCCCTCATGGAGAGCAAAAGTGAGAAAAGTTGTAGTTAGAAGTATACTTTAACAATTGAAGAATAGAGAAAACAAATGCAAGTGATGAAGCAATCACTCATCACCTCACCCAGAAGCAGATCAATGCCCAACCAGTCTTACACCAATTACTACTTTTGGAAGAACAAACTAACATTTTTATCATTAAGTATGATGCTATCTGCTGTAGAATATTTATCTGGTCATTTTTACTCTCACCATTTGGTTTCAGCTGTCTCTTGCTCATCTCCAGCCTTCTTGCTGGGGTTGCAGAATGACCACCTAAGAAAGCCTTGATTCTCTGAAAGCACCATTCAGCAAAAACTAAAACACTGGTGTGTTATCAACACTGTTATAGTCACAAATCCAAAATATGGCACCACAGTGGCTCCTGTAAAGAAAGTTAACTCCAGCCAGATCCAGTACACCCTTCATTTTGTGCACAGCATTTTCTAATATGCTATTAAAATATCCTGTCTGTGTCAAATCATAAATAGTACTCGGTTTCCAGGATGTTTGTAGGTTTTATGCCCGTTGTTTCTGAGTACAGAAATATCTCTAGAGAGCTTTATTTTTTAGAAGAAAAAAAAGAAAAAAGGAAGCAGTCCACCTTTTCTTTCAAGAAAGAGGTCCCCATACAATTTATTACAGCAAAGAAAGTGTTTTAAGGAACAAAATATGAACACTGAAGACAGGGTAGGAAGTTGCTAGCTAACAAGTTACTGCATGCTGGTAGCAATAAATGTGTAATCCTATGGCAATCAAAAAATATGCTTACGTAGTCTGTTAATGGGAAAATAACCAAGAACCTCATATTTTCAACAAAAGCCAAATTTTTAAAAAAGGCAGTTGTCAGGGAATAGCTAATGTCCAGGAAAAATTGTCCTTTAGACAACTGCTAGTGTTTGAATACATTCAAGTCTATATTTTCATTAGTGAAAGTAAATCTGCATAGCCTTAGAGAGTGCACTGAAATAAGCCATATATTAAACGCAATTTTATGCAATATCCTTCTCTCACTAATCTCATTTGTATCCTTCTTTGTTAAACTGTGAACAATTATGGTGGAAAAGCACTGAGATAGTGCTAGTATTTGCCATGAAACAAACATTTAGCATCTTACTTTGGCACACACGGGGGGGTGCAATGTGTTTGCTTTGTGTGTGGCAGGTTGGTGATTTCCATGGCATATGACCAGCTCAACGAGACCTGGGGCCCACTGTTGTGATCTACAGAGGATGACTGAAGACCAGAGCTACCCAAGAAACAGGATGTGACTATAGAGGGCATCTTCCTTTCACAGGAACTCTCCACTGTTAGCCAGTATGGGAGAGAGAAACAATTTAGAACAGAAGCATTTGAACTGCTGCAAGCCCTGAAAGGTTAAGCTAATACAAAATGTTATTTAAGGTAAAGATAATAAAAAGGATGCTCAGTGGTTAGGAAGTGGAGATATTGACCTGATGAGATACCAACTGGAGAGCTACTTTACTTGCTCATTGCCATGTGTGTATAGATGTGATGACTTGGAGGATAAGAAGAGAGGGCAGAATTATGGCTTAGAGCAGGTGGATGTGGTTAATGAGAGGCTGCTTTCTACTGCTTTGGATTTACAAAACACCTGAAAAAAAAATGCAATTTGTCAAATGTAAGCACTCACCTCTTTAAGTCAACAGCAGCTGCAGTAGGTAAATTAGAGATTAAAACACGTCTGCTTGCAAACAGGGTAAAGTAAGGGCCAGGCAAGCACTTTTATTAATTCAGATTCAAGTCCCTTTCTAAGCTTTGTCTCTGTCACTACTTGTCACCTTAGATTTATATGCATGACAGTTTTGTTGAGTACAGAACAAAATCCAGCCTTGATGTTTGATGTAAACAGTGAAAGATTTTCATCAAATGATCTGTAATTCAGTTACATTTATAAAAGCAATTAACAGAAATGAAGAGGAAATTTGTTTAGTTGTTCCTTCAGATATCTCCTGAATATATTTACCTTTGTTTCCCACTGCATTTGGCATTCAAACATTTATTAAAAAGAAACAATAACTACACTCAAATTTTAATTTTGATGGGAGGTTATACAAATTAATTTAGAGTTAGTGTTGTCTCTTCCTCCATGTTAATAAGGCATCCCTTAAGGGGGAATCTTCAGACAAGTATAGCAGCAAGCATGAACAGAAATTTTTGAAAAATATTGAGTAAGAATTTTTTTTCAAAAAATGATGTCTTGGATATATCTGATGGACTGCAGTTCAGTTTTTTTAAATTAAAGATGATGTTATAAATGGGTGATCATTTTCTAATTTGATAGTAAAGAGAAAAGCACGTTCCCCGTTCAAATACTCATGTTTATGAATATAGATAAGCTGCATTATTTTATACTGTTAATTTATTAAAGATGCTTCATTTAAGGAAATCTTAATTGAAGATTAGGCAATCTTTTGACAATTTAAGTCTGTTTTTATTATAAAGATAATATCTTGAATTCAGAAGCTTAATCTCTTCAGACTGTTCGATAACAGAGATAGAAAAGAGAAGTAACCTCTACATACTGAAGCCTGCAAGGGAAAAAATGTGTATTCTAAATAAATACAGCTATATCACAAGCATATATCACAAATCAAGTGGGGAGCTGAACTGAGCAAATATGTTTTGAGATGCTGCTCTCAAAAAAAGTAATTTATAAAGCAATGCCAACAGTAAATATGCTTTGAGATTTGGTGTTAATACATATTTCAGTTATCACTATGGAAACTCAGAGTAACTACTTAGCTAAAGATCTATAAATATACAAGCAAAAACAGAAACAGATTTCCAAGCAGCAGCTAAAGGCAGCAGCAAACATATCTGTCTTTGCTTATGGCAGTAATTGCCAGAGGAGAAGTAGCAAAAGATTTCCACTGGCATTTCTGGGTTTCAATTCCTTTTCAAAATGGCAAATTTACAATAACAATCTTTCAACTAAACATTTCAGTATGCACACAGTTGTCTGGCACAGCTGGGGAGAGGTGGAAACTTATCAGCAAGAAAAATCTTTAAAATGTTCACTTTCTACAATGTAATTGAACTTATAATTGAGAAAAAGAGTCAGATATTGACTGGTAATTTTTTAGGAAACTGATTTATTCTTTACTTTAAAACTGCTGATCAGAACATATACATTTAAATAAAAACCTGTAAAACACAGTTATTAAGCTGAGTCATTTGCAATTAATGTTTCTCCTGAATATTGCTTCAGAATTTGTAGTTTGGGACATGGAACTGTAACATACATAAACACTATGGTGACAAAATGCTATGGTAGCATGAGCTTAGGAGCTGCACTTTGATGTGCACTTCCTGAGAGCTTAATTTTTCTAAAAATGTTTTCGGTACTTCAGGAATGAAGTTACAGACTACAAATCACGTTAGGCCGTGGAAAAACAGAGCATTTTTGAAATACCAATCAGTTGTGTCTGCTTCAAAAAACAACTAAATAAAAAGTCAATATTATCTTCCAGAACAGTCTTTGAAATGCACGCACTGCTCTACTGTTGTTGAAGGTGTGTTCTGATGACCAGATGGCTATACAAGAAGATTTCAAACATACATATTCAACGATGTTCATGCAAGAATACTATAAAGATCAACTCTATACGGAAAGGTAGCATTTTTTACATTTGATAGTGTAGTGAAAAGCAGACAGTTTTTGGATTTGCAGATCTTTCATAGAAGTCGCCTATGCATCCTGTCCTTTATTGTTTTTCTAGTTGGTTCAGTAGGAACGATTACTTGTTGTTGTTGTTTTAATGTTTTGTGTCTGTACTGATCTAACACCATTACTGCTAACAGAATGCAATGATGTGTTCCAGTAACATACAAAAAAATATTTTTTTCTTATGTTGCTCTCACAATATAGGGACAGTTCAACTCTCCTGTTATTTGCCTCTAGGAACGGCAGATACCCCACTTGTTTCACATCTGATTAATGCTTCAGACTAGTTCTTTTAGTTTCTAGCCCTTGCAGGTTCACTGACTTCCTTTCCCTTCTGTTCTCAACTTTTTCTTCCCTAATATACGAGTGACAGTAAATGTCCTAACTTCTGTTCTCAGTTCTATGCTTATCTCACAGTTTTTCCTTGGAGGCTGACTTCTCTGTTGATATGTATATATTCACCAATTTATAGTCATTAAACAAACAAACAAACAAACTTCTATGTTTTATCTGCTTTCAGTAAAGCTCTGATGCTAAGCCTGTAATACAGTGCCGTAAAAATCATAGGGCTTTTAGAAATTTTTTACCATTTTCATTCCCTCCTTGCCTTTCTTAAAATGTTTTACTTTATTGGGTCAACCTAGAAATAAATGAATTGAACAATTCACTTATACAGATCTGGCAGAGCTTGAGGAGGTTTCTATTTTAAGAGTGTGCTGGCCTTACATTGGAAATCACATGTCTAGCAGGAATGCTTCTAAGAAACATACATATTGACATTCTGATTTTCTTATAATGTTGCTACCAGCTATTCTAAGACCAGAAACTAAAAGCAGCTGAGGGTTAAGCTATTTATAGAGCAAAAATAAAAGAAGAAATGCATAAATTTAAAAGGGAAATCTTGCCTTTGACAGTGTCTTCTGGGCAGGACAAATTTAAGAAATAGAAATGGGGGCATATACACTGACACACCCAGACTTCTGAGCACTGGAGCAGGTACTTTTGATATTGAGCTGTATGCTTTGAAAACAGCATACAGATGCAGTCTATAGAAAACAATTAGAGTTATGTCTAAAGGATGTCTGTTTCTCTAGACACTTTTTTGAATGTAGATGATTAAGTCTGATCCTGAAATCCAACCACTCTGACAACATCATTTTGTTGATGTTCAACGATGATTGTTGGTTTGTTAGATGATCTTCCTGGTCTTGAATGGTATCATCAGTCCCTTGTTTTCTATACATTCATTAGTGGTTTTACCACTGCAAACAGTAGCAATTCACAAAGAATTTATAATGCTAGAGCTTCTGAACTAAGAAAGCGTTCATTATTTCTTTTTGTGATCAAAAGACCAGACTGATATTTTACATTTTTCTTGTAGTCTTTTGTCGATGATTACCTTGTAGTTTTCTGTTAGAAAGCCTAGTGATTTGCCAGTGTCCCCTTTGGCATTTGGTCATTTCTTTCCCTCACTTATTTCTCGAAGGAGAGACCCAACCTGTGACAGAATGCAATTGCCGCAGATGACTGATACAAAGCAATACTTACATGCTTCTTTCCTTAATTGTCATGCATTAAAACTATTCTACAAGTTTTCTTTTTCTACTTTTCTACATTTTACTAATGTTAACTGGTAATAGAAGAAGCAAGTGATATCTAAAAGTAAATGCCATATACATTCTGGCTGTTTTTCTGCTTCACTTGTTCTTTAAAGCACTGCTCATCTAGATTAATGTATTCAAAAACTCATTTCAATTATTTTTATTATGCCTGGCTTCAGCTTTCTGCCATTAAAAATGTGAGTGCACAGTTCATTTAAGGATTCAGTATTCCTGTTAGACAGTAATTCATGTCAGCTTCTGCATTAACATTCCAGAATTCATGGGATTTAGTTGATTTATAGAAGTATTTGAAACTGGAACCCTGCCTCTGCCACTGAATATGGTTTTGTGTAGGGAGTATTTTACACACTAAATCTTAAAAGTCAGCAATAAGCCCTTTATGTTTTGGCCAGCTGCTCATGATATTGTGTTTTCTGACTATCCAAAGGCGACTTAATCTCTTTCTCTTCTACTTTTTAAGTGTTGATAAAGCTATCAAACATATGCTTCTAAGTGCTGAAGATATTAGCTTCTTGGTCAGTCTTGGCATGAGGTCAAAAAAGTGAAAGCAGAAGTTGAGACAGATAAGGTAGAACTGGTTTTATTGTTTGTATAAAAATACTTTGACTCTGGTGCAATATGCCTTCAGCTCTCACCATGATAAAATTTTTGATAAAGTTAAACATTTTATGGAAAAGGCCAAAAAATAAAAAAATCTTTATACGCCTGAATTGAGAGCATTTACTCTGGATTGCTTTAATACCTATATCCTTGTTTTGAAGAGTTGAATTGAGATTTAAAGGAAAAAACAAGAGGTAGACAAATGGGTTTAGAATTCAGTGCCTGGAGCATTTTCACCTAATGACCACTTGTAACTGAATGAAGTAGAGCAATCATTGCAAATGCAGGGCCAGAAGGCACTGGCTGACTAGTCATTCAATCCCATTGAATTCCTGCTGAATAATTTACAACATATTATCTCAGGAAAGGAAGAGACTCCTCCAAATGACTAGGCATGAGAAAGTGAGCCATATCTGGACCTCAAAAGTTATCTTTCTCTTAGGATATCTGCTCTTATCTTTATCTTATTCTTAGTCCAAAATAATCACTATCCTTTTCCTGAAGAGCATTGTATAACTTCTAATGGATTTTCATGAACTAAGAGCAGTATTATACAAAAATATAATAAATTATAACCAACCTGTAATTCCAATTCAGTACTTGATCTAGCAGCTGATGGCCCTGCCTGTGGCAGGTGGATTAGAACCTGATGATCCTCGATGTCACTTCCAACCCAAGCCATTCTATGATTCTATGATTCTTCTTGCTAATCTTTAAATATCTTATTAATTCTCATTTCTATGAACATGTAGCTGTCTAGATAGCGATGTCTTCAACTGTCAGAGGTAAAGCAACAGTAAAATGCAAAAACAATTGAGACTTTTTCAGCAGTTCAGATTGGGGTTTGCTGTCTGTACTGTCTCTTCTGGATTAGCAATGTCTTTTAGAGATTATCTCTCCATGACACAGCAATGTTCTCCAAAAGACCTTGAAGTTTGGGCTTTTCTGAAAATACTTGTCAGACATATGAAGATGGATGAAAATTTAAATTTTGTACAACTTCTCAACAACATTAAAGGAAATCTGATGTAGTGAGATGTTTATAATTGTTGCTCTGGCATACTCTAATTGTCTAACAAAGCTGAGATAATTATATGCCTGGTCACTAAAATGCTTGTCAAATATAGGTCTAGCATTTGTTGAAGCTCTGATACTAAACGATCTTTTGATCATTTCAGTCTATGTACATTCAAGATCAGAAGACACCTGCAACTGCAGTAAAATTTCTTGGTTGCATTCCCATTATACTGTGTACATCTTGTTCATAGTATCATAGAATGGCTTGGATTGAAAAGGACCCTGAAGCTCCTCCAGTTCAAACCTTCTGCATTGGGCAGGGCTGCCCCCCACCAGCTCAGGCTGTTCAGGGCCCCATCCAACCTGGCCTTGAGTGCATCCAGGGATGGGGCACCACAGCTTCTCTGGGCAGCCTGTACCAATGCTTCACCACCCTCTGATTAAAAATTTTCCTCCAGATATCTAATCTAAATTTCCTCTCTTTTAGTTTAAAACCATTTCCCTTTGTCCTATCACTTGTAGAAAACAAGACTTCCAGCCTTGCTAGCTCAGGCATATTGAATCATTTTGTATTGTTGTGTCAAACACATTTCAGCGTGAGCACAGTGATGAAGCAACTAGTTGAATGTTCGTATTGATTTCATTTTAGTCATGTTTCAGTCTCTTGTTTTAGGCAGAGCATCTCTTGTGTTGTTAGTGCATCATTGAGGTGAATCCTATAAAGGACATAAAAGACTCTAGGAAATACCTCCTGGCACAAATTTAAATTTGTGACAATCACTTTCAAGATACACTGAAGATAAGTAAGCAACAATAAGTAACAGTGGTTAAGCTAGTTACAGTGGTCTACATTGTTTAATACTACTAAGCTTGGGGTGAAATTTTAAACTTGACAGTTTTGGACTCTTAGATTTCTGTCTGGAAAAAAAACTTTGGGGAGGATTTATTTTCATACTAGAGATCTCAATCTGTTCAACTGCAGAATAAATCTTAATCCTTTGCTTGCCTTGCAGCATCATAGTGAATTGTTAAGTTTTGACTAGATAATGTTTTTCCTAATAAATATAATCCAGAATAGAAAAAGAAAAATATGCCTTTTTGAATGGCAAATCAATGTTGAGCTTTAGTCTGAGTCATTCAGCAGCCTATCATACGTCATATAATAATCTTTATAATATTACTGTTTTTAAAGTAATTTCTTTCTCAAATTTGTAATTTTTTTCTTTATTATTATTATTATTAATTATTATTAATCAGATAGTAGTTCATGGCATGGGGCAAAGCAAACCTTCATACTGTCTCAGCATAATGGTGATAACAAGTTCCATGTAAATCTCACACACCAAAGATTTTGCTTTTTATTTAGCAGAGGGTTGTTAGGTAGTATGGCTAGGTCGTGGTTGGACTTGATAATCTTTAAGGTCTTTTCCAACCTGAGTAATTCTATGATTCTGTGTTAACTAACAAATATTGGAAAGATCACTCATCATTATCTCACCTCAGTTTCCTGTGGGATATTTGCATCCTGAATAGATTGTCTGTGTAATAGCCACTCTTGTGCTATCCAGTACACATTTTTTTAGTGGGAAAGCTACCTACGAGTGTCTACTTTTATTCAAATCCAGATCATGCACTGACTCTGCTTTAAGATTATCTTCAGCATTATTTTCTCTCTGATATGACTTATGAAGTTTTTCTGGACTAGGAACAACATCTGTTCTTTCCTTAAAGGCGGTGTCATGCAGTAACTTATTTACTGATATAAGTGTGAGCTGCAGTACTGTTTATATTGCTTTCTTTGCTGCACTTGATTTTGCCTTTTTGAATGGCGAATCAATGTTGAGCTTTAGTCTGAGTCATTCAGCAGCCTATCATACGTCATATAATAATCTACCATGAATCCTAATTGTGTAGGCCTAGAGTTGTGCAAGATTATGAAAGACTACATATGTCAAAAATTTCCTATGATTACTTTCCCCTTGGAGTGATAAAAAACACCTTTCTCACAAAAAAGCTATCAGATATAGAGAAGATAGTATTATATGATTTCACGTTTTTATTTTGTTTTTAAGTTTTCTGCCTGCAAGACATCATGATTCCTTCAGCCTACAGGCTTTTCAAATACAGATCTTTATTTTTTTTCCCTCTTCTGGTTTATATTTTATGTAACCCACTGCAATGTGTAGGCAATGTGAAATTGTTCCAATAAAGTAAAACATTTTCTCAAACACTTGTCACGTGCACTGAAAGGAAATTTGTTTTTAAGAAAAAGAATGAAGTAGCAAGGAAATCAGATTTTGCTCACAGCACCATTAGAGGTCACAGAACTGAACAGAAATGAATGAAATGACCCTTGAGCATGAAACCATTGTGGAACATAAAAAGTAATCAATCGGTTAGAATAAGAGTCATTTATTCAAGCTTCCCTTCTTCTACTACTTGGAAAATATTCTTAAGAAATAAGAACAGGTGAATTATTTGAAAAGATCCCAAAAATGTGAACTAACATGATATAAAAATGTTGTTCATAAACGGTATAAACAAATGCTTAACCTCCATACAGACAGTTTCATTTTGGGGTCGATTTTCCCTTGTTTCTTTTCTGTTAAACTAAGAGGATTTTGTATAAAGCTAATTAAATCACAAGTATGAAAACTGATATAAGTGAGAGGAGAATTAGTTCCTACGTTCATGTATTTTGACTACTTACGATTAACTGTTCATAGAGAACGATCCCAAAAGAATCTCAGAGAAGTTCTGTTTGAAATTAGTTTTCAGACTCAGATGAATTCTGACAATTCACTACTGCTTCAGTTCTCTTTCTAACAACTAAGTGATAGTGACATTTATATTAAGGTCATCTAATGCTTTTCATTAAAACTTCTCATATCTTAGATATCAGTGGCTTATTTTTTTGGCAAAGCTTGCCATTCATGATAAAATATTCTGTCTTTTATTCCTGTCTCAAGCTGTTCTTTCTCCTCCTTGCCACTCCAAAAAAGTTTCAGTAATAACAAATTAGTGTCTCTGGAGTATGCTGCATAAAATACACGGAGAGATTAAACTTTGAATTTTTTTTTATTTTATTGGGTTAGGACTCTGGAAAGAGCTAGTGGATTACGGTAAAAGTGATTAGTGCTCTGTGACAACACAAAATAGGCTCTCTTCTGCTTTTGCAGTTTGCTCTAAGTTCAGAACAATAGTTTAATGGAGCAGTCTCCTGGGAAAAGGGAATACTTAAAGCCAAAAGTGATAACAGCTTTCCTCCAGCCTGAGAAGAAGTTGATGGTTTATAGTATTACTAAGGCTGGACTCCAGCCTACATTTCATTGTAGAAGTGCATATTTATGATTTTTTTTTTTTTTCCTCTCTTTTTAATGTGCATTAGGTGGCTGGATTTCCAGTTGTACAGTTCTAAAGAACCGAGGTCTGCATAACCACTTTTGTACAAATCTCTTTTAGAAACATAAGCATCTCCTTCATGTCAACTGACAGGCAAGAACAGTGAAAATCAAAATCAATTTTCACAACACTGTTTAAAGCATCTAGAACAGCAGCGTAGAAATAAACAGCTGTTAATTTTTCAAACTATTACAAAGTCGTTGTACTCAGTAATTCTAATTCTATGTGCTATATTATAAATGCTACATTCCTGTTCTGAGACGAACTTCTGAAATGCCACTACAATTGATATAATTTTCTTTCTATTTTGGGTGGAAAATGAATTTGTTGTAATTGTACTGTGCAAGAGAAAAAAATGTTGGCAGTAGGCTGAGAGAAAAATATGTTATTATGTCTTTCATAGACTTGATTGATTTGTATAACCACATATAATGACTGTAGGCTTGTTTCTCCTCATAATCATTTTCTTCATTGACTTTGTGTGGTGAGCTATTGTATTCTATTGATCTTCACTCACATGCCATGGAACCACTGAAAATGACAGTTTTATCATATGTGAGCAAATGGTCTAGAATTAGTAATTCTGCAGGAATGGGACACATTTAAACATAGCTGACTGATCCCTGCTATACAAAAGCTGACTGTGTTGGCAAGGCAGTATATGTATGTGAAGGTTGGGCTGCTTAATATCTTGTTTTAATTGCTCCATTAAACCTGCACATGGAACAGAGAAAGGCAACAGATCATGGGGATCAGATCATAGCCTTTGTTCCGTGAGGGCAGTAAAATCTTGTAGTGGCAAGGTTACTTGATAATTATAGTTGAAGCACTGTGAGGTTTGAAGCCTTATCAAAGACTTCTGAGGATGATAGAGGAAAATGATTTGGGAAGCAGTTTGTCATGCTCAGTCGTGCTCCACCAGAGGCATCTTTCAAGGAAATAAAGATCTCTCAAGTTTGTGCATTCATTTTCTATTTCACAGTATTGCTTTAAAAACAGTGAAGTGTTTTTAAGGTGGTGATGGTGGGACATGGAGGTTTTGCAAACATGCAAAGCAGACTCTTTCAATTCACTTTCCTGCAACAGGCAAAATAAATTGATGAGAGCTGGTTCGTACAAGCTGAAAGCAAACTAGCTTTGTGAATCACTAAAAGCAGAAGGAATACTGATTCCTGGCATATTCAAATGTGATGGCTCTGATCCTGGCTATGCACAGCATGCTTGACAAATGGGTACAGGGGCTGACTTTGCTGGCTCAGTTTACATGATAAAGCAGATAATTCCTTGCAGTCAGCTAATTCCTGAAGAGCACCATTCTATCACATATATCTTGGGTGTTTCTGAACATCATATTTAGAAGTAACTTTCATTCAGCTGTTTAATTATCTTCATAAGATATAAACAATCTCCTTGAAATTATAAACACTATGTTTGAATAAGCAGAATAATATTTTACTTATATCAGAAGAGCAATTATTTATACTTTATATGTTTCTCTTCAAAACGACAAAGCTCTTGGTAATAAAAGTTGGATGAAAACTGTCAGCTACATACACATTTTCTGCTCTTGATAAATAAGGATATTTATTGTTAACTATCAGGCTGGCTACAAGCTTCTGAGAAAATGCTTGTTCTGATTTCAAAAGACTTATTATGTTGCTGAATTTCTAAAGTCCATCTACACAGCTAACTTAAATCAGTGCTAGAAAGAAAATATGCTTGGGGGAAAATGGCATGAGACTTGCAAATCAGTTCTTAAACTCTTATGCTCTCTGTTTCAGCCATGATGAATTCCTTTCAGTACTTATTATTTCAATAAATAAAAATTATATTTCTTCACTACACACTCATTTAACATTTTAATGAACCAAAAAGCACACATTACAATAGCATTTCAGAATTATATATGTGTATTTTTCCATTATTAGTGCCTGGTTATAAAATGCAAGTACATACTGGGAAATATAGCCTCACAATCCTGTGAAACATTTGAATGCAGTAGGCTGCTATACATATGAAATATTAATATGATTTTTTCTTTCTCAGTGAGAAGGGAGTTGTGAAGCTAGTAAGCAAGGAAACAACACTTACTGTCTTTCTAGTGTGAATCTTCTTCAAACAGAAAACTGGGGCATATGTCTTATAGGGAGAAACCTAATATAGAAGTCTTCTACATTAAGATTCCCAATTAGATTTGTTTACATGTGCAGGCTTATTTTAAATGTGGAGCTAACTTTCAAAAATAAAAACCAAACAACAATGCAACCCATTTGCAAACTACCACTGTAAGCTATTATATTTTGATTGAAGAGTCACCCCTCCACTTTAAGAGCTAGAAAAGATAAAGCAAGAAAAAAAAAAAAAAAGGTGAAATGTCATCTCTAATCTTCCTTTAGATTCCGTAATAACATATTGTTTTCCAAATGGGATGATATAGTTCTGCTGCACTGGAATATTACCTTCTTTCTAACTCATTTTAACACTAATTTATCATAGAATCATAGAAATGCATAGAAAGATTACCTCTCTTCACCTGCTGGTGATAGTTCGCCTAATGCAGTTAAGAACACCAGTAGCTGCCATAGCAGCAAGGGCACATTGCTGACTCATGATCAACTTAATACTCGTAGTTCCTTTACTGCAAAGTTACTGCCTGCTTTTTCAGAGTTTTCCTTCTAATAACTTATCATGTCTCCAGAATTAAATTAACAAACTTATCCATACAGAAGTTTTTCCACAAATATTTTTCTGAACAGTGAATATATATATTTGTTTTGTAAAAAGAAACTAAGAGAAAATTATCAAGTTGAAATGCCCCAATGTGCAGTACAATTGCTGTCCAAGCAATCTTTTTCATCTTGGGCATCTTTAAATGTAAATAAAAAATGCAATGGATACTGCAAGATATTTGCTCACTTCATAAATCTTATTTCAGAAAGAGCAATAGACAGAACTACTTTCTTATATTATCAGTTATCATAGATAAAATAGAGATTATAGCTGCAGATTGATCTCTATCAAATGTGCAAATAAGAAGTAAAGACGTCAGATTTAGGCAAAGAAGTAACTGTTGCAAATTACCTCTCTGCCACTTTCTGAAGGATAAGTGACAAAAAATTACTTTGGAAAGGCCATCAAAAGTTTTTATTTTACTTAATTTCTGTAAGAGATTCCTGAATATATTCAATATTTCACTTAAAATATTCTAACTTTAGCTGGACTGTGGAAGCTCAGCAGAGATAATGTTAGCTGAAATGACATAAACTTGATAGGAACAATACTCAACTTAAATTGAAGTTTACACATTATTGATTTTGTAAGACAGCCTTAGTCACTTTAACAGCATTACTAGGCCAGTCCATTAGTGGTATGGAGTTCAATTAAATGTAACCAGAACATTAACTATAGCTCCATTATGTGGTCCCTGAAACAAAATGTAACTGCATCAGGGGTAAGATTTCTAAACTTGATCCTTGTGGTACAAAGAAAAGCTTGTAAAGATCTTTAAAGTCTAAATTGATCAGAATGGTATACACTAGTCTTGGGCTGAAGACTACAGTAAACAAACAGCACAGTAAAATGAAATAGTAGGAGTTACATTTTTTTTGTGATAAAAATCTGAGAAAATACTGTTTTTTCATAATTCAAAACTACATTATGCTGAGACTTTTGTTAAATATTTACTAAGAAATCTGTGGAGTTCTTATCCTTTCTTTTTACCCAGATTTTCAAATTGGAATGATTATTAGCTTTGCATTTTTTTATTACCTGACATTTGTTTCTTAGTCAGTAAACGTGTTCTGTTCATGCATTTTTCCTCTCTATTTTTACATTGCTTATTCTCCTCTCTATTTTAAATATCTATCTATATCCCCCAACATTTCAGATATTTGCTGTTATGCTTCTAAAAATAGTCCAAAATGCCAAGATCAGAAATCAGGAATCATGTTTTTTAGTATAATTCCTGGTAGATTTAATAATCATTGTTGCCAAGGATTGGTTTCAGGATGAGAAAGTTCAAGTGCCAAGAGATAACAGCTTATGATATAAATGGCCTCTCCATTTAACAAGAATTTTATCAGATTGTAACAGTCTTTTTCATGCTTGATTTCTCATGTAATCATATACCCTGAAGGAAATGACACATTTTGTTCTGCACCAGTAAAAAGATAAGAAAAACATAACAGAGAAAAGGAAAAGAATGATGCACAAAGCAAACTTTGATGGTTACATTATTTTTAGAGACCGCTGTTGCACTTTTTCAAATAGCCTTCTTTCATCTTTCTGTTTTTCAGCATGATGGAAGCACTGAAGTTTCTTAGAAAGCATGTCTGGAGCTCTGGAGTTTACATTTTTTAGAAAGCATTACATCTCTGAGATCATTGTTCCTGTCACTAAACAACAAGAGAAAACTCCTTCCTCAACTGCTCAGAAAAAGGGAGAATTATGATTCGCACACTTCTGCCTCCTGGAGCAGTGACAGAGTGGTGTGGTTTGGCATGCTACCATGAAACAGACTCACCAGAAGAGTCTGATTCTCATGGCTGGGAGGTAAAAGGATTCAAGCTTGCACGGATACAGCGTACTGCTGCAACTGTAAATGGCCAGTAAAGTTTAACTTTAAAGTAGGTAAACAGCATCACACATTATCATACATCTAGTGGGAAGACTGTACAGTATGTTAGCATTTTAAGCATTTATCCTTAATGGAACACTGATATGCTGGATAAATTTCTAATGTGAAATTCCCTTGTGCAATTCCATTACAGCTAATGCGGTTGCAACTCCATAACCTAAACTTAGATCTGAGGGAGTATGAAAAGGAAGATTTCACTCTTTTCTAATTTATCAAGCAATCAAATATAGTGTCACTGTTTCCAGTGAAGTGCGTGCTGATTTTCACCATCTTTATACATGCATTGAAGGTAATTTGCATGGCTGTTTTTCTATGCCATTTAGTCACTTGAGAAGAGCAGTTCTATACATAAGTAACAAAGTATGTTTCTCCTGACAGGAGAACAGAAATCTGAAGTAGTTGTTAGAAAAAAATATATTTAAAAAAAAAAATGTTAATTACCTATTGAACAGTTTTTAGCTTAAAATCAATTTATTTAAAGCATTCATTGATTGAACCTAATTAATTGTTTCAAAACAATTGTAAAAAGGACACAAGATTCAGAGTAGCCAACATGGTTTTCTTCAAAATCTTTCCGAGCAAGCCATTTCAATTCTAGGTACTGCATAGCTTGGGGATACTGGCAGTATTTGCAAAATAAAGGATGAAATGAAAGAGGGGACAGTATGAAAAACACAGATCTTTAAATGTACTAATTGTTCCAGAGGCAAAAAACGTTGATTTTGAGAGTAAAGCTACATTGAACAGCTGAAATAGTTCTGCATTTTCTTAATTCTATCACTTGTTTGAAAAAAAACCAACAAAATCATACATTTGCAAATCTTATCAAGAAGCTCAGGAAGAGGGCTGAAATTACATAAATAAATACAAGCAGATTGTCTGTTTCTGTCACTATGTTTGGAAGCAGTATTTAGAAATGAACCATTATATAGCTAGTAACAGCATCAAAATGACTGTTAGGGTCTAACATTCAGAAGCCTGATCAGAAATAATGGAATCTGAACTAACTCATGGCAAATGATCAAACCAGCACAAGGTTTGAGTCAGAGAGACCTATAGTCAGTGTACTTTAAATCAAGACAACCTTTTTTGTTTATAGCAACAGAGAATCTTCTTATTGAATGTTTACAATCATTTCATTATATCCATGATATTCACAATATATAACACTGAAAAACATTTAGCCACAGTTTTAATAATCTCATTTCCCTGGATACTTTGACAGTCTGTAGAGGTTCAGGTTAGTAGCAGTGTACCTGAACACATTAGAGGATTATATTTGTAACTGTAATGTGAAGGCTTTCTGTGAATGACAAGTTCGCTTTTCTGTAACAGATCTTGATCACCAAATGTAGCTCCTTTGTCATAAGGGAAACAGAGATAGTGCAACAATGTGCTGTGTACAGGTATGAGGATTTGGGGAATCTGCACAAGAGCCTGTACAGTGCAATACATCAGCAAATGATCCTAAAGCTGACTGAAGATTTTCAGAAGAATTTCATGATATTGAGTAGCAAAATGAGCAGACAAAATTCAGTGTTAAGAAGTGTACTTGAATGAATGTGTAGTAAGAAGATCAACGCAGTGATGTATTCTCAGTTATTATGCTGTAGTCAGAACTGTGAAAACATCAGCTCAGTGTTGCATGGCAGTCAATGTGGCAAATAGATTACGAGGTGTTACTAAAAAAGGAACAGAGAAATAGAAAATATCATGCAGCTCTTATGCAAATGCATGATATGCCATTTCCTTTCCCGTTGTATGTGATCTTCGAGAAGTTATACTATAATGTGCAAAGGAATAAAAGAAGAAAATATGCTGATCAGTATCACATCTACTATGACAATTGCAGGCCCTTTTTAGTACAGAAAGCAGAATGAATGGTAAAGCACCATGAATAGTTCAATAGAGGATTTGGCATTTTATCAGATCTGTAGCTATTAAGCATGTGGTTAGAACAACTTCTGGCTCAGACAGGATCTAAACTACTACCTGTGGGAAATTTCTAGAGGGGAAAGATCAGTCTGTTCATGTAATCCTTGCTGACATACTGATAGCCATAGAAAAGACATTTCAAATCATCTGGAAGAGAACTCCAGGTTATATAGACCAGTATTCTGCACATAGTGAATTGGCTCACATTACTTTGTCTAAATAAAAACGTTTGCTATGAGATTGTCAAAAAACATGACTAGGACAAAGAACCTAAATCCAGTTCTCAAACAGTCATCCAGAAACAATACTAAAAAATAATAATAATAAAAAGGCAAAGAAATACGTGCAATATTTGCTTATTTTACTTTATATATCATGAATGCATAGATTTTAAAAGAGTATCTTTATAATTCAGTGTGATGATAATACAACTAAGCAATGACTTTGAGAATTGCAGAAAGTAAAAACTCATTTGCAGTATCTGAGCTCTTAGAAAACTTCTAAAAGACGTTTCACATCTAAAGAATAAGCCTACTGACATGCAAATTATTTCTGTTCCTAGAAAACATTGACCTTGCCACAGACATATCCCATTGGATTGACTAGCATGGCAATTTGATGAAGGTCTAAACTGACAGCTCAGACATGAATTCTCTCTCGATTAAACAAATGTTAAACTTAACTAGTATGCCAAAAACCAACACAGTTTACCTGACATTTATTATGCCAACTTAAATTCGGTTAATCCAAATTATTGAGATATTAATTGTATCTAAGTTAAACAGATGTATTATAGACTATTAATTCCACTTGTATTGCACTTTTATTTAAATTAAACGAATAAATAAAGACCACTCTACTGATATTTGCAAATAGTAAATATGCTCTCTCCTTTTTCCTCACACGCACTTGGTAGCATCTTTTAACCTGATTTGCCCACTTCCTAAATGGCAAGCCTTGAACCGTATAACATTTCAAATCATGACCTCACCCATGTTTAATAAGCCCACTGGCTAACAAAGAGCAAACTAAGTAATTGAGTGAAATCTCAGTGGGAAAACAGCATAAAGAAGATTAAAAAAGCTGACTCCTATCATCAACACTCTATAACATTCATGGAATATCTTATATAATAACTCCTTCCTTAAGAAGTGCAAAGGTTACTAAACTCTGTCTTTAGCCACTTAGTGAACTCAACAGTACTCTCCATGAGAGCTCTTTTCCATTCTACCTGTTGAAGCATACAACTTGCTCTACTCTGCAGGTCACTGTAATGTTATTGAATCACTACTGCATAGTGGAGCACTTCAAAGATCTAAAGTACTAGATTAAAACAAATAAACAAACAAAAGGCAAATAAAAAATTCCTTAGTTCAGAAAGCATTAGACTGAATTATTTTTCTCAGTGCTAATACAATAAAATATGCAGACAATAAAAGCTCCATATAGTTACTGTAGGGAGAAAAAGGCATGTACAAAGAAGTCCCTTTTTTCCCAGAGGAACAAGAAGTTTATCAACACAGTTATTTTTATGTTTCATCTTACATGCTGTGGCAGTGCCTCCATCCACCTCTGTATTTTCATTGCAACATTCCAAATGGTTATCTATACTGGTTAGCTACATGCACCATGTTTTAAAAGTAAGTAAAATATTTGTAGATACATAAAATATACAGATAACTTCTACCAACTTACTGATGTGACTGAAGAATCAAGATTGAGAAGAAAAGTCCGAAATCTTTAGGTAGGATCTAGTTTTCCGACATTGTTTGCAGTTCTCCTCAGATTATAACAAATCCCATATCATGACTTTGGTGGAGTAAGCACAAGGAGACAAAGATCTCACTTTGTTTTTTGCTCCCTTCAGCAGTAGCAGCAGCTACTTTCAACTCCACAGGGAATTATACAAATACGTAGACGAAGGAAAATAACCTATTCTGCTTTTTATTATTTACAGTTTTATTTATTTTCTCTTTTATTTCCTGTCGTCAGAGTGATATTCTAGTACTCTGAAATCACTCCCTCCAAGCACACTTGCATTCCCACCAGACTTCTCTATATATGAATTCTTCCTAGCCAGACTCAGAGCAATATGAGAAACTACAGCTATTTGCAGAAAGTAGAAAATTAAATCTCATCAGGTAATAGTTGGTAACTACCAAGTAGAATCATCAGGTAAAGTGCTTTGCCATGTGCCTTCATTTACAAATGAGTTGTGAGAGGGTAGCCCTGTAAATGATACAGATATAGTGGATGTCCATAAAAGGCTATATTGTCCTATTTTCTCTGTCTTTGGTTGTCTGGGTTTCTTTGAGAAGCAGTGGGGTAGGCTGAACTGGAAATCAGTCTGAGAAACAAAGACTAATTGCCCAATTATCCTAAGGAGAACAGCTGAGAAAGTTAGTGCCCGGAGCCAATTGGAATAGGTCCATGTTTAAAAGCAAATTCCAGGCTGCTATGCTGGATAAATGCTCTCCCCTTGACAGAGGGATTTTTATTTTATTTTTTTAATTACAGTGAAATTCTATAATAGTTTAGATTTTTCCCTTAAACTATGGTGTTTCACATAGAAAGGTCAATTATATATATTCTGCATTGTAATGTTATTAAACTTTGCCTTTAGCTATCTAATCAAAAGTGTACTTTGGAGAACTTCAAAGCGCATCTAAATCATTGTTCTAGTGAGAATTAAAGAGTATGCTTTTGAAGTGAATATGCTCCCTATAACACTTCGGTGTATAATGTGGAGACCCTTAGAGTGTGTGGTCTGGATGTGTTTCAAGCTAAACTAAATTAAAAGATGAACTACAGAATTGTGCTTATTGCTATCCAGCCACTAACAAGCATTCAACTTGCTAGGCCAAACTGGAGATACTGTGAAATAAAAACCTTACAATTGTACACAGAGTGAATATCATGTCTTAAGCACCAGTTATTTGCCTCTACAAAACCGCTTATATTCTGTAAGAGCAAATAGCATTGCTATTTGCTAATTCCTCTCCTTAACTGACCTCTAGAGCAATCTTTTATCTGTGTCTAGAGTAGAAAATATATAGAGAGATAAAACTCAGCAGGCTAAAATTAACCTTTGTCAATAATAACCATTGTATTTTATTCTTAACGATAAACATCTATATTTTAGAAAGTTTTATTTCTTTTTATAGTGATTTTTATAACCACATATTCTTGTATGGTGAGATGCATTGTTGCATTAATACATTTATAAATATGTATGTTTTGTATATATCCAGTATATTAGGCATAGCAAGCTTATTTTGAACCATGCAAGATATTCAGGCTCTTTTGCACTATTCAGAAGGAACATGCAACCTTTTTTTGTTTCTTGGTGAAAAAGGAAGATATGCACTACGTGAAAACAGGACTGTAGAAGATTCATAGTAGTAATTCAGCCTTAAGATATTATTTTTAAGTGGTGAATTAAAAAACAGAAACTGTGTTCACTAGTCAATTATACATTTTTTAAATGAACTTGCAAGAGTACATCGCCAAATTTTATTAGATTGTTAATTTTTACATTGCCAGCAGGAGATCTGTATGAAATATTACAATAAAAATGTGTTTCTTCAAGAAGCAGTAATGTAATAAAATGCATCACTAGTTTTGATTGTATTGATAGCTTGTAGGAAGAAAATTCCCTTTAGGGGGATGTGCTTTGTGTTCATAAGCAATAGGAGAGACTTTATTTTGCAGTGTGTTAAAACCATGGGAGCCATTAAGTTTGTATAATAAAATCTTGTAAACACTGATAGTTTTATGGTTAGTCTTTTCAACAGCTGTTTTGTGTAAGATTCTGTGGATGCTTGAAGTCATAATACTTTTCAAAAAGGCCATATTAGCTATTTATTAACTCAACATACATTTTCACTTTCCTAACTTAGATAATCATGAATGAAATGTTCCAAATTCAATCAATTGCAATAAAAAGTTATTTTCAATTTTGTGTAGTAAGAAACAATTTTGGAGGGTCCACTGACTTTAGAGCATAGATTATATTTTCTAGAAAGCCTACAGAATCAGAGATCCTTTGAGAGAAGACTGATGTGAACTTCAAAATAAAGAGAAAAAAATAAACTTCACTTGAAATAAATAAATATTCAAAATTGCTGAACACAGTAGGACTGATTAATACAGCTAAAATAAATTGTGTTATGGCTGTGTCTGAAGTGTCCTACTGTCCATCTGTAACCCTTTATATAAGTCTGTGGACTCAAACTGAATGTTGTCCATCAGTTTATTTGGAAGTAGTTTCCTGATGTAATTGAAATGTCAGAAGCAGCTCGGTAGAACACAGACTACAGACTTCTTTTGTATGGTAGTGAAAATAGCCTTTGAGGATTTAAATGGTATCAAAGAGATGTGAAAATTGTACTGAGAAAAGAAATTTATGAAAAAATAGAATGGAAAATGAACTCAATGGCTTTAGTTAATCCAGTCAAGAATTAAGTTCTACTATGAGACTGCAGGGACAAGGTTGTAAGAAAGTTTACATTTTTATGTAGCAATGATAGACAAGAGAGTGTCTGAGATTTGAGTCTTGTAAATAAAAATAATTTAAAATGTGTGAGATGATTACTTTTAAAATTGTGTTTCTATTACCTCTTCTTTCCTTTTTCCTTTACTTTCTTTCATCTACGTCCCTATTTCTTTACTAACTTACTCTTGTTGAAGATTAAAAGTTGTTTTTCAACATGCTCTCATTTTAAATTTTATATTCTAATACCACTAAAAGGAGATTTCATGAAGCATGCCTCCAAATAAAACAAATTCACTCTATTTGCTGGTGTTTCAAGCATTAAATTAATATTCTTGAAGTTCATTCATTAAGTCCCTAACCTGTAATTAGGATTCAGGCCATGCTGCTGATTAGACAGGAGAAAGAAATCAGCCCACAGAGAAAGGCAGCTTTTCATTTTAATCCAATCAGGGAGAGCAAACACACTTCAAAAAGGGTTTCTGTAGTATATAGATATAATTATTATGAAAGCAAAGGGAAAATGAACTTGGAACCATAATGAACATGAAATAAGGTGTTTTGGCCTTGAGAACTCCCAGCAGCAATGTTACTTTTCTTAGTACCAATCCTTCTGAACAAAACTTGGCAAAGAAGACAAAAAGTTTTTTTCATAATTTTTCTAATGTGTTCATTATGATCTAAAATGTCTGAGTTGATTTATTACAGCTGGCAGATCCATGCAGATGAACGGCAAGTAGGTATTTGCTGTCAGTATGCAAGCAAGCAAGAAGATCATGGCAGATACTTTAGGGAACAAAACCAAAACAACTAAATAGTAAAACCAATCTATAAAACAAACAAGATATTCAACAAAACAAACTATTCAAACTATTTTCTTCAAACCTGCAAACTATTTCTGAGATGAAGAACACTATTAGAACAGCAGCCACTAGCCACTTCAGAGTTAAGGTCATCCAAATATGTCTAGTATACAGCAAGGAAAAATGAAAATTTGTTGTCTTATGTTAGGGGTTTCTGACTTTTGTGTAGACTGAACTGGCCTTAGCCTAACCTGACAATCATCTTCTAGTCAAATTAGTATTCATGTGACTGAAAAACAGTAAGGACAGTATTCAAGTTTATCTTTTTTAAAAAATTCTGTTTTTTTTTTCATAATTTTTTCAAAGTTTCATATTTGTGACTGATATCTTACCAAACTTAAGTCTCTGCCTAGTGACACTTTCCTTTCTGGAAGTTACACTGGTAAAATCATCAAGACAATTGAAAAACTACAAGAGATGGCACATCCTTTGAGAATATATGTGATGTACAGAGAAGGACAATACCAAGTTCAAAAATTAAAAAACTAAAAAAGATTAATAATCTGAGGAGATAAAGAGGAACATCTCAAATTTTGTCTAATTTGTTTATATGACGACAGGTAGAAGGTCACGTAGAAGAAATTTAAAATCTTAGAAAGTTATAAAAAGAATTAAAAAAAATTAAATGCAAAAATAAGAGCAAGTGTGAGAAATAGAAAGCAATTACAAAAAGAGGAGGTGATATATAATTTCAAAAATGAGTTCTGACCTGGAATACGTTAAAGGTAAAGCAAAGGAGGCATAACATGTTATACTTCAGAGATCAGAAAAACTTCTAAGGAGTACTGCTTTGGTAAGTGGGACAAATTGAATGCATAGCAGCAGAATTCTGGAGGCTGGATAATAGGAAAACTGCAATTGATTGTTCAGCCTCATTCCTAGCTGAATTTTACTCAAAGCTATATCAAGTTGAGCAATGCACTATCACTACAAAAAATCTAGTTTTGCAATTTTTTCTTTTTTTCTTTTTTCTTTTTTTTAATATAATGGGACAAAATGTAGCACAGAAATGTTGTAGAGTAGCACACAACATTTTCTGGGAGACAGTGTGCACTTACAGAGAGGGCATAATTTATAATTCTGGAAGTCATTTAGTCCACGGCATCTCTTGTATTGACAGTGGTCTCAGATGCTCTTGATTGCAATTGCATTTTACAACTCTATCATCACAGGTTTTACCAGAATCCCTGACATGGGTAGTGTTGAGAAGCTCTACATTTTACTGTAAGTATCAATATGCACTAAAATGATCATTTTAATATGTCTTTGTTCCTGGATAGAGACATCTGTATTGTAGTAATCAAGATGTAAACTGCAATGAGAAATTGATTTCCTCTCTGAATATGAAAATCGTTACGTGAGGAGTAGCATTGAGAAGTAATCCTGACATATTTGACATAGCTTGGCTGTCCAGAGGGACCCAGCTGAGCACTGAAATGAAGGTCTGGTAATATAGAACCTATTGTCTGGAATATAAAAAAGAAAACAAATAGAAAGACAATAGCCAAATCAGAAAAAAGAAGAAAACCTAAAATCATATATGCATGGAAGCTTGGTGGATTTTTTTTGCTGAAGCTTGTGGCAGTCTCCTATAGATACATTTTGATGTAGCAATAGCTTCCAGTAGTTCTTTAATCTTTCCAGCAATCTTCATTTCAATTGCCTTCTCCCTTCACACTGATTAGAACAAACTTATTTTTGGCTCTAAGTAGGCTTTAGATCAGACTCAGTCCAAATTTTGCATTCTAGGAGTGTATAAATAGGAGGGAAGATGAAATTTATGAGGCTGGCAATCATAGGACAAGGGGGAATGGTTTTAAACTGAGACAGGAGATGTTAGGAGGAAGTTTTTCACACAGAGAGTGGTGATGCACTGGAACAGGTTGCCCAAGGAGGCTGTGGATGCCCCATCCCTGGAGGCACTCAAGGCCAGGCTGGATGTGGTTCTAGGCAGCCTGGTCTGCTGGTTGGCAACCCTGCACATAGCAGAGGGGTTGAAACTACATGATCATTGTGGTCCTTTTCAACCCAGGCCATTCCATGATTCTATGATTCTATGATTATTTACAGAATATATTTAGAAGTTACATACATGGAGTTCATAGATTTAGTGTCAAGAAAATGAACTACACTTAAAATAATAGATTCATCCAGTTCAGTTTCAAATGGGATCATATTTGGGTTTAGCAGCCATGTGCTTCATATTGGCTATGCAGCAGACTCTTGCACCATAGTCTTTATAGGCAAGCTAGAAACTGGGGAATCAGTGTAGGAGAGGCTGAAAGATCAAATTTCCACAGTAGAGTCAAAGAAAGTATTCACAGTCCTGGAGTTCCCTTGAGCATTAGAAAGTGCTCCTCCCTCTGGCTCCAAAAGTAGCAGGGCGTAGGTACTTTGTAGTCATGGACGTGCACTTGAAGCTTCAGTTCTAGAAGCTACTAAGTTTTAATAATAGTTCATACTGGAAACCAGTAGACGTGTAACATATACAGGATTGGATTTCCTAAGGGCTTACTGCAAA
Organism: Tetrao urogallus; assembly: GCF_951394365.1. Taxonomy (NCBI): domain Eukaryota; kingdom Metazoa; phylum Chordata; class Aves; order Galliformes; family Phasianidae; genus Tetrao; species Tetrao urogallus. The sequence continues at coordinate 67,640,815 of NC_136813.1, forward strand.
AATGACAGTCCTCTGGAGGGGAGCAGGGAGAAGCTTAACTTTTTCATATTTTTTCAGAATTGTGGGAGTTAAAAAAAGAAGAAAGGAAGAAAGACAAAAAAAAAAACAGGCTATAAAGCATTCTGATTATACTGGAAGAACTATGTAGTAGAATTAAATCTTATCCAGATGATATCAATAGTGTGATAACTTCTGGAGTGAGTGGCTGATTTACCAGTACTCCATGGTCCTTTCCAGACAGTCAGCCTTTGAGCTAGTGCTGGTGCATGTCCATACATGACATATGCAGGACTTGAGATTTACCTTTGCCAGACTTCATGAAGCTACTGTTTAATCATTTCTCTAGACTGTTGAAGTAACTCTGATGGATATCTGATGTATTGCTACTCCTTTCTAGTTTTTTTTTTTTTTTTTTTTTTTTTTTTTCTTTCCAGAAGATCCAGTGGTTCCCATCATCCAAGTCATTAATTAAGCTGTTAAACAATACAGGTTCTAGTATGAACCCTTGCAATTCAGGACTAGTTACTCCAGCAGTCCAACAGGACTTCCTGTTGTTGACCACAAAAGTTCACTTAGTTCTCAGTCTGCCTATTTCTCCTCTGCTGCAGAGGAGACACTATTATAATACTTCAGCGCTGGGGAAGAAAATTCCTTCCAATTTCTTGTTCTGAAGACTAGATGAACTACAAATACAAAAAGCTTTAATATCCACAAGAGCTATATCCCCTGAGTAAAAGCTGCAAGTGGTAAGTGGCAACACTTCTTAGTGTTCTCATGCTTAGAAGCCAAGTTTTACAAGACAGTGAGAAGAACAGTTTTACTGGCTGCACAAAGAGGCCTAAGACTGAAACAGTACAGATAGAGTTCAAGGGGAATTAACCTCCTTGTTGATTACAGTATTCACACAAGTGTTCTTATCACAAAAAATCTCTTATTAGTATTACTATTTTTACTAATGGGATTTCTCTTGACTATTCTTTGGGCTAATGAAACTCTACTGTAGAAAAACATATTTTATTAATGCTATGTTCTGAATAAACATAAATAAATAAATTCAAGTAGATAAAACCACAGGGTTTTAGAATACTTTATCACACTTGCATTTTTCACTTTTTTCCTCCACATTCTTCACAATGGAAGTAACCACCGGGGGCATCTACTTTCTCTCCCTGGTAGCGCTAGCAGATTTATGTATTGCTTTGGCAGACCTTTCACTCTTTGTCACGGTAAATGCAGGGCCAGACACACACACAGTCTAGGAGTTCGTGTTCTTAATGGTTCAAAGTAGTGAAATTTTAATGAGTCTAAATTGTATATGCCTAATTAATTGTGAATATTGTTTATTTCTGTGTTGTTATTGTTAGTTTTTTTTTTTTCCCCAGTAATATCAAAAATAGTCTCAACTGTAATCTGAAAACATTGATTTCCACCTGTGTTCATTCTTTTCTAAGTTCAGCAGGGAATTCTCATTGAGTTTAATTGTATGAGATCATGATATTAGAAAAGCCTTAGTTTTACCCAGGTCTCATAGAATTACTTTCATCATGTTCCAATTTTTTTTTTTACTCTCTTACATGACTTTGGTACTGATTAGATGCTTATTTAGGGACTGTGAAAGGAAATCCATGGAGTAACACATGGATTATTAACACACTTTACGCAAAATGACTCTTTTGCATTAGAAGATTCTGAATGTGCCTTAGAACACCATAACAAAAATGCTTTAGGAAAACAGCTAATATTTTTCTCTTGGGTCAGTATATGAAAGTTGATATTTATTTAAGTAAAATAAGAAAATGAGAAAATACATGGAGCTCTGTAATCTTTGTAATGTCTACATGTTACTTTTACTTCACCTGAAATTTTCTCTATTAACCTTGCACACTTTTTTAAAGATTGTCTTTTTTTTTTCTTCATCTCTCCCAGACAACATGCACTTAACCCATAAAACAATAAGGAGTTATTTTTTTCCTTAGACTCTGTCACAGTATGATACCCCCTGATGCTAAACAGTCAGCAACAAAAACAAGCGTATGAGAAGAATTTCAAACAGGTAGATTACTTTTTCTTTTTCCTGAACTGTTAGTTTTTCTTTTATTTTCTTCTGTTATTTCTCATGAGTATCTGTCTAGGAAGAACTGGATTTTCTAAGTGAGGAAGAAAAAGAAATACATTATCTTTGTTGGAGAATAAAATGAGGTGGCTTTAAGTTTCCTAAAGTGAAAAAAAGCATATACAAGAGTCCTCTCTGACTTTTCAATGAGGCTATTTGTAGTAGGATTTTCAGAGTTCAAAAGATCCATTTGCCTCAGAAGTATGAGAGCTACTTGATTTATCTTTCTAAATTGTATCTTCTAGTTCAAGCTACCCTACTGCAAGGAAGAAACTGGTCCCATTTGCAGAGACAAATTTTGCCTGCCACTCTATGACTTCCATGCATTTTCAATTTAAGGTTAAATTCAAATCCAGAATAAATGCTGCTATACTATTTTTTTTTTTTTTTAAATTTAAAGAAAAATATCAACAAATACAGGAATATAGATTTTATATATGTTGGGCAGTATCATGCATATGAAGCTGTAGATAATATGAAAGAGGATAAAATATTTGTCTGTTGCTAACAATCATCTGGAAAGAAAAAATATTTTTTATGGTTAGCAGCAATAAGCTTTTGAAATCAGAATAAGAACAAACAAATGAGCAATGTGTCTGCTCTTAAGCACTTTGCTTAAGATCAGAAAAAACATCATCTTCCTACAAGTGTCTACAGGCTTCCTTTCTGTTGTGGAGATTTCTTTAATCACTTTAAATATTTTGCTCATAAATTATTAATTTGTACATGTAAAGATTATTTGAGAAAGTAGTTTTGATCAAAAGGATGATATAGTAATCAAGTAGTAGTATAGTAATCAATCAATCTAACCACTCTTCTTTACAAGGAGAGTGGTTAGGCCCTGGAACGGGCTGCCCAGGGAGGTTGTGGATGCCCCGTCCTTGGACGTGTTCAAGGCCAGGTTGGACGGGGTCCTGGGCAACCTGATCTAAATGTGTATGTTTGGTGGCCCTGCTAGGCAGGGGGGTTGGAACTACATGATCCTTGAGGTCCCTTCCAACCCGGGTGATTCTGTGATTCTGTGTAACAACATCCAAGCTGTAGAAGTTGTAAACTGGGACATTTAAAAAACAATATTAGACAGTCATGGGGAAAAATAAAGGATATGTGAATTCTTGTAGAATCTGAATGTCATTTTACTCTAAAATGTGTAATTGAATTATGGAGAAAAATACTTTCAGTGATGGAGAGATTAAAGATTTAGTCTAACGGGCAACATTTTTCTCACTGTCACAGCGGGAGCATAATTGTATTCTATATTACCTACATCCTGCAAATCTAGATTCAGACTTTAATTTAGGGATTATTAACAAATGTAACAGAGTCATCTCAGTCTTTTTAAAAATGTCCCTATAGCCTTGCAAAGTATTGCCCTCTGCTCAGTGGAAAATGCACTTCTTTGCTTAGAAATGAAGGAAAACTGAGAATGGTTCACATGCTTTCTTTTCACATCCAGTAACACACAGACTTATTAAAACATGTTATCTTACAAGATACCTGTGCTTGGATAAATCCACTGACATAGAGTACCCAAGCTTAGAGTATCTCAGCCTGCTTCTGCTGTTACGAAGCTCTTCAGCGGCTGGCCAGATGTGGCTTGACTGCCATCTTCCCCTCTTTGTATCCATATTTCTTCCCTTATTTCCCATGTGAGTCAGCACAGGCTGGCAAGAACAAACATAAACATATGACTGAAACATAGAATAAATTTATTTTCATTCCCTTGCCAACTGGGGGCTCCCTGTAGCAGCACCAGGACAGAGGCACACAAGCATGGAAGTAGGAACTATTAAGCTCAGTCCATGCTGGAGAATCACCATCCTGCTGTTTACACCTGTTTATCAAAGATTTGTGCTTGTTTAGGTTACCACCATGCTGTGATCTTTGCTGTGCTTTGATTTTTTCTGCACCAAGGCATGCCTGATAGGGTGCCTCCAACAGACATTCAGACATCTAAGTTCTCTAAAGACAGATGTTCTACTTGTGAAATACATAGAGGATAAAAAGCAGTAGGTATGAAATATGTATTTTATATATTACTACTCACCAGACTTTGTGTCTTCCAGCTGCAAGGCCACTTGAGCACACTTAAAAACCTTCTTGCTAGCTTACTGTTCTCATCTCATTCTCCTTGCAAATCTTCTGCTTTTAACCCATTCCTCCCAACATTTAATGACTTGACTTCAATGTCATTCCCTGTATATCCTCTCTTTACAATTCTCAGGCAACCACTTCTCTTCTGGGCCAAAGAAGAACACACTGCAGTGACGCATTGTCTGTTTACCAAGACACTGAAAAACAGACATATATGAGGTAGAAGAGGCAATTCTTTCTTTTTTCTTTTTCCTTTTCTTTCCATGACTAGTCAGAAATGCAGAAAAGTTGTTAAACTAGTTAATATATTATTCCCTTTCAAGAAAAGTATATAAACTTTTGCAATCCTGATATTGAATTTGCTACTTTGGTTGCTTGACAATAAAGAAGTTGTCTTACACGATTACTTAGCTATATAGTTCTATACTGGCAAAACTAAGGGAATTTCTTATCGATATTCTACAGTAATAGCAAAGTAAAGAAGAGAAGCTGTAATGCCTCTATGGGGAATGGATAGCTGACAGCGAATTTTTATTAAGGCTATATTTTATTTCTAAATTACAAGACAATGTTTGCTGCAGCTTTTTTGTCCTTAGTCACTAAATTGTTCATGTTACTGGAATCCTTTTGTTCAGGTAGATGATGAGAAACTGTGAATAAACAAAGCATTAGAGCTGTGTCAGATGTTCTAGTTCAGATATAACAGACGGATGGTGAGAATCAATTGCTAATTGTCAGACTGTGGATAGAGTATTCCAGACCTTAATCTTGCATGTGCTAGTCTCTTCTGTAATGGATTCTGTCCTCTGAAAATATAGATATTATAGAGTCATAGAATGGCTTGGGTTAGAAGGGAGCTTAAAGCACATCCAGTCCCACTCCCCTGCCATGGGCAGGGCTGCCCCCCACCAGCTCAGGCTGCCCAGGGCCCCATCCAACCTGGCCTTGAGTGCCTCCAGGGATGGGGCACCACAGCTTCTCTGGGCAGCCTGTGTCAGGTCCTCACCATTCTCTCAGTAAATAATTTTGTCCTAACATCTGATCTAGAGTTCCCTACTTTTAGTTTAAAACCATTCCTCCTTGTCCAGTCAGTATCAAACTTTAAAAAAAGTCAGTCTCCTCCAGTTTATAAGCTCCCCATTAAACTCCCCATGAGTAAAGAAAAAGTGGAAGTTCCTGTGAAGGGAAAGAACAAACATGTAATGTTCTCATCACTGCCCTTTACTCCAGAAGGGGGTATCAAACTTTTAATAATGCGAGAAAAATAATTTTCTGAATTCTGTGAAGTGCTTTGGTGGATGTGGGAAAGGTTAGTACCAGTCTCAGACTAGAAAAGGCTCAGAACTCAAAGTAGGAAAATATCATAAAATTAACCTTTTCTTGTCTTATGTTTTCCTTCTACAGCTGTTCCCATTACACTTTTTTTTTTTTTTTTTTTTTTTTACTCTTATCTAAATTAAGTAATTAATTATGAATAAAGTTGTTTTCAACCAATTGGAATCTGAATCATTCATTCTCAGTTAATTTTGCAGTGGCATACTACCATGAGCGTGTTTAAGAAACCAGAGACCGGAGGGCATGTCCTTTGAGCAGAAGCTAAGGATACTTCTGTTGCACAGTCTGGAGAAGAAGAGGCTTAAAGGCAACTTCATTGTTCTCTGCTGCAACCTGAGGAGGGGAAACGAAGGTGCCTAACTGTGCTCTTGGAAACAAACAATGTGCATAGGATCTGTACAAAGCTGTGACCAGAATGGTTCTAGACTGAACATTAAGAAGTTTTATTTACTATTAGGGTGGTCAAACACTGAAAGAGTCTTTCCAGTGACTGTCAATGTTCAAGAGATATTTGGATAATGCCATAAAAATATGCCTTTACTTTTTGTTAGCCTTGAAGGGGTCAACCAGTTGAACACGATGATCTTTCTAGGTTCCTTCCAACAGAACTGTTCTTCATTTGTTCTGATCTATCATCAGGAAAACTTTATTCTAGCTGCACGTGCCTTTGTACGTAGGCTGTGATTTTCCAGGAAACCTTATTTCCCACTCCATATATCCACCTTGAACAGAAATTGCAAATTGAATGCTATTTCAATTTTGCTGTTATGTGATAGATTAAGTTAAGCAACTTAATCACTTTAGTTGTTGTCATATGCTGAAATGATAAAGTGGTTTAAACACAATGCATTAAAAAAAAAATGCTACCCCTTGTAGTATATATATATAGATAGTGGTGTGTGTATATATATACATATATATAATTTCTGAAACATTTGTATATTTTATAAAGATTTTTGCTTATGTTGATTGTGCTTCAAACACCTTCATCCTATGGTTGAATGAGATCCACCTGCAATACTTACCAGTGGGAAAGTGATTTCAGTCAGCAAATAGCAAGGTGATTGAAAATGGAGAGAGAGAAGTGACTTTCAGATTCTGTAATTCACTGGTGTGGAATATGCTGATAGGAACAAAACTGAAATTTTACCAATTATTTTACTCTTTGAAAATAAACGTTCTTGCTTTTTAGGCAGCAAGAGCAGTATTTTGTAAAGGTGATGATGTATCAGGTAGGTAATTGACTACCATATAATATCTTGCATCTGTTTCTCTTTTCTGATTGCTTTCTGTGGCTTCTTATATAGTTTATAAACATCACAATCTTTGTTTGTTTTCCAAACAAAGATGAATTTGTTCTTGAGGAAAACTCATACACACTGATGTGTGCAGACATATACAATCAGAATGTGTGGGGTTTTGTTTTTGTTTTTTACTTATTTTGTACTTTAGCCAAAAGGAGATTAAGGGAAGCAAAGAGAATGTTTACATAATGTGGAAGAATGAAAGCTCATATAGATATGTCTCTATTTAGTAGCATTCTAAAATTAAAACAGAAGGGTGTCTAAAATGACCATCTTTCAATTTGTTGCAAGTTGCATGTAGCCCACAAAAGATCAACAAACTATATTAACTCTCTCTTTTAACTCAGAAGGAATATATTTTTGTCATGCACTATGAAAAATTAAAGTCCAAGTCATTGATGAAAACATTAAAGACAACTGACCCTAAAAAGGAGCTTGGTGGAACCCCATTAGAAACTAGCTGCCAGCCTGATGTAATCCCATTTACTATAAACATTGACCCACCTGCCTGACTTCTGATATTTTGGAATTGTCTGTTCTTGTGCTCTTAAGAGGTGGTACTTAAAAAGCGACCAGCACTGACAGATATCTGTGCCTTCAAAAGCAGTTTCCCAGTGGACTGTGCTAACTAGTTCCTTGAGCTGCATAAAGTCTGCTCTCTCATATCCTTAGAAGAGGTTTTTAATGGCAGTTATCCTCCTATCATCAAAGGTTTTCAACCATGACTACTTTTTGGTTGCTATGGCCAAGATGGTCACCAATTGCCACTTCACTTACAAGACCCTCTCTGTTTACAAGCAACAAATCTAGGAGGGCCCCTTTCCTAGTTGGCTGTGAGAAGAAGATATCATCAAGGTGTTTTAGGAATTTGTCCTCAACCTGTTTGTATCAGCTATGTATCATTCCAGTTAATGTTTGGCAAGTTGAACTCATCCCAAAGAAAAAGTCTGGTTGATCAAGAGGTATCCTTATTTTCTTAAAGGCTAATTAATCTGTGTCATCATCCTAGCTGGATGGCCTGCAGAAAGCTCCCAAAACAAATTCTACATTATTTGCTTGTCCCTTAGACTTTACCAGAGGCTCTCAGCCATGTCATTACGAACTGCAAATTCTGTACGACCATCTCTTTTACACACAGTGGATCCTGTCTGCCTCACCTGCTCTGCTTAAAAGGGCCACTCTTCCCCAAAGTCTTGCAGTAATGAAAAAACTCTGTTTTATTTATAATCTTAAAAAAAAAAGTGAGTGAAAATCCATGAAAATACCTTGCTCCTGCTATTTTTTTTCCCCATGATAATCTCAAACGCACATTCAACAATAAAAGAAGGTTGAATATTCAAAAACCAAAGCATGAACTTGGTAAAATGCCAATCTGGGGATTACTTCTGCTCTACTGACACAGTTCAGATCAGAGAGAAATATAATACTATAAGATACTATATTTAGATGCTCAAATAGGTTTGAGATTAAGTAATGATCAATGTATGATATACACAATAATATATTAAATTCTGGGTCTAGTTTAAAAAAAGACACAAAGTTTAATTGAAGCTCTGTATAGATTAAGAAGTCCTTAAAGGATGGATCAGCTTCTTTTAAGCCTACTAATTAGGCATATTAGTCACAGTTTTCAAGAGTGATATGTGAAATCTTCCTGCAATTCATATAATAACCCACAACAGTATTAATAATAACATAAAAGCAGAATTGCTTGTTATGAAAAGGCTCTGTGACACTAGTTTTATAAGGTGATCTGCAGTAAGCCTGTTGCCTATAATTATGTATACTTCTGTGCTCCTTGCTGTGCAATTATCTCTGATGTAAATTCCCATCCAAATTTGAGGTGGGCTGCTTGTTTTCAAACGTGCTCCAATTAAGGGCTAGTTCCACTGGTTGCGATGCCAAAAAGTCCATCAGGAAAATGTCATATTATTTTTGCTTCTGAATTAAAACTTGTATGTTTATATGTGTGTGTGTGTGTGTGTGTGTGTAAAAGAAGTTCAGAGAAAGGCATTACTGTAAGTTTGTTTGTTTTCCATTTTTATCATCTCCCATGTAGAATAGAAGCACATAAATGGAAGTAAGAAATACACAGGAGAATAAGGGATGAAGCCAACTCAGAGACATCCTACTTGCCAGGTAATTATATCAAATGTTTAAGCAATAAGGTTGAGACATTGTATAGTGTTGGAAGATTTTGTTGGAGATCACTTTTGCTTGTTAGTAGACCTAGAAACTCAAGAGATGCAAATGTTTCCAACTCAATTATAAGTTCACTTCCTTTTTCTGCTATCCCTTCCTTCCACCATATCAACTACACCACTCAGCATGGTGTCATCAGCAAACTTGCTGAGGGTGCACTCAATTCCGTCATCGATGTCACTGATAAAGATGTTAAAGAGCACATTTCCTTTCTCTTTTCCAGAATTTCACAGAACCCATGTAAATGAAGTTACTGTAAACTTTAAAAAATGCTCCGTTTTCTTCTATGTTGACTTGTGGATGCCATTGTTATTTTCTGCAAGTATTTAGTGTTTCATTCAGAAGTTACAGCCTGCTGTCATCCCTTGGAAGAGTTAAGAAACACCTTTATTTGTTTAGCCCAGAGAGAAACAGAGCATCCAAAAAGTATCCTAGTCCAAATATTCTACATTCCATTTTCTCTTATTCTTCCTTTCTTAATTACAAAAATATCTTTAAATGATAGGTTCAGTTTCCATTACAGATCTTTTCAGTAAGCTCCTTATTATGGGTTGGTTTGTTGCAGCACTGATGGATATAGAGCTTGTTGGCTCTCGTACAGAACAAGAGGAATGTTGTTAGCCCAAACCATTTTCCTAACTGTGAGGTGTTGTTTCCAGGGCAGAAACACTGGCTTGGGGGATTGGTTTGAATTGTTTTATTATAATGATGTATTTCACCAGGAATTAATTATATGCGAGTAGAGTAATGATAATAAGTGACAGTCGTGGCTGCTGCTATGCTGCTCCATTACATCTTGTTTACAGCAATGAGCATGAATTGTGTTTGTGCCAGTAATTCTGTGAGGCATGAAACATCAGTAATGAAAATAGCCTGCATTTTTTAAATAAAACTACACTTTGGAGTATGCTGAAGTTTCAAATGTTTTAGGGAATAAAAGAGCAGTAATGAAGGATTACTTACTGATAGCAATAGGAAATTGTTGCTGAGCCAGGGTCCACTAAGATATAGCCTTGTCAACTGGACATCTGTCTCAGATTTAAGGGGTCTGGGATCGATTCTGCCACAGATTTCAATGAGCAAATTGTTTAATCTCTGTGCTTTGGTACCTCATCTGTTAAGCAAAGTAGAGCAGTTCTTACACCTTTTGCAGCTATTAGCTGTTTAGGGATAAGATTGATCTTTGCTCTATGTTTGTATAGCACTAAGCACAATAAGACCCTGGTCTCAGAGGGACCCACCAAATTCTGCTACAGTGGAATGCAAATAAGTGCTAATCTGAAAGCTATGCAGAATATAGTGATAATTATGGAGTCTGTTTGTTTGTTTGAACAGTTGACAGTATACTGCACAATTATAAAAGGAAAGTTAGTAGCTGTGAGTGATTTACTATGGGGGGTAGAGGAAAAAAACTATTGGAAATGAGAGAGAGTTAATGCAGTGTTTTATGATGAAGCTATTTGAGAATTGAAATTCAGAGCCCTTTTTTTTTTTTAATGGCTTAGTAAGGATATCTGAAATTTGGAGCTGATTAAAGCTCTGGACCTGGGATCTCTGCCCACTGGCATAAAGAGCCCAGCTATGACAGAAAAACAGAGGCAGGGAAGCTGGAGAGAGAAGAATTAAATATTGCACACTGTTATCCCTGCTGGATAGATCATGGGCCTGCTGGCAGACTCAATTGAGAAACTGTTCAAAAAAACCCAAACCAACAAAAAAACCACTAAAGAACAGGAGAACTATTTGTCTTACAGGGAGAATCTTTGATGCAGTATTTATCGAGAGAGGTAGGAAGATCAGGGCATGTTTTTCCACTCTTTTTTGCCTTTTTTTTTTTTTTTTTCCCTTTAGCATCAGTTTGATTTTAATTTGAGGATAATTTCAAAGATTATATTGTTTATAAAATGTCACAATAGAACTTTGAGATTCAGTTTCAAATGGCGTCATTGAAAATAGGAAGTCATCATAGGTACAGGAAAATTTGCTTAGAACTTTCTAGTTGCTGGAAAGTTTCTTTCCCATTTCCCAAGCAAACAACCACCACTGAAAAAAAAAAAAAAAAAAAAAAAAAAAGGCAAAAAATTACTGTAACACATCTGCACATAAAAGAAATTAGTACTGAACTAATTTCTTGGGACTGTGGGGATACTACTGATTTTACTGATTGCTCAGTATTCAATCTGAAAAAACCTTTGCGTTTTTGCTTTTTCTGTACTCTTATGGCAAATTCAAGAAATGCAGAGTAAAAGAAATGCTGTATGCACCAGCATAAGTTAAAGAACAAGCTGATTTGTCACAACACTGGAGATATAGAATAATTTTAATAAGCCCTATTCACTGTGATCATCTATCTTCCAGGCAGAACACTAAAACCATAGATATTTTTTCAAAGAAAATGTTGTTATAGTGCAAGATGGGTGTATTTTGATGCCTTTTCCTTTGCCTACTGTGGGATTAACTTCTAGCTATTGTTAAGCAAGAGGGACTAAACAAGACTAGTAAAATTTAAGAATTAACCTTTTTCTTGCTTTTTGTACTTTAGATTTCTTATGCATTTAGCAGAACAAAAGTAAGAACAGCATTTGTTCAAAAGATCAGTCAAAAATATGTTTTTTTTACACATTTCCATGTTATAAAAAAATGAGCCCTCAGAATAAAACAGTCATACAGGGCAGAAGGTTTGTGGCTGGTTTGTTTTAAAATTTTAATGGTTTTACTGCATTTAATTTTAAATATCTCAGCAACATAAGAACTCCATCTGTCAACTTGGTGAAAGAGAAGGAGAGAAAAGTTTAAAAATAGTCTTTAAAAATTCAGTGGTATAAGACATTGTTGACTTTCTAGATCTCCTTCTTGTAGGAGATGCAAAAGTGGAGACTGAAAGTTTATTCAGAAAGTTAATTCTCTATAAAAATTTGTTTGCATATGGCAGTCAAGCTATGCTTTACCTACATAAATAACATGATTGTATTACTGGAGACATTAAACACTCAGTTTGGTTGAATTGTCAGGCCCCAGTTCATGCATAGAGCATGTTAATGTGTTAGCTACACAATGAGCAATACTATGTAGAAAAGTTTTAGGAGCCCAGGCAAGCCCTGAAGTGTTCATTTCTTATTAATATACAATAAATCCTGATCTTTATCTCTTTTTAATTCTAGTGAAAAATATAATCAGTATTCACAAGGTTTAAAACCCTCTGTGGCATGAAGCTAAGATTCTCTGCTTGCCAATGCCCACAGTGGCCTAGCAAGCTTTGAAGGGCACCGAGCACATGGTCTGAAAGACCAAATGCTGGAAGGCATTGCTGAAGTGCTCAGGGTACTAAATACAACCCTGGGAAACCCATCTCAATTGGGAATTAGGGCTCTCTTTAGACAATAATCAAGAGTATCTACTTGTAACACTGCTTCAGTCTCCACATCCTTGAAAAAGAAATTGCCTGAGTGCTCAAAAATGAATTTTGCTGCCCTGTTGAGGAGATAATGTTTGTCTTCCAGCTGAGTTCTGTTGCTGTATGATTTTAGATACACAGCTGCCCAATTCAGCTTAAATCTCTAAGGAAATCTACAAAGCAGCACTTTGCTGTTCTGCAGAACTAACTGTAACAAACAGTGGGTGGTGGCAAGTATCTGAGCAAAGAGGCTTTTACAAATATATCAGTGACATCTTCCCCAAGCAGACCTTTCTCAGTCTGAAAGAATTCAGCTTCCACAACTCAAGGGAAAGACCTCACCATCAGAATTATGGAATATCATAGACGTGAATTCACAATCCTCATGGTGAAGTTGCACTATCAGACAATGAAGAAAGTCCCTAGTAAGGAAAGATAGCCAGAGATGCAGATGTACAATGCATCCAGGCCTGCAACTGGCGGCTCTCTTCTAGGACAAAAACAAGCTATCCTCAGCTGACTGCTTGCTTTCCCTATGATTCTTAACTTCCTAGCTGCAATCTTGTCCAAATTCAACAGGTGGGATGAAATGTCTTTTCATTTTTTCTCTACTTGTGTTACAGCCTGCTATTAAGAGCATGCAGGACACATAAGGTCAAATCTTCCCCTGTGTGAAGAAAGCCCAGAGTCTAATTCTCCCTTAATATCTTTTCACTGTACCAGTGAAATAAATACAGGAAGAAATCTCATTTGGAGGCAGTGACCCTGCTTTATAGCTGAGATAGCCCATATTTACTTCAGGTATGTCTGGAAAAACTTTTTAAACTTACAAGTAAGTGAACCAGGAAAAAAAAAAAAAAAAAAGTCTCAGAAACCATTTCAGATGTTGTAATGACAAGCAAAAGGGGGTGCCCTTAATAAGATGATACATTATGCCATCTAGAAAAATGTAACCAACTGATCTGTCACCAGAGCATACCAATGTGACATTTATTTTCTCTTTCTAATGTGTCAGGGACAGAACATCAGCTGGGACCATTAAAATAAGTGGGTGTGTATCAGTTTTAAATTGATCTAAGAGTCTGGACCTTTATCTAAAATATTATTAGATCTTTTTTTTTTTTTTTTTTTTTTTTTTTTTTTCCCAGTTATCTTTCAGGAAAGGTGGCTATTTGGGGTTAACATTCCGTCAAAAACCTATCATTTTCTCATTCCCACCAACCTCTTTTGCAGAAGCAGTCTAACTTGCTGTACAAATGTCACTGTTTCCACAGGGATCTCCAGACCTTTGAATGTCGTAGAACACTGTATTATTTAGTACTGCTATAAGATAATCGTTTCAACTGCTCTTTTCTAGTGAGAATTCTCCAAAAAGAACCTATAAAGAACAGATGCCAGTTTTCAGTCACTTAGGAATTTTTTCAGTTAAGTGACTTTTACCTTTATCCAGTGGGACTTTGATTTCAGACACAGATATCAAGCTAAGAAAATGTGCTGTCACTGGCAAGCTTCACGAGGATTTGTTTCTTTTTCCCTTTCCTTCCATACTTTAGAATTAAAAAAAAAAAAAACAACCAAAAACCAAAAACCATCACCCACAAAACAAAACAAAACAAAACAAAACAAAACAAAACAAAACAACTAAATCTTCAAATCCCAGTATCTTTATCTGTCTGTCATTTTTGGGAAGCCTGTTATCAAAAGCTATTACAAATACTTTCTTAACAAAGAGCTGTGTGTAATTAAATATATTATGTGAAACAGAAGGATTTCAAAGTATAATCAGATTTAATTTTCTCCTTAAATAAATGCTAAGTGTGAGAATTTTAAAGTCCACTATGTCTGTAGCAATTGTTCTCTCTGCAGGTCATGAGTTGCAATAATTCACTTATCCGAAGTTGCTTGTTTCAGACAATAAACCGCAGACATATGCATGTGTGCACTCAGAGAAGTACTCCAAAAGGCAACTGAAGTCAAAGAATAATAAATACTGTTATCAAAGTACTGTTTTCTTGTTTCTCTTGGTTGCAACTCTTCTGGGAGGAACAAGGCAGCTCAAATGTGTATGGGACTTTTCCTTGTCTGGGCTTGACAGCGACTGCTATATCTCCTACCACAATCCGGAATAACCTGTTTCAAAGGTACTGGCTATGCAAGAACTCATAGTGAGTTGACATCCGTGTTAAAGTATACTGGTATCTCTCTAGCTAACACTGCTCGGTGTTTCTACTGCCCATATGTACAGTATTCTCAGTGGAGTCTGGAGCAGGAAGGAAAGAAAGGCTAGAAGTGGATGTGCACTGAATCCTCATCACTCTTCCTGTAGGCATGACATCCATAACAGTATGGATATTTACAGCAGTTGGCCATCAAAGGATACTATGTGTATATCATCATCACTACTGAGGATCAGTAAACCATGTCTCCTCCAGTGAAGAGACATGCTTTCATTCCAAGTAGGAGTTTTAACATGTGCTTGAGCAAATAAGGCACAGGAGAACACTAAGCATGTCATTAGACTCAGAGATTTAAATGGGACGCAGCCTTCTTCAGTGTATTTTACCTGAAATGATTATATTTTCCTAGATTTTATTATCTATCTATCTATCTATCTATCTATCTATCTATCTATCTATCATCTATCATCTATTCATCTATCTATTTATTTTCCCAACACAGGAAGTTAAAATTTTCAACCCAGGAAGTTACACTGTTCATTTGAGGGGGGCGAGGGGGCATGAATTAGATTAGATGATCTTTCAAGGTCCCTGATATTCTGTGACATTGTGTGATTTCAGGGACCATGATCTTACACATAAATATTATCAACAGAAAATTGTAATTTAAAATAGCCAAGCCAGTACCTCATCCATTCTGTTGGTCTCATCATTCTTTATCTCTGCGTGATTTCCTCTGATTATTATAAGTGAAAAACCATGAAAGCAGCTTTTATGTATCAACTCTCTGTTTAAAAACTTTATTGCATTTGGGAAAAATAGAAGGCAATCCTTAACACATTTCACAAATCAAAAATGTTAATATCTGTTTTAAATAATATAAAGATTGAAAATTTGTTCTGATTGATCTGGGACAGAGATTTTTTTTTTAATTCACAGTGTTTGGTGTGTTTGGGCTTTAGAGAAAAACAATGTTGATAACACTGATGTTTTAGCTGTTGGTGAGCAGTGCTGTAAAGAGCCAAGGGCATTTTAGCTTCTTGTACTGCTGTGCCAGCAAGGGGGCTGGGAGGGTGCAAGGAGCTGAGAGAGAACAGAACCAGGACAGCTGACCTAAACTGGACAAAGGCATATTCTATCATAGATGACAGAATGCAAAAACTAATTAAATTGTGGGGAGTTGCCTTGGGGGGGGAACAGCTGCCTGGGGAATGACTGGGGATCTGTCAGCAGGTAGTGAGCAACTGCACTGTGCATCACTATTTTTGTCATTCCGAAAGTAACACCCTCTATTTATATTTATTTCCACGAAAATAGATACAAAGAGTAAAATAACACTATTTGATAAAACAAATTCTCAGATATAAAACAATTTTTTTTCCAACATTCTTTTCAACATTAGGTATGCATTTTTGCCAGGGATGAATAAGAGCCTACATCCTGCGCTCATAAAAACCTACACCAGTGGATGTGATTTACTGTATAAGTCTAAAGAAGCCTGATAGTATCTAGCCAGGCACGTCCAACCTCAAGACCACAGGTCATGTGCAGCCCAGGACAGATAGCACTGTGCTCTCCTCTCAGCTTCCATATCATCATAGTGTCAGCTCTTCCCCAGCAAGCAGTTTGGCCCAGCCCCAGGCACTCACCCATCACTCAGCAACAACCAGACATTGCCCAAGACAATATTTCTTCACTTATTGCAGCCCAAGAAAGTCAAAAGTTTGGATGTCCATGACAGACCATGGTAGTTCTGATGTATTCACAGTTGTTTTGATCAGTGTGGAGAGGGAGTGGGTAAGGCCAATAGACAAGTTTGTCTAATTGGTCTATACTGTCCAAGAGTGGTATTTATTGTCAAAAAGGAAAAGAAAGAAAAGAAAAAGAAAAAGAAAAAGAAAAAGAAAAGAAAAAGAAAAAGAAAAAGAAAAAGAAAAAGAAAAAGAAAAAGAAAAAGAAAAAGAAAAAGAAAAAGAAAAAGAAAAAGAAAAAGAAAAAGAAAAGAAAAAGAAAAAGAGTTGGGGAGAGCAGAAGACTGTCTTCCTTTCAACTGTTGTCTTTTTTTTTTTTAGGCATTTTTATCTTCTAATTTACATCCAAATACATTTCATAGTTCTATTTGAAAACATACCAGACATACAACTCAACTTCTGTCTTTTTGGTTTTACCAATCACTAGATTTTATCATTCTGTTCTCTTTCAATTTTGGAGTTGCTGAAGATTAGATTTGCTTCTGCATTTATTAATTTGTATGTAGTATTTTCCATTATCTTTCATTATTACATTGTAACCTCTTATTTGTCCTCCACTGTTTGTATTTCAGCATTTTTAGAGGCTGTGCTTTGATTATCCCAGTCAACAGGACATAATATTTTCAGTTGCTATTTTTATATTTTAAGAAATATGTCCCTAAATTATTCTGCCTCAAATGTCTTTAGAAATAATTATCTCACAGAAGAAGGCTTGTTTACTGAGATTGTTTGATTGTTTTTTGAGTTTTATCATTAAGTTCATCCAAATATCTGTGTGTTTCTATGGTAAAAATTGCTACATATTATAAAGGCTGAATATATATTTAAACGAGCTTAAATAAATAAATGGGGAAAAAAATCTTAAATCTCTGTAATTGGAAAGCAAATTTCTGTGTCATAGAAGTCCTTTATTTTACCAAATCTTCAGGTTCTGATTTGCAGTAAAATTGCTGTAATTTACTGCTATAGCTAAGACACAATAGGTGATGATTTCCAAATACAGAAAAGGAAAAGTATTCTCTGAGGAAAGAATAGCAAAGTCATCTGAATAAATCAAAACTCTTGTATATAACATTCTTGAGAGAAGAACAATATGCTTCAGGGATTTTGTTCAGTGTTCCTGGAGATAAAAGATTTCCAAAAGTCATTACCTCCCCCTTCAAATTTTTTCTTCCTCAAGAGAAATATTTTGTTAGAGTCTTGTAAGAAATATTTTGTAATGATTTCTAAGATAAGTGATATTTGTTGAATTTTGTTTTATTTATATCTATAAAAATATTCTGTGAATGCAGTCTTAAAAAAAGTATAAAGAACAAAATATCGCGGATAAAAGACTTCCAAGGCATTTGGAGTTTAAAAGACATGAAATTGCTTACACGTCCTGAAAAAAAACTGATACATAAATTCAGGAAGCTAACTATATTTAGTGCTAGCTGGAGTAAGAACGCTTTCTGAATCTCAACTGACATGGTTAGTGGGCATGAGTGATGAGTTGATGGTTCGACTAGATGATCTTTGTAGTTTTTTCCAACCTTAATGGTTCTATGATTCTATGATTCTATGTGCTTTCTAATTCTCTCTACTTTTCCTGCTTGTTACCTGCTAAGAAAGAATTCTTTCATTTGCTTGTACAATCTTGCTACCTAAGTACAATTTGCAGTTGCTCCTGTCACAAAATAAGAATACAGTGAAAGTCCATTTATGCTGTCTTCCTAATTCAACCTGATAATGATGCATTCAGATGATATCACACAGTATGGAAAAGTGCTGATGTTCTAACTACCATTACAAACTTTTTGCCTGCTTATAACACACCATTAACAAAGACAGATTATTCTGAAGGTATATTGACCTATGTGCCATCTGTATTCTACACAGTATTTCATTTGCTAACTTCATTCTATTGATTTTTTTTAAATTGATAAGATGTTCCAAAAAGAACAACACTGGCAAGAGAAAAAAGTGTAATATTCTAGTTTACTGTTCAAGCAAAGCTGGAAAATGTAAAACAAAGGTCAATTACCTATAAAATTGAACTCATGAAAGACTGACAGTAACATTGTTTCAGAGTTTGCATCTCCTTTCTCACCATATGTGTCACTGCTTTTTATGCAACTACCCGTGAGAACTCCACTGAGCTATCTCATGACCACAGTGACATGACTTCACCTAGCTTTCTTGTTAAAAGTAGAAAATAAAATAACAAAAAAAAAAAAAAAAAAAAAAGGTTTTAATAGTGAGGATATTGCTTCATTCCTCTAGTTTTTATTCCAATAATAACTCTATCAAATTTAAGTATGTTTCTATTCATTGTTTTCCAGACTATTAATTCTCTTCCATTCTCCTCACACAAGCTACATTTTCTTGCCCACTAATTCAAGTATCTTCATCCTAAACTGTAGTATGCTAAAATGTAATATGTTAAAATGTCTACATAAACCCACACCACCAACAAAAATCTTTCTCCTTGTCTGTGTTACTGTTTAGCTCTACTGTTAAGCATATAATTGTTCTCCTGTAGCTCTCAAACACTTGAGACATAAGCAGGGGAAAATATAAATGGCAGTGGGAATTCTGAAATATCTTTATAATTCAGGACCATGAGTCCAACTGAGTCTGTTCCTGTTGGGACTCTCCATGGGCTGTGTGTCCTCCAGTCCTCATCCACTGCTGCCCTGTGGGCTCCTCCATGGCTCCGTGGGGAAATTTGCTCTGTGAAGTGCCCATGGACTGCAGGGGGATGGCCTGCTCCTCTGTGGGCCTCCCCTGGGCTGCAGGAAGATACGGCTCCAGCCTGGAGCTCCTCCTGTCCTCTTGCTGCACTGACCTTGGTGCCTGCATCTCTCCCATCTCTCACTACTCTCTCCCAGCTGCTGTTGCACAGTGATATTTCCTTTCCTCAAATCTGTTCTTTCAACGCACACCCAGCATTCTCAATGTCTCAGCTCTGGCAGTGGCGGGTCCTTTTAGAGCTGTCTGGAACTGAATTCTATCTGACATTGGCTATCTTTCAACTCTTCTCTGCAGACCAATTCCCTTGCCCTTCCTCTCCACTCCTTTAAAACTTGCCATGTAAACCTAATATAGGTAAACCCACAGCAGTCCTTTAGGTGTAATTAAACACATAAATGAAGCAGTGAACAGAACCACATTAAAGCTCTCCACATCATATCTCAAAATAAAGCCATTTTCATTCTCAAGAATCTCCATAAGAAAGGAACATAATTTCCAGAGATCTCTTGGTAATATAGTAATATTTTACAAAAAGATGCATGTCCTAGCTTAACACCTAAATGCATGTCCTATTTCTGTTCCTTTTTCTGAATTTTTGAATGCCAGACACACATCCTTAAAGAAAGATCCTTGAAGAAAATGAAAGAGAAGAGGATAAAAATAGATAGAATAAAATCAAACAGAATAAAGCAGCAAAAAATCTATGACAAGTACAAAAATAGAGCTGAAAGAACTACAATAAAATCACAACAGTCCTGATTAGAACACTGTACATGAAGGAGTCAGTGGTGGATATAACAGTTAATCTGCGGATCACAGAATCACATTAACATAGAATTGTAGGAATTCCAGGGGACCTCTGTAGATCATCTAGTTACCAACCCCCTGCTAAAGCAGGTTCCATACAGCAGGCTGTATGCTGTTACACGGGTAAGCACCCTTGTGGGTCTTGAATATCTTGAAATGAGAAGGAAAATTCATAACCTCTTTTGTTAGCAGCTTGTTTCAGTGCTCAATAACTGTCACAGTAAAGAAGTTCTTTGTCATGTTTTTGCGGAACTTCTTATGCTCCAGTTTGTGCTCATTGCCTCTTGTTCTCGCTCTGCGCACCACTGAAAAAAGCCTATGCCCATCCACTTGACTCCTGTTCATTAGTTAATTTTAAGCATTGATAAGATCCCCACTCAGTCTTATCTTCTTCAGGCTGAACAGCCTTTCCTCATACATGAGATGCTCCAGACCCTTTATTATCTTGGCCCTCTGCTGGACTCTCTTCAGTATTTCCCTGTCTTTCTTCAACTGAGGATCACAGAACTAGACAAAGTTCTTCAAATTTGTCCCCACCAGTGTAGAGTGGGAGGAACACCTCCCTTGGTCTGCTGTCAACAGCAGTGATGTGCTGTGCCATACTGCACATACAGCTTTCTGGCCTATATTGTGCTCTGTATGTCCTTTGGCCACAGGATGAACTCAGAGGAGTCCACACATATTTTCCACTTTGTCCTGGAATTACACCACTTAAGTGGCCTTGCCTTTATCTAACAGTGCAGCTACAAGTACTCATGCAAACATGGATTTTTTTCTATTAATTGTGATGTGAAAAGATGTCTTGGAAATCTATAGCAAACAGAAATATGGCCCTAAAGAAATAGAGTGCCTTCATAGTTACTTGTTAGATGATAAGGATAGAAGTTCTGTAACTGACTGAGTAACACAGAGTCACAGGAATTTTTTTCAAAGAGCACTGCTTCATTAACAAAAACAAGACATATTCAGAATGGAAACTGTTGGATAATCTTTACTGACATGGGTAATTAGGAGGAGATTTTTGTTCTTCAAATCGTAATTAGGAAGTAATTTATTTTCCACATCGAGGACTGGATAGAAAGATCACAGTATCTCTCAAATTTTTTAGGTTTTCATCAGGATCAGACGAAGTGAAAATGAGAAAAGTAAGCACATAAATTTATTGTTCACTTTCAAATTGAACGAATTTGATCACAGCCTATCCAACATGTCTATCCAACATGCAGACATAAAGAAAAGTTCCTCCTGTAAATGCCTTACGTGTATAACAATTTCTTTATATTTTTAGCATAAGCACAAGTAGTCATCTTCTGAACTCCTTACAAATGCTCTTTTTCCCAGTTTGGCAGCATGATCTATCTTATGTGGTGATAAATCAAGAAAAGCCATTTAAACATCACTGATCATTCTGGCACAGTCACAGAATTGTATAAATAGAAGCCTTGCAAACTTTAAGTAGAAAAGTAAATCAAGTTACCAATAAGAAGATGACAAAAAATGATGATGTATGAGCACATGGAATATTGATTAAAGATTGGGGGTTTTGAATACAGCTAAGGCAGTAATGGAAAAGGTCAGGGGGAAGGCAATTAAAATGGTTAGAGAAATCGCACTTTCGGAGGGTTGCCAGCCTACCAGACTGTGATGCTTATAATACTCTCAGGCTTGCTTGGGGCTAGAGATCACACAAACTAATCTATAAAGGAACAGATGAATGACTGGCAACTAGCTAGCATTAATTTTCATAACATCACAAGCAATCTTCAGTGAGGAGCTGATCTAGATTTATTCTTCTTATGTAACACTCTAGAGCCCAGAGTTTCATGGCCCCAAAGCAGCTGTAAGCTTCTGTACATATACATACAGGGAAAAAAAAACAAAAACAAAAACATTTTGGCTTAAACTGTAACTGGACGTTTTTGGTTGTAATGAAATAGGGCTATATTTTTTATGAACAAAGAACACTAAGGAATCATAGAGATTAAATAATGAAAGCAATTATTTATTCTGTCCAGGCAGGTAGTGTTACATGCGGGAAGTATTGATCGATACATTGATTACACCTCTGCTTTTTGACTAATTAGCTATGTATACTTTCAGTTAAAATGTCATGAAAGTAACAGAATCAAGTGCCCTGCCCCAAGGAATTCAGGAACAATATCTGTTTTATTAAGTTTCCTGTCCAATGATAATTTCTTTCTTTGGAGAAATGAACTTCACTGCTTCTGCTGATAAACATTAACATGCTCTGCTTTGTAGAACACAGATCATTACTCATAGAATCATAAAATCATCAAATCTATGATTGAATCATAGAATGGTTAGGGTTGGAAGAGACATTAAAGCTCTTCCAGTTCAAACCTCCTGCTGTGGGCAGGGTTGCCTCACCAGCTCAGGATGCCCAGGGCCCCGTCCAACCTGGCCCTGAGTGCCTCCGGGGATGGGGCACCACAGCTTATCTGGGCAGCCTGTGTTTGGGCCTCACCTTCTGAGTGAAAAATATCCTCCTAATATCTAACCTAAAACGCTTCTAATTCTAATCTAAATCTCCCATAAAATGCAAATGTAGATTATTCAAAGGTAGGAAAAATATCAATTATATTAAATATCCAAATATTACTGAGGTGCCCAGATGTGAAAAATATAGCAATGAGTTAAAAATAAAAAGCAAGAAATCTTTGATCATATTGATCTCTGACAGATCTAGCACAAATCTGACAAGTTTCTTTGTATGAGGAGGGAGGTTAATAAATCTATCTAAATGAAGCATTTCTCCTTCTATTGGTCAGAAAACTAATTTTTTGTGTCTCTACTTTCCAGTTTAAGATTTGATTAGTTTACTTAATCACCTCAGACTGCTCTAGACTAGTCTTTCTTGTTGTCCTTTGAACTTGTGTGATTCTTTTTTAATAGCAATAATATTGATGCATTTCAAAAATAAATATCAGGATTTCTTAAGGGATTAGTTCCTGTTTTTATTGGGATAAAGTTGTATGATGAAGAGAAAAAGAGCCAAAATAGACTGCCAAAAAAGAGCTAGAAGAGAGGAAATATATTAATTACTATGGGTTAAGACAAGTAAAGAAAGAAAGGAGAAAGGATAAATAATATATGGAAAATTAATTGAATGTTATGGGATAATGTAATTGTTGGTCATGAGGGCATAAGGGATATGGAGAAAGCTGAGATACTCGATGACTTCTTTGCCTTGCTCTTCACTGGCAAGGCCTTTAGCCACACTGCCCAAGCTACAGAAAGCAAACGTAAAGAGTGGGAGAAGGAAATCTGCCCACTAAGTGAAGATAAGGTTTGAGACCATGAAGAAAACCTGAAGGTGCACAAGTCCATGGAACCTAACAAGTTCCATCCACAAATTCTGAGGGAACTGGCAGATGAAATTGCTAAGCCACTATCTATCATTTTTGAAATACTATGGCAGTCAAGTGAAGTTCTTATTGATTGGAAAAGGGGAAACATAACCCCCATTTTCAAGAAGGGAAAAAAAGAAAATCCAGGGATCTGCAATGCAGCCAGTCTCACCTCTGTGCTGGCATGATCATGGAGCAGATCCTCTGGAAGGTATGTGGAAAATAAGAACAAGGGGATCGGTGGTAACCAATATGGCTTCACCAAGGGGAAGTCATGCCTGACAAAATTGGTGGTTTTTTATGATGGAGTTACAGTGTCAGTGGATAAAGGAAAAGAAACTGACATAATCTAGCTTGACATATGCAAAGCCTTTGACACTGTAGCGAATGACATCCTAGTAGACAAACTGAAGAAAAATGTATATGATGAATGGACCACCCACTGGATAAGGAATTGGCTGAATGGTCAGACTCAGAGAGTTGCAGTCAACAACTCAATGTCCAAGTGGAAGCTGGTGATCAGTGCCATTCCTCAGGGGTCAGTGCTGGGACTGGTGCTAATTAACATCTTTGTAGGTGACATGGACAGTAGGATCGAGGGTACCCTCAGCAAGTTAGTAGATGACAGCAAACTGGGTAGTGCAGTTGACACTTTAGAAGAAAAGGATGCCATCCAGAGGTATCTGGACAGGCTTGGGAAGTAGGCTCATGCCAATCCCATGAAGTTCAACAAGGCCAAGTGCAAGGTTCTGCACTTGGGTTGGGGCTATCCCAAGCACAGATGCAGCCTGGCCAGAGAACAGGCTTGAGAGCAGCCCTAAGGAGAAGGGTTTGAACGTGTTTGTTGATGAAAGACTCAGCAGGAGCCAGCAATATTCACTTCCAGCCCAGAAGGCCAACAGTATCCTGAGATGGCTCAAGAGAACAATGACCAGTGGATCGGTGGAGGTGATTCTGCCCCTCTGTTCTATTCTCATAAGGACCCACCTGGAGTATTACATCCAGTTCCGGGGCCCACAACACAAGAAGGACGTGAAGCTTTTGGAGCAGGTTCAGAGGAAGGCAACAAAGATGATCAGAGGGCTGGAGCACCTCCCTGTGACAGGCTGAGAGAGCTGGGGATATTCAGCCTGGAGAAGAGAATGCACCAGGGGAACCTTACAGTCACCTTCCACTACCTGAAGGGTACCTACAGGAAAGGTGGGAGATAATCTTTATGAAGGCATGTAGCAACAGAACAAGGGGAAATGGCTTTAAACTGGAAGAGGGTAGATTTAGACTAGATATTAGGAAGAAATTCTTTAGTGTGAGGATGCTGAGACACTGGAACAGGCTGCCCTGAGAGGCTGTGGATGCTCCATCCCTGGAGGCATTCAAGCCCCATTCATCCCCAGGCTGGATGGGGCTTTGAGCAGCCTGGTCTAGAGTGAGGTGTCCCTGCCTATAGCAGGGGTTGGAACTAGATAATATTAAAGGTCTCTTTCAACCTAAACCATTCTATGATTTTATGATAGAAAATTGCTATTCAGCTCCCACAAATAAAGCAACTGAGGCTACAAAATAGTGCGTGGTTTGACACTCAGTTGCAGTCAAGTGTTTACATGGAAATGCAGTGAATATCTTAATCTAAAATATCTATCAGTATTGTAAAATAAGGCAGAATGGATAGTGTAAACAGGAAAATATGGATGAATATTAGTAACTATTTCAGATGGGAGGGCAGTTCCCTCACCTTTGTACTATCTTATTGCTGTTAACAATGATGTTGTTGAGGTACAAGGGCTTTGTTTACGTAAATCAAAAGAGGTAGTTAATCCAAATTAATCTACACAATATCAAAGCAAGAGCAAAATAATGATATTGATACTAAGTGGAAAAATGAGTGCTCTAGGACATACAATAAAAAAGACTTGGTTCATCTTCATAGTTGACCAATTAGTGTAATCTGTTTGCGTGACAAACAGAAAAATGTCTGACATTTTATATGAATTCAGCAATGCGAAGTCATGCAGTCAGAGCTGCCTGTTATTTACAGTGTCTTAGTAATCCCACAATACGATGAAAAGGGCTGGCAGTTGAAGTTATCGAATACAGATGGGAAAATTTCACACAGTTTTAACATCGTCTTCAGTCAGAGAAGCCCATTATCAAAGGGAGCAGTAAATCCCCCTCCACTTGAAGTCCTTAAATTGAGGAATAGTGTCTCCCCGAATACACCATCTATTTCAGCTGCAGTTTTTAGCCCATATGCAGGAATCACTGGTTGAATTGTATGCCTTGTGACAGAAGCAGCCACATGGAAGTGCATTCAGTAGTTGTTCATATAGCCAGTGCACTGAAAATGCATATGTTTTCATTTAAGGAAAAATATGAGATATGCTTAACATGATTGTTTAAAAATATTTCATTCAAAATTGTGCAATTTTCACAATGATTGAAGCCTCAGGAAGGCCAACAACTAGTACTAGCATTGCATTTTCCATGTTTCTAGAGATACTAGGCCACTCTGAGGAATTACACTGTTTCATAATTGTAAATGATGGATAACATAACAAGCTATTCTCAGAAGCACTTAGGATGGTTAACAAAAGTTGTTAAAAAATAGTGGATAGCAATCAGGAGAGAGGGTATATTTTTCTGTGTACTAAAGGATTACAAATTTAAAGCATAAAATATCATGTGAGGTGATTCTATTATCTTCATTCTCATATTTGATCTCTGATAATGTCTATTTTAACAATATAGCATCTCTCTTTCTAAATTCTGTAGACAAAATCAGTGTTTGTATCGGAAAAATAGATAACATTTTTCTCAGCTGAGTATTAATTTAAAAGAATTGATGACAGAAGACATTCTTTCACTTATCAGGATTTTCCTGATCACTGATTGATTATCTGGATCACTGAAGAAACTGAGTTACTCAAGGAAACAAAGATACTTAGTCAATACTTATTTATTAATTTTCCAAAAACATTCTTTTCAGTGGAGTACCCAGTCAGAAGTTCCATGCTTAATAACTTTATAGACTTAAACAATCTTATGAAAAGTTATTTTTAGGTTATTTCAGTGATTGTTGCAGGAAATGTTGAATTCCTTCAGGAAAAAAAAAAGAAAAAAAAGCAATTTATTTCTCCTCTATCTTTATTGCCTTTATGGTATTCTGATATTTTCAATATTTTGTGTGGTGTACTCTTAAGGAAGGAAGCAATACCAACTATGAAAAGCTATATTAATTTTGTTTAAAAGGTATATGCAGCCTAGCAATTTTCAGAATACTATATACTAATATTATGACTTAATGATAATGAAATTCCTAATCTCTTTGGAAGATGAAAGGTTTTCTAATTTTCTCTCTTTTGTCTTTAAGCATTATATCTTCTGTTGACATTTAGAAAATGAAAGTCTCTCTTTAACAAATAGTTGAAAACAATTGTATTTCATATCTTGATATTCAATTTGGAATCATGTAATTAGTAAAATGATATGCAGCATTATGAAAATAAAAAATATATATTTTTTCTCAGTAAAATCATCAATTTCAAAATACTGTTTGCTTTTTTTAAATATAAATTTTAATATATAACAACAACAAGGCAATAACAACATTATTGACAAGTATTTTTTACTTTTTTTTTTTTGCTCTCTTGAGAATCCATATGCTATTAGTGTACAGTATTGATCTCTACCTCAAGCAAAATTAAGCAATTGATTACACAAACCACAGAATCTATCATGTTGTTAATATATTACTAATTGAAAAAGTGGTTAAATAAATGAGCCGCACGGTAAACATGAAAAATCAATACACTTAAAAACTAAGAATTTAGCAAAATAAATAACAACAGCAAATTTAGCTTTAATACAGGCATAATACACACATGAGCTTGGGCTCTATAAAGAATATTATGTTGTCTCAGTTTGAAAAATGCTTCCTGAGAAAAGTGTACAGAGACATGCAGACTTTGTGCTGACTTTCCTAAAGGCAAGGTTTAATCAGAAACATCTGAAACATAGGTGCCAGAATCTATAAAATCTTACAAGTACCTCAGATTACACACTGAGATGCAACCTTTCTTTCCCTTGCTGTTCTGTAATGCATCTCTGACACGGGGTCTTGAGGCCTGTCTTGTGGAAGTACTCACTTTGCTTATTCTCACAAATATCCAAGCAGAATCTACCTTCCCTCAACCCTGGTTCATTTCACAAAATGAAGATCAGGGGAATCAACATTAACAATGTTTGATACAGAATGATTTATTTCCTCTTTGTCTAAACAATTATATTCCCTTGAAAACATCTGGAAACCCACACCATTTCCATTCTACTGTTTCATTATGTTAACTTACCAAATACTCAAATATTACTGTCAGGATATGAGAATGAGAGTACGTTCTCACTGCTGCTATAGAATAAAAATGTCTGAATAATATTTAAAACCTGTGATCGAGGAAGAGGAACTTGTGTGTCTTCTGGTCTCTTTGTCTGCATACTAATTAAATCACTATGGCAAAAAATGAGGAAATCTGTTTTTAAAGAACTTGTTACCTTCATTGTTGCCTTGAGTAGCAGTGAAGAAGTTCAGGGTTTGCCTTTTCCAATTTGTAGTCAGCAAAGCTCCTTTTATGTTTCATTATCTGCCAGAAAAGAAAAGAAAGATACTCAGTCAGAGAGATATAGGGCACCAATTGAGAAAACAGAAAAAGAAGTTGGAAGCAAAGGAAGCTGATTGCAGGAGTTCATTACTCCTGAGGAATTGAGCATAGTAATAAGTAAGAGCTTAGAAGATACAGTACATGTGAAGAATATTCACAAGAAGCATTACTTGTATTGATTAAAAAAACCTCATCCAAATAAAGAAAAAAAACCCCTCTCCATGTCAATTGTTCTTACTCCAAAGAAGATTCTATTTTTATTTTTTAACTACCTTGTCACTTTGTAATCCAAATCTGACTTCAATTTTAGATTTTTTTAAGATTTCCTTTATACTACCAAGTGCAAAATAAAATATTAATAACAACAACAATCTCACAGCATGACTTCACTTTCATCCTCTCCTGAATATTACCATTTCTTTTTCCTTTTCAAATATCTTCTCTACATTCAGAAGCCCTAGGTACTGTCAAAATTGTTTTCACTATATCCTTTGCCATAGACGTACAATAGGGAACTTCACTGTTTTTTGTTTGTTTGTTTGTTTAACAAAGCCTCAATTACTATTCAGAACAGTAATTTGCAAAGACCAGTCTTCACTTTGGGCAGATATTGCAAGGTTCCCTGTAAATCTAAAAGGTGACATGAAAGATATTTGTATAAGTAAATGACTGAACAGAAAATGAACATAAGAAAAATGAACTTAAAGAATATTATGCAGTTGTGTATATGGACCACCACTTTCTATCTTTTTCTTTGCACTCTCACCTCTACTGATGTGACCTTGCCAATTAAAAGATATACAATTTCCATAAGCCATTAATGTACAACATGATACTAGCTCCGTTTCTTTGGCTCTTGCACCAATGAGTTAGCTTGGGCTTCTTCAGAAGTTTTCATAACAAGTTATACCAAACTGATAAATTTATTATTTTCCTCTTGCCTTCTTTTCTTCCCTTTCCACAGACAGCAAAACTTTTCTCTATGTATTCTTAATGTAAGATGCATTCCTGAAAGTAGCACATATGATATTACTATGGTTGTATTCATGACATGTAAGAAATTTCTGGAGACAATAAACCCAGTCTGAAGCACTATTAACTGAATATTGTTATCAGTGTAAATTGTGCTATAGTATGTCTTCAATTTAAAGGTAGGCAGCTTTGTAATCTTTCATATGCGTATCAATATTTAGAGGCTTAGAAATTAAAATGATATAAAAATTACAATAATAAATACAATACAATAATAAATACAGTAATTTAGGCTGACATAGAGAAGATTCAGAAGGGTTATGCAACAAAATCTCAGAATGCAGAAATAGTATATGTAAAAGATAGAACAAACAGTAGATTGCCTATATTTCATTAAGTAAGATTTACTTTTGATATCAGAGAATCTTTTCTAATTTTATGATTAGTGAAGCAGTGGAATAAGTTGCCTGAGGAAGTAGTGAAATCTCACTCACAAGAGCCTTGGGAGCCAGATTAGACAAGCATATGTTGGAAATGACATAGATAAAGTTGTGCCTTCCTTGGGGCAGAAAAATGCATTAATGACCTCTTGAAGTCCCTTCCAGTTCTGTGTTTCTCATGTCCTATTTGGTGCACAGCTTTCTATCTCAAACCCCGCTGGGCCAGTCCTATCTACTATAATAAGTACTGCTTTTGCAGAATGTCTCTTCATATGTACCTGTTAGCAGCTTTGATTTCTGGGAAATTTCTTCAAAATAGTCACCTTTGTAAATAATCTGAAATAGATGCGATGTACAAAGTACAATTTAATCAGAACTGTTGGCAACTTATTACACCTTGGTTCTGAAGACGCTTCTTTTAACAATCAACACTTGTGATTTTTGAGCACTATTTTTTTAATATGAATTTCAGAATTTGAGACTAGTTTTGCAATGTTAGACAATATTTTCCCTGCCCATATTTAAAATAAATAGATAAGAGGTAACAGGAAGGACGTATACAAGGATGTTATTTTAGGATTACAATTGGAATAAGCAGAATAAAACAGTAAATTAAAGAAATTTTTTCTTTAAAATATCTATCTAGTTGTATAGAATGCAAGGAGCTTTTTCTTCAAAAAATGATTTTAGCATACTTATCCTATGAAAATTGCTGTGCTAGCACATAATTTACTGAGTCTTTAGCATTATACAGCTACTACAGGACAGATAATGTCTACTTGACATACCTCAGGGCAGAGCAATTTTGAGGGGAAAGTTGCAGTATTGGAGGACATATTTTTTTGACAGATTGATAGCACCCAAAAGTGGCTGAATAATACTGCTCATCTTTAGCCGTATTAAAATATGCTCAGACTGATGAATTAGTCATCAGGTAAGACAGTCAAAAATGGAATTTTTCACTTGAATGACACCAACACAAATGTCAGGGATGCTTAAACAATTATGAATAAAATCTATTCACTAGAAATAGTTAGTACAGACATTCCCTGTGAATGAACTGAGTAGTACCTAAGGAATACATAGATCTTTTGGCACAACTTTCGCTTTACAGCAGACACTATACAGCAAATCTTCTGGTAATTCCTTAGTTTTCCAATTATTGATATTAACTAATTTGTTTGGTGTACTGCCAATAGCAGTTGTCTTTTTTCCATTCTTTGCAGAGTTTTGGAAAAATTTGAATATGTAAACCCTATCAGAGACAACTTCTAATGAAATCTATCATTAAAAGGTTTTTTTTTTTGTTTGTTTGTTTTGTTTTGTTTTGTTTTGTTTTCCCCCACACTCATATGTATATTTCCATTCATATTTTGCTGTGTAAAATTTCACCTAGTTTTCTTTAAAGAGGAGCGTCTTTTAATTTGTTTCAAGGTACTTTCAAACTCCATATGGTCAGTGTTTATGATACTGTTGAACAAATATCAGTATCCATATCACAATATGGAGTGCCAGTAGAAGTAAATTAAGGAGTTGTTTATTATCATAAAGGACTGGTAATCTGTATTAAATATTATCTAGAAATACTAGTCTGGAAAATTCCTCAGTGACAGGAATTTATAGAGTTGCTTTATGGTGATATAAATATTTCTGTCCTCTTAAGTTCCTTGGATAGTTTTTATATAGTGTTGCCTACTTTGTATTTTGTTGTTTGATTACTATCTACTGATCTATCACAGATCAAAGTATCTTATCTACTACGTACCTACCTACATTTTTCTGTTATGTGAAGTTAAACAAAATATTATACATAAAGACATTCCCAGTTATTTGATCATTTAAAATGGCATTAATTTCACATAATACTAGATGTTTACAATGCAGATCTCTACTTCCAAGTGAGTAAGTCTAGACTTACTTTATAGTCAAAGTGACAATTATGTTTTCTTAGGCCTTTTTTTTCCTATGGTATACTTTAAGCATCTTCAGTAACATAACAGAATATATGCCTTTTCAAAATTCATCTCTCTCCATTGACTATAGAGGGACATCTGAATCGTTAATGAAACAAATCCTTCCCTTAAGATTTCCTGTTGGTCTTCCTAAGCCAGTGAATGCCCACCTAAATGACATGGCAAAGTACGTAGACCAGTTACTTATCATTTCTATTGTCCTTAGCAATTGTCTAAATTCTATCAATGATCCAGTGTTTTTGCACTCCATGCTTTCTTTATAAAATATAATATTTCATATAATATGATTGCAGTTTTTCTGCAAGGTCTGTATTTGAAATTAAATTACGCTGCTTCACAAAGGAACCTGGACAAAACAAATGTTAAATTATGGTTAGTAATCTATTTTTCCCCCTCACAAATGCCGGTAAGTTTATCTAATAATATTTCATTAAAAGTGAAAAAGAAAATAACCAATTATCTGTATCAGATAATATGAAATTCTTTCTCTGCACTAGTGGAGCAACTCCTGGCAAACTGGCAGTCTCCTCAGCCAGGGTGTGACAGATCTTTTGAGGCCAAAAAGCCTGATCCAAACTGACAGTGCTGCTGAGTTGGAAGCTGCTTTCCTCACCTGCTCCTATTCTGCTTGCCTCACCAGACCCTCCCATGACCTGATCACGGTCATGGTCCTCATCTGCTTTGACAAGCTGCTTGGCACTTCCTGCATTAGCAGCTCTATCTAACTCCTGCAATGTTCTTAACCATCTTCCTTTTACTTTTTCATAGGTTGCAATAAATGCATCATTTATGACTAACAGAGCTTCTTGGAAACAAGTCTTAGAAGACATGACTGTCTTGTAGCTTAAAGGAAACTAAATGCCAGTCACACTTCAGAGCTTATCAAGACCTCTAAAAAAAGTCTCTGATCTATTTTTTTCTTCTCTAGACTTTAACTTGACTCCCCAAACTTTTTATATTAGAAGGATCTCAGATAAAAATACTTGTTCAAACTTTCATACGCTGTGAGAATTTTTGAATTTGAAAATATTCTTTCCTTTTTAACAGAAATGCATCCAAATGTAACAAACGAGTGTAAAATGCTTCAGTCCTACTCTTTGGTCTCTTTCAGTTTATTTGCCCTCTTTCCAGTAGATATCACCAGAACTTATCTTTGAATTTCTTTGATGGAAGTAAGAATAGAGAAGTGGCGTATAAACAAACTGCTTTGACTTCCGGTCTTCCATCGCAGGACTTACGTTATCTCAGAGATTTATTCTAAATAAAAAAAAATAGTAATAATAATCCTAAAAAAATCTCCAAATAGATGGTAGGTATTAGCAGATTTTCTTTCTTTTTTCTTTTTTTATTTTTTCCCCCAGTACTGCTGCATGATAACAGGAATTGCAACCTTCCCATTCAGCACACATTATCAGTTATTCCTGAAAAGCAGCGCTGTTACACTGGTGAAGACTGAGCGCATCTCTAAAATTAACAATGTACAAACAGCTATTAACCTTTGAAATGTGTGTTCCATGTGTAATGGCATTTCAGTATAAATCAGCTAGTAACTCTAGAGAAAATAGTTTTAATCATAACAAAGGCAAGCAAAGAATTCAAACTCCAAAAAGAATGTCACACCTTAAAAATGAAATAATTACAAAACAAAAAGAAAGCCCAGAAAAAATGCAACCTCATTAGTTCTACAGTATCTTTTTACACAGTAACTAGTGGAGAGGGGTTCAAAATAATGGTAGCCATACATAATATTAAATCTATATTTAGAATACATTTAGCTGTGTTTTACAAAATCAAAGTGGTGGCTGGTGTATATTTCCTATGATCAGCCTTTGTTGTTACTTGCAATTATATGCCAGAACTGGGAAACCCTACAGGATCCATCAATGTTGTGTTTTCAGATTGACTGACATCTTTTGTCCAGAAGTTGAGCTCTGCCTAAACATAAAATTTTATAGGCATATATAATGAACTCAATTTTAATTCATATATTACTTCCAAATGTTGCAGTCTGAAAATCCACAGTAATGGAAATGGAACTACAGATGTGATAGAATAATTAAGCGCATTTTTATTTGAAGATTTTTCCCTATGCTACCAAGCTGTGAAAGGTAGCATTTAAGGACTCTAAGTGCAGTGAACAAGATTTTGAATTCCCCAGGATGCTACCATAATTTTAAGTCAACAAATCTACTTTGACTTCCCTGCATTTTTCTTCAGGCTAATGCTATTTTTCTTCAACAGCATAGCAGTCACTGCTGCGTTGAATCAGTACAACTGTAGGAAAACCAGTCACATTTGGGTTGTAAAATAGCCAGATCAGACCTGATTGGGATATTGAATGATCTGAAGATTACCCAAGATGACAAGAGAATAGTTTATCTTGTCTTAGGGAAAGCAAGCTTCATTTTTTTGCATCTCTGGGATGTTATGCTGAAAGGGGAGACACTGGCCATTTTGATGGAAAAAAAGAATTATTTCGCGTTCAAGGACAGTTTGCTTTTACTAGACAGGAGCTGGCAGAATGACTCAAAAATTACAATCTTGATGAGGTTTGCTGTCAACATATTTGACAATACAGGGTACTTGACAGTGATTCTTTGAGAAAGATATGTCACCCAAGTGAATTTTCCGAAAGTAAAGGTACTTACATACCTTTGTGTATCTATATGTCTTCTTCTTTTTTTTTTTTTTTTTTCCTATTACTCCATTTTGGAAACCTGAGATGATTAAAACTGAACAAGAAAGGGGATAAATACCCCATTTTTCTTCCATCCCCTGCCCACTCATTTTTCTTAGGCCTCAAAAGCATTCTCAGTTTGGTTCTAGAGATCATGCTGAGACATATTAAATATTTATGTTTTATGTTTCTCTATTACAGCTGAGACAAGGAGTGATCTTTGAGAGCAGTCTTTTTCTATGGCTTTTCTACATTTAGCTTTTGAAGAATTTGAATAAGCCCTAATTCTTTACTAACATTCAATCTTCAAACCTAGGTTTAGAAGTATAAGGAGGACAAGTTCCCCGTTAGCCCTCCCAAGGGCAGATTAACATATTATCTTACTTGTAAGAGAGTAGATGAACTGTGTTAAGCTATACTGTTCTGATTTTGTTCTGCTTTACAAAATGCTGGGGACCTACATTAGATTCTTCCTAGATGGCATTAAAATTTGTGTTAATATTGAATTTTTTACATTTTAAGTTCTGAATCATAGCAGTGTTTGAGAACATTAGTCTTTCCCCTCCAAAATAAAAGGCTATGTGTGACAGGAATAGCTATTCTGGGAGTACACTGAGGGGTTATTTTGGTTCTCAGGAATGAGAGAACTTGTACAGATTTTCTTGGAAAAATACATAAGTTAAAAAAGACAGTACAAAGCTATATGCTATTACTGAGTACCAAAACAAAGGAACAAAAAAGCCCAGAGGATATTATAATGCACACAAGTACAATCAGCATAAATGAATAAGTGGAACTGCATAAGGAAAAGAAATACCATGTTCAGTTCTGACATTGGAAAAGTATGGTTAAAATTGAAGAATTACCAAGAAGATGATTATGATCAAGGTACACCGCCAGGACTAGTATATATAACATGAATGTTTTCACCCTTACTCTTATCTTTGCCTCTCCCATTAATTTATTGATGAATAGTCTGTGTTTCCCAGTTATTGCAAAGGCATACAGTGCTCATTTGAGATAGAAATTTATTCATGCTTACTTCCTGGCTACCATTTGCAATATTGTAATTAGCACTTCTTTTTTTTTCTTTTTTTCAATTCTAATGGGCTTGTTTAATATGCTCCCTTGGAAACAGCTAAACACAGTTTAAAGCTAAATCAGACAGGCAAAATTGATTATTACTAGTGATTTAATGTATTGACATAATGAAAAGCTTTAAACACATTTCGTTTGCAGTATTTAAAATTTTGCTTACTTCTCTCTCTGTCTGATATCTAATCAAAGCTGTTAACATCACACATAGGCAAAACCAAGACAAACCAAACCATTCCAAAATAATTTGTGACATGCACCATGTAGACTCACAACCAGTAAGAATAGTTTTCTGACTTTTTTCAAAATCATAGTGATCAAAATGATATAAAGACTATGCTGCTGGTTAAAAAATGCTTCAGAATGTTTGTATAGCATTGGCTGGTTGTTGTTTGTTGTTTGTTTTTTTTTTCCATTAAGTTGTTGGATTTTTTCTTTTTACAGAGGATATGCAATAAGAGGTGTAGTTTATTTGATGTGTTATTCTTAATTTTCTAAATTTATCTTGGACGTATGATGTATTGAATATTTGCTACAATTGAGTGCATGCTTTATTATCACATTGCAGTAATTGTGTCTATAAAAATGGTGGAATGGAAAAACCATTCACAGCTCACTAAGTCATATCTTACTGAGCTCAGACCAATGAGTACTACTTACTCTATTTCCATCTTTTTTTTTCTTTTTTTTCTTTTTTTTTTTGTACCGGGGAGGGCAGTGTATAAAATCTGCTCTGGTGAGAGGTTGGGAACAGGAGAAGGACAAACATTCGTAACAGTGAATTTAAACTCCTTCTTGTCAGAGAACTACTCTTGGCATAAAAGTATTACTTTCAGAAGAAATACCGTAGAGATAGATCAGGTTGAGAGGGCTGTTAATCATTTTGGTGGCAGGTACAGACTTCTTTTAAGTCTCAAAATATTTAATTCCCTCTAAGCACTGTCTATTTGATGTAGTATCAACTACTGTAGCAGTGCTGAGAAGGTAAAATCTAACAAAGATTTTCTAAGAAAATAATAATGTCATAGTAAGTTGAGCCAACAGAATTCTCATTAAAAACGAGCAATTCATATTCGTGGAGGGCAAATAAGTAATCATCACAAGGGCAAGCTCTGTGTCTCACTGTCCTTGTCATAGCCCAGAAAAGAGGTGAATACAACAATACACAAGAACTGTTGGTTAGCTATCAGGCAAAGGTAATCCAATCACATACTTTCAGATACTAGCCTCATGAGTAATAAATAAATAAATAAATAAATGTTATGTATTTTTATTAATAGTGTCCTTTGGAGCAGAAAATTTCAGTAAAAGCTTTCAGAATTTTATTCCAGGAAGCTCTGTCAACAAGAAAAGAAGAAAAACATATTCCTTTTTCATGGGAGCTGTGAGGAATTCACTTCTTTTTTTCTCTGTCACTACACCCCTGAACCATTTGGCATTAAAAGACAAAGATCTGACATTTTGGGGGAAGCATGCTCTGTTCTTTTGTACACTTTTCTTCCTGAGACAAGTTCAGTTCCCCCAGTGACATTCAGCAAATCTTTCTGTGATCACTGTGGCCTTAAACAGGATTTGGTTAGTCTATCTAGACTGCTTTGCAAACAGTGCTTTAACAGCCACCTCTATACTTATCAAGATAGAAGAAATGCCTTGTGCACAGATCGAGGCTAAAGTATCTCCATAGACTGGAATCACAGAATCACAGAATGGCCTGGGTTGGAAGGAACCTCAAGGATTATGAATCTCCAATGCCCACTTCCCACAGGCAGGGCCACCAACCTCCCCATTTAATACCATACCATGTTGCCCAGGACCCCATCCTGCCTGGCCTTGAACACCTCCAGGGATGGGGCATCCACAACCTCTCTGGGCAGCCTGTTCCAGTACCTCACCACTCTCTTGGTGCTGGATGGTATTACCTGGAATAAATAAGCAAAAACATAAGAGCAAATTCAGAACTAAGTAAAAGACATTTGTACTCAAACAGATTTCTTTATCTGGAAAAAAAAAATAAAAAATCCAGGTATTTTTTTACTTATTTGTGTGCTTATGTATTTATTTATTTTTAGTTTCTTTTTCTCTGTGCTTAATTTCCTTGGTCTCAGTGAGCTGTCAGGAATTTTATAAGTGCTTAAACACACACATCCCAGATTTCTTTAATTAAACCACATTTTCATTAGGTATGTTCCAGTAATTTTAGCAACATTATATTTTAAAACTGTTCATCCCCCAGATCCTTATCAAATGGGAAAAATATCACCATTTTTTTCTCATTTCTGAACTTTATTTCTACATTTGGTCATGTCAGGGATGCTGTCATTGGACTGTTCTCAGGTTCTGGTCTAAATGATTCATATCCTGCAACACACTGTCAGTACTCTTTTAGGACTGAGACCTTCTAGCTTAATTTACAATGAAGAAATGAATCACGTATGGCCGTTCATGGTTCAGCCATATTGATTTACCTACATGTGCATCTGAGACACTGGAAGAAATCTCATGCAAAGATTATGACATATTGCTTCAGTGGATCACAGTTCCACAAGTAAATGCTAGAAAATGTTAGACTGAAATTTAATCAATTCCAAAATAATAAACATTCTGGCATATAATTGTCATTCAAATTAAACATGGAAGAATTACTTCTTTTGGTGGCTATTTAGTTCAGTTTTCATAGTTTACACCACATTTCATCTCCCGAGATGCAGCTTCCTTCAGAGCTCCAAATGAAACAGAAAAGAGGTTCTAACTAGAGGTTTCTAGTTCTAACTAACCTGCAAAGTGACCATTAACATGGGTTGGATTTGAACTGGAATAGAAACTCCAAAAATAGGAACAAAGATCCTCAGGGGTCGGTGCTGGGTCCGGTCTTGTTCAACATCTTCATCAATGACCTTGATGAGGGGATAGTGTCCACCCTCAGCAAGTTTGCTGATGATACGAAGTTGGGAGGATTGGCTGACACGCCTGAAGGCTGTGCTGCCATTCAGCGAGACCTGGACAGGCTGGAGAGCTGGGCAGAAAAAAAACGGATGAGGTTTGACAGAAGCAAGTGTAGAGTCTTGCATCTGGGGAGGAATAATTCCATGCACCAGTACAAGATGGGGAATGACCTGCTGGAGGGGAGCTCTGCAGTGAGGGACCTGGGTGTCCTGGTGGACGACAGGTTGGCCATGAGCCAGCAGTGTGCCATTGTGGCCAAGAGGGCCAATGGCATCCTGGGATGCATTAAAAAGAGCGTGTCCAGCAGGTCGAGGGAGGTGATC
Source organism: Tetrao urogallus (assembly GCF_951394365.1). Lineage (NCBI taxonomy): Eukaryota > Metazoa > Chordata > Aves > Galliformes > Phasianidae > Tetrao > Tetrao urogallus. Next base: position 67,679,168 of record NC_136813.1, read on the forward strand.
CTCCCCCTCTATTCTGCCCTGGTGAGGCCTCATCTGGAGTACTGCGTCCAGTTCTGGGCTCCCCAGTACAAAAAAGACAAGGATCTCTTGGAAAGAGTCCAGCGGAGGGCCACGAAGATGGTGAAGGGCCTGGAGCATCTCCTCTATGAAGAAAGGCTGAGTGATCTGGGTCTGTTCAGCCTTGAGAAAAGAAGACTGAGAGGGGACCTGATCCAGGTCTATAAATATCTAAGGTGTGGGGGGGCAGAATGGTGAGGCCAGACTCTTTTCAGTGGTGAGTGGAGACAGGACAAGGGGAAACGGCTGGAAACTGCAGCATAGGAAGTTCTGCACAAATGTGTGCAAGAACTTCTTTACAGTGAGGGTGACGGAGCACTGGAACAGGCTGCCCAGGGAGGTGGTGGAGTCTCCTTCTCTGGAGATGTTCAAGACCTGCCTGGATGCCTACCTGTGCGACCTGGTGTAGGGAACCTGCTTTGGCAGGGGGGTTGGACTCAATGATCTCTGGAGGTCCCTTCCAACCCCTACAATTCTGTGATTCTGTGATTCTGTGAAAGATGTTATATTATCAGCAATTTCCTGAATCAGAAAGTACCTATACAGCTAAATGTGTGCATTTGTCTGAAATACTCAGATGAGGATGTTTTTTTCATTTTTTGATTGTTTTCAGCAGTAGAACTATATATTATGTGCTGACTGGTATCAAATGTGATAAATCACTGGGGGCCTATCAGGAAAGCTGGAGAGGGACTTTTTATAAAGACACATAGCAACAGGACAAAGGAAAATGGTTTAAACTCAAAGAGGGTAGATTTAGACTAGATATGAGGAAGAAACTCTTTACTGTCAGGATGATGAGACACTGAAACAGGTTGCCCAGAGAAGCAGTGGATGCTCCCTTGAGGCATTCAAGGCCAGGCTGGGTGGGTCTGTGAGCAAGCTAGTCTGGAGGGAGGTGTCCCTGCCTATAGCAGGGGAGTTGGGACTAGATGATCTTAAAGGTCCCTTACAACCCAAACCATTGTATGTTTCTATGATTCACTGAATTAAATCTGGTAGGTTCTGAATGATCCCTTTCACAGAATCACAGGCAGGTCTTGAACATCTCCAGAGAAGGAGACTCCACCACCTCCCTGGGCAGCCTGTTCCAGTGCTCCGTCACCCTCACTGTAAAGAAGTTCTTGCGCATGTTTGTGCGGAACTTCCTATGCTGCAGTTTCCAGCCGTTTCCCCTTGTCCTGTCTCCACTCACCACTGAAAACAGTCTGGCCTCACCATTCTGCCCCCCACACCTTAGTTATTTATAGACCTGGATCAGGTCCCCTCTCAGTCTTCTCTTCTCAAGGCTGAACAGACCCAGATCACTCAGCCTTTCCTCATAGAGGAGATGCTCCAGGCCCTTCACCATCTTCGTGGCCCTCCGCTGGACTCTTTCCAAGAGATCCTTGTCTTTTTTGTACCGGGGAGCCCAGAACTGGACGCAGTACTCCAGATGAGGCCTCACCAGGGCAGAATAGAGGGGGAGGATCACCTCCCTCGACCTGCTGGACATGCTCTTTTTAATGCATCCCAGTAAGCCATTGGCCTTTTTGGCTACAAGGGCACACTGCTGGCTCATGGCCAACCTGTCATCCACCAGGGCACCCAGGTCCCTTTCCGCAGAGCTCCCCTCCAGCAGGTCATCCCCCAACCTGTACTGGTGCATGCAATTTTTTTTTTCATATGGCTAGAAAGTAGTGTAGAGAAAGGTATTAACTTAAACCCATATCTTATCATGGCATTATCCCTTGGAAAAGAAGGAATGCCAAAATGAAGCAATCTTCTGGTTTTTAGGGGGGAATCTACCAAAATTCTTGTCTTTAATACAGATTTTGCCATACTAGAAAAATGTAATGGAATGAAAAATCGATAAGGAGCTACTTGTTTTACTGTGCAACCCAGTGAGCAAACTGTTAGGTTTGCTTCCTTGAAAATGCTTATATATTTTATCCCGCAATTGGTTCTACGTGAACAGGTTCCACTTTTGTGTAGCACTCCGCTGGAATTTCTTGTGATTTCTAGGATTTTAGAGATAATAGGCTCAGCTCAGGCTCATGAACTTGCTATCAGAGTTGTAATTGCAGGACTGGGGTCTTTTTGCTCTGTCTTTCACCCTTTAGCTATATAGACCAACATGCTTGAAACAGATGTAAGCCAGGAAGCTTATCTGCTGTGCTTCAGCAGTACAGCACAGAGGTTACGGCTGGAAGTAAGATGCCAAAATGGTTGCAATAACTTGGAAAACGCTCTAGTTGCTAAGATAACTGTTTTTCCATTTCTCTATCATTAGTATTTTCTGGGATAGTTAGCTGCAAGCTCGCAGGGACATTTTTCCATTAACAGTTTTTTCCTTGAATGAAAAAAACTGTTACTTAAACAAATGTAAGAATGAAGATAATAAACACCAGGTGGTGACAGCACAGTGAAGGCTCACTTTGAGTTTTAATGATCAATAAGTAGCTCATTAACAGATTTAATCTGTCTTTTAAAAGCTTCTAGCATTACATATATTATGGATAATCATTATCTAAATAATTATTTTATAGGCATTTACATAAGAAAACTTCCCTATCTGTTCCTGTACAGGAAAAAGGAATAGATGTTTAAAAGAGATGAAAAAAGAAATTGTTTGCCATGTATGTAATTATTTAGTTTCAGTTTCATCAGAAATATAACAGAAACACTTCCAGTGGCAGAGTAGGAAATCATTATATTAGGCCTCAGTAAAAGACAGATCTCACGGAAACAAAATCTTTAATTTGCTTTTCTGCTTTGTTTTGTCCTTGATTTGAAAAGTCTCAGAATGCAGTATGGAGATATCTTTAATCTCTGTTCCATCTTGCTCTCTGCATTATATTTTATTATAGAGTTTGCATTAATATACATTAAATATATATATATATATATATATATATATACATACTAGATTTTCTGAATGACTTCCAAGGGTACAAAACCACTGCTGTGTATATGTAGGTCACTCTGAAAATAATATCTCATATTTATTTCCACAGAAAGTACAACAGATACAAAAAGCAAAATAACATTATTGATAGATAGATCCAATTCACATCACAAAATCCTATTTTTTCAGCATAGTCACCATCATTAGGTACACATTTTTGCGAAAGATGAGCAAGAGCTGCATGCCACGCTTGTAATGACCTGCAACAGTGGAGGTGACTCACTGTCACTGTCATCACTGCTGAAAAACACCACCCAACACCTCACTGTGCTCACATCCACTGCTTGTTCTCCAGAAATGTTCAGCAAGCATCAATGAATGTCAGTGGGTGTCATTTTTTCTGCGTGTAGGAATTCATTTTGCGTCGTACTCACTTCTATGTCAGATGCCATTTTGTCAGACTGCCCCTCTGCTGCAATCTGTCACACAGCAACAAAATGTAACAGAATATTGGTGGGAATGTTCAGCCTCTATTGCCATATCACCAACATCCACCACTGATGTTGTGAGCCAATACAATAAAATAGAAGGCATTAATTTCAGAGCAGCCCTCCTAGTAACAGCTCTTGTGCATTTTTCGCTTTTTGCCTTTCACTGAAGACTCCAACAATACAATTTAATATCCATATGCTAGTGAAATATAGGCAAGTCATAATTACATCTTATTATGAATGTACATCTTCTATGCCAAAAAAATAGAGAGGCAAATACACTACAGTGGCAGCTCTTCATCATCAGAGAATCCCACTTGACTGAAAGAATCCTATGGTGTCTGTTAAAATGACTTTATGCCTTTAATATAACAGCAATGTGAGTCTGGAGATTTGGAACAGTAAAGCCTCTCCAGATGGAAAACCTTCTATGATTCATCAGCTTTGCTCAGGAAACAAACATTACTTTTACAAGAAATAAAAAATCACAAAAACATACACGCAAAAAACAGAACAACAAGAAGCTATGAGTATGTGGAAAGATCCATAAAAAGGGGAAAAAAGCTTTTTATTTTTCATTTAAATCTTGTTTTCTCATTATTATTTTGTATACGTGATTTAATGCTTCAGTTCAATATAAAGGTCATTGGGGAGAATGGCTTTTCCCAGAGATGCTCAGAATGGTTTGATCACAGTTCAAGTGCTAACAAATTAAGTGAATTTTCTAGTCCACAAAGAGAAGATTTTGGCATTCACCCTGATACTGATGAAAAAAAGAAGAAAAAAAAAAATCAAACAGCAAAAAAAGGAACCCTTTGAACATTGGAATGAATGCATTAAAGACAGGAAAAATAAATTAAAAAAATAGTTTTCTAAAATAAGTCAGTTGAAACTGGAAGCATCTTTGAATGCTTTTGAATAGTCTGAAGTTTGAATTTGGAATTTGAATTTTGTTTTATGTAATACTGTATGATGGATGTGCAGTACTTTCTCCTTTTGTTCTAAGGAGGGCAATTTTGAAATACATCCACTTACAAAGTTACTAAAAATCAGCTTTAGCACTAGTAAGAGCTTTCCCAAATGTGCTACCTACAGTGCATATGTGAGCGTGAGCAAGTTTGTAAAATCTTGCCTTTTTTTTTTTTTTTTTTTTTTTTGCACTGGGATTCTGTAGTGAGTAAACACATTAATGAGAATGAGTCTTGAAAGATGGTTTGAACAAACATGGAAGGCAAATCATCTCATGGATTGAAATCCACAATACTATTCAGTAGGTGAAGAAATTCTGCAGTGAATTGCCTTTATTATTTAGTATGGAATTTCAAACTTTTTGGACTTAAAACATATTTAGGAGCATATTAACAGATTTAGCTGGTGCTTCATGTCTGTAAGAATACTTGTTAGAGCATTTGTTGAAATCCTGAAGTACTTTTCAGGAAAATCACACTAGTAACCAGGAAATTGAAGGGAAATAAACCTCTTTCCTATTACTACTCATTGCTCCCCTATGCCTTAGTTTCAGTGCGCTAAGGTAAATGTTATTGGGCTCCCACATATTTTATGTTGTTCACTTATGTGTTGGACAAAGATTTAAAACCATATTGACCCCTTTAATTATTCATTATATGTAATTAGCATGTACCAGAAGAAAAATAAACTTTTTGAAAAGGAACTTTCGTAATATAAAGTTTCATTCCTAATATACTGATAGAGTGACTGTGTAAGACTCCTGCCTGAAGGTTTGAGCATAGTGATGCAGCCTGTATAGCTCTTATTATGCTGATATTGGTTCAGGGAACAGCCACAACTGTGAAGAAACGATCACAACAAAAACAGAGCACACCAGGCTCCCAACAGATCTCTGCACAAACTCAGGACACATGCAGCAATTGCTGTGGCTTTATTGCTATACATAACCTAATTTGAGTTAACACATGCAGGATGTAGGTAAATACGTGTGTCTGTGTGCCCCTGCGTTAGTCTTCTCTTACTATATTTTAAAATAAAGAAGTACAGAACATCTTGGAGCTGATAATAAAAAAAAAAAAGCCATCAGATAACATATTTACACAGTAAAACACTGTCACTTACGTACTTACATTTTTAATAGAAGCAAATAGAGAGAGAAAACAATCTTCAAATCTAAGAAAACATGCTTACTTTGTAGGGAATTTTACCTTGCTACAGCTAATACATGCACTTCTAGATAATCAGACAGCATTGCAAACGTAACTTCATAATTTTCTGTTTAGACCATTGCTAAACTTACTGTTGTGAACAGATTATGATGCAAGGATAACTAAGACATATCAATGAAAGCTTTATACTAGAAGTTGGCTAAGCAATCAAACAACACATTTTCACTTTAAAGTCACTGAAACTAGGGCAGGTAGTTTAACATTAGCTTAGATGCTTTAGCACAGTGCTGCAGATGTGGTGGTGTAGGCACATCACTTTTATCTATTCCATGATCACAACCATTCTTATTGATCTGCCGAAAACAAGCTAAAAGCCTTGGGAAGAAGGGGATGAATGCCTTCAAGAGAAATATATCTCTCCTGGGAAATTATGGATCAGAAGTGTTCGGTCTAAAGGGCTTTTCAGTATTTCTTTTTGGGGAAAGTATTTGTGGAAGCAGAAAATAAAATCAGAGAAAATAGGTGTGTAATTTAGTTAATAAAAAGTGACTAGCATGAGTCACAGAATATAAAAATGTACTGCAAATCTTACCAGTACATTGAAAAAAAATTAAAAAACAAACATTAAAAAAATCAAATACACCACGACTGTAGCTATTGCTACATGTCTCTCACCTACAGTGTTAACAATCACAGATTGATGCATTGTATTTCTTGTAATAATAACAACAATGGTGGCTGCAATGGTCAGTCTTTAAAGGAGCAATTCATCAGGATTGTATTCTAAGAACAGCTGCCTTTATTTCAGTCAGGTTTTGTAGCTTTGGGAGAGAAACGTGAATTCAGACAGCATTAGGATCTACAGCATCAGAGGGCAGTTTGGTACATAATGAAAGGAAAATGAAGGTTGCATCAGTTGTTGTCCAAAAAGGGAAGTGACCACTGGACATAGGTGATTAGGAACAAGGGACAGCAGTGTCTACAAAAGGCATGGGCTATCAAGAGTTTGACAGGAATTCTGCTTTCAAATTCATCCTCCCTTTTCTATAGAGAGCAAGAAAAAGGGGGAAAAAATGAAATGAAACTTCAAATTTGTCCGTTCAAGGAAATTCGGTTGTAGAAATATTTATTTTTTTTCAAAATCAGATGTTACTAGGGTAATAACAGGGCAGAAAGAAAGGGGTAGAAAACTGGGAGCATTACTGGCATCACCCATTTCTCCACAGAGGTGTTGTCTATTGAGAAATGCAACCTTTTCAGATGACCACTATGGAATCTCAATGTGATTACAGAATAGAGAAAAAATAGTTAATAACCATGCCAGATGGAGCTTCATCTGCCAGGGATTCAGTTTAGAAATGGAGAAATTATAGGTAAATATGGACTCTGTCTTTTTAAATTTGAGATCGTGAGAAATATTGACATGCTACTTTGATGTTTAGCCAGGAGAAACAGTTATCTTGAGAAATAAAGGTGGTAGGAATGTTAATTTGTATAGAGACTACAAGAGCTATTTGCATGTTAATCAAGTCAGCATCAGCAAAGACTCCAAATGCAACATACATCAGCTGAAGTTCTCACATAAACATGAACGGATTTCTGCCTCACGAATGCCTGAGTGCAGAGCCAAACAAAACTGAACCTTTCTGAAAGATAGTCTTGGGTTATGGCACTGGAGAAGTAAAGAGGTGAGTTGTTGAGTAACGGATGAAATTTATCTTATGTATAATCGTGTTTCTGTGAGAAGGGAAAATTTCCTAAGGAATAGTACAAAGTAAAACAGAGAAATGTCTGAAATCAGTTTTCTTGGCAACACAACATAGAAATAGATATTAGTATGCTGACAGACACAGGCAACAGAAAAATGGGGTGCGGGGGTGGGAGGGAAAGGGGGGGGGGGGGGGGAAGAACAAAACCAAGACATTAAACAACAGTAAGATCAGGTTATAAGTTTTTTGCAGTCCTAGGAGTCTGAAATCTATCAGTCACTTCCATTGAAAGCAGCTGTGGAACTAAGTTACTTTCGCAATACACATACCAATGGAACAGGAGCATACAAATATTCTCTTGCAAATATTGTCATAAGAAGACTTCTACCATTAGATTTATTGAGACCATTGTATCTTAACTGTTGTCAAAACTGTATGAATATCCTCATGATCCTTGATTCTCATGGAAACAAGGTTCTGTGCCTTTGGGACAGTTTCCATGGTGCTGCAACCTTATGCAGTGATGTATGATCTAAAATTTATCTACATAGTGTGACAGGTAATCAAGTGCAAAGGGATTCTTGTCCTTAATGCCACAAAGGTACACTCAAACCAGACGCTAGCCCCACCAGTTCTAACTAGAGCAAATGGATGCAGGTGAATAGGACGCTCTCCGCAACTCATTCACAATGCAGACTGACTTCTCCTTGACTCTAGCTTCTTCAAAGTGTTCACCATTATGTGTAATATCCTTACAGAAGTAGCTGCTGCTTTAACTTTTCATTGGTTTTCAGTTGGTCAGAATAAGCCACTTGGGTTTCTTAGTCACAGCCTCAAAATTACCATCAGTTTCCTCTGCAGTTTTCATCATAGTACTATTTGTGTTGAAAGGGCCCCTTAAAGGCCATCTAGTCCAACTCCCCTGCAATGAAGAGGGACACCTACAGCTATACCAGGTTGCTCAGAGCTGCATCCAGTCTGACCTTGAATGTCTCGAAGGGACAGGGCATCCACCACATCTCTGGGCAACCTGTTTCAGTGCTTCACTGCACTTACTGAAGAAAAAACATTTTTCTTAGATCCAGTCTAGATCTTCTCCTTTCTTCTTATAGCCCCCTTTATATACTGAAAGGTTGCTATCAGGTCTGCCAAGAGCCTTCTCCAGACTGAACAGCCCCAATTCTTTCATCTCATTATAGGGGAAATGTTTCATCTCTAGGAATAGGGGTGATCTCCCTCCCCCTTCAAACCTCACTTAAAGCCCTGCCAGTTTGTTCTGCTAGCTTTTCCCCAAGGGCTCTCTTCCCCTCTTCTGAGAGGTGAAACTCATCTGGTATCTGCAAACCTGGGGTTGTGTAGGCCATCCCACTGTCATGGAACTCAAAACTGTGGTGGTGGCACCAGCCAGGAAGACAACTGTTGATATACTGGATCCTTTCGTTTCTTTCAGTGTTCTTACCCACTACAAGGAACAAAGAAGATGACCCAAACATCATCATCTGTCCCCTGCCAAAAATGTTACCAAAAAAAAAAAAAAAAAAAAAAAAAAGAAAAAAAAAGAAAAAGAAAAAGAAAAAGAAAAAGAAAAAGAAAAAGAAAAAGAAAAAGAAAAAGAAAAAGAAAAAGAAAAAGAAAAAGAAAAAGAAAAAGAAGAAAATGTTACCTTTCTATCCAGCTCATTCCAGATTAATCTTGACTTTCTGAGATATAAAGACACAGCCAGGTACCACTTACTTGGATGATGCCCCCCAAGCAGGCTATAACCAATGGCAGATGAATATGGGAGAGACTGCAAACAATGTTTCCTCATCCTCTAATCCTCTAATCACCTATCAATCTTTCAGTAGACCTGTAATAGTCAACTGACCAGATGCACCTTCATTTCACATCCCAGAAATGCAAAGTATACTCTCATTTCTGTGTAGTATGCAATATGATAATAGTAGCCTTTAGAGATTCTTCATATTACTTAAGTTACTGATGAGAAAAATGCATGTAAAGGAGTACTTTTGTCATAAAGTCACAGGGATTGCCATGCAGGGTAATGCTATGCCTTGAGGATGCAGTGAGTATGAATGAAATGCAATCCACTTCTCCTCTCTTTGCCTTGAGACCCTTTCCTTGTAGCAGACAACATTAGAGATGTAGACCTGGATTAGCACTTGCTAGCATCCATATCACAAATAGCTATTATTTATCCATGAGGAATAGTGCATTGTTTACTTTAGTAGATCATGTTCTACTTCTATTTAACTCTGCAAAAAGATCCCTTGGTGATGTTTAAACATTGATGCGCTTAAAAATTTTAGCAAAGTATCTAAAGATAATTCAAATCCTTCTGAGTGTGTTTAAAGGTGAAAACTTCAGGAGGTAACCTTTCATAAAGAAACATCTATTTCTTCTGCAGATGAAAACTAAAAGGGCAATTTGATGTAGAAGAAAAAGGAAAACAGCTACTGAATAGACAGAAAATTCTATTTATTAAAAAAAAAAAAAAAGGAAATGAAAATGGCAAAGTAGCTTATAAATAGATAGTGCATAGGGACAGTTTATCTCAAAGAAATTCAGACTGAATGGAGCTCTTCACAAGTCAGGGGCAAAGTTATCTGGCCTATCAGTTCATCATCAATTAGCTTTATTTCTGAGATATCTATGGGAATCTGAAACTTTTTAAAAAGTTGAAATAAAATATACATGGCAAAATTTACTTGTGAGAAGAATAGTCAGTGGATAGAAACCCATGTTCTACAGAACACTATGCACAGTCATGATCTGAACACACTATGTATTTTCCTATTTGAAATATTCATATTACTTAGAATTTCCTATGACTTTAAACTCCATATTTATTTCTCTCTCTTTGAATCCCTACATTCCAATTATTACATGTTTCTGATATAATTATTGTCTTGTGAATGTCTTTGGGAATTATGATAGTCCAAGTGTTTTGAAAAATATCGATAATGTGGGCATCTTAGATGGCCTCACTTTTTTAAAAATAAAGGAAGATGTATTCTTCTTCTGTGAACATCAGTGTCCAATTTCTTCCTAAAAACAAAGCGGTGCTATGAAAAATGAGAATCAGCATATGCTGTTTCAAGCATTTGCAAGTATTTTAAGGCTTCAATATTTTGTATGTGAACAAAAATTCAGTCAAGACATGGAAGTTAATGTGAATTTTTTACTTACTTTGTCTCACAATCACAGTGTTCAGTCCTCTTTAAAGTAGTGGCAATGTCAGGTATTCTGAATGCAATTGGATGAAAGCAAAAGTTCCCATATGTTAAGAGGAAATAATGATGAACTGTCACTGTTATCCAGAAACATAAGATGTATTTTTAAGACACAGTTTATAGTAAAGAAAATAAAAGTTTCATATTAACTGTGATAAATAATTCATTATCCTATATTATCTTCATTTCTTTTTAATTTCCTATTTTTCCCTGTATGTAATCTAAAAATATATGACATATCTTTTTGAAACATCCTAAGATTGTTAAAAAGGGAAGCAAGAGAATTGGTGGTGACTATGTCTGTAGGGATGCTGAATAAGGGTCTATTTTGAGGTACTGAGAGAAGCAGATATAGATGCCTCAGGGAAAAATGCATGAAGAGGGAGTTGCAAACATGTATGATGTTCATTTGCAGATTTGCAATGCCTTTAGTAAAAAATCTGTAAACTGTAAGAAAACTGTAATTTTTCCTTACAAGGTAAAGGAGTTCATATTCACACAAGGAAGTTTCCATTTATTATTTTCCTACTGGGAAGAGTACACAAAATGAAATAAACACAAATGAAGACATAACACAAGCAGGAAAGGAGAAAAAAGAAAAAAGAAAAAAAAGACAAAGTATGAATGCAGCTTTCCAAAAAATTCACTTCCAGACTATGGATGAATTACATCATTTAAACTTTGAGCCAATCTGGCACAGAAACAGAGATGCCCAATGCATTGCTCAGCTTGAGCCACAAGATAAGTTTCACTTTTATGTTTATTCATGAAAACTAGGAACTGTTTCTTCTTAGTTGAGAGTTAAGAAGCATTTCTTGATTCTCAGTGCTTCATCTAAAATGACTTGTTGATATTTGCCATAGCTCACTGTAAATCTTGGTTGAGTAAGTCAAATTGGAGGTGTTAGTATGTATGTGCTCAGCTCATGTCTAGCCAATAGTGTCAAAAGAAGTATGTATTATAGAAATATTCTTGACATCCTTCTCTCAGTGGCTTTCCATAACATAGAGATATAGCCTTTAAATATCTTGAAATGACACAGTATATAAACAGGAAACTAGAAATATTAGGTAGGAAATTGGGAGGACAAAATGCAGATGGAGCATTTTTTTGCAAACAAAGCAGTCTGAAGAGTTGCAAATTGATAAACTCTCAGTTCAACTACTTCTGTTTTCTTTCTTTCTTTCTTTCTTTCTTTCTTTCTTTCTTTCTTTCTTTCTTTCTTTCTTTCTTTCTTTCTTTCTTTCTTTCTTTCTTTCTTTCTTTCTTTCTTTCTTTCTTTCTTTCTTTCTTTCTTTCTTTCTTTCTTTCTTTTTCTTTCTTTCTTTTTCTTTCTTTCTTTTTCTTTCTTTCTTTTTCTTCCTTCCTTTTTCTTCCTTCCTTCCTTCCTTCCTTCCTTCCTTCCTTCCTTCCTTCCTTCCTTCCTTCCTTCCTTCCTTCCTTCCTTCCTTCCTTCCTTCCTTCCTTCCTTCCTTCCTTCCTTCCTTCCTTCCTTCCTGAGAGTGTTGAATTCACTCTGAAGGCCTTTTAAGTGTGTGTGCAGACGTGACTGGTTGTCACATCAATCCAGTCTCACACATCAGAGGAACATCTGCACATCAGAGGAACAAAATGGAAATAAAAATATTGTTCCCTATTCAACAACTTTATATTTTCTTCCTGTAAAAGGATATCCAGATTTGTATGAGCGTTGTCCACATTTTATGTGAAACAGGCTAGAAAAAAGATTCACAAATGTGAGATGTTTTTCTCTTTTCCTCATACCAGTTTCTAATGTTTGATTCTAATTTTCTAACTCAATTTTTTCACAGTTCTGTAGTCTGGTTTTTATCTCAGCATTTCTTAAAAATTTGTAAGAATTATCTTGTAATCTGTTTTTTTTTTTTTTTTAATATCTTTTTGGGATTTTAGAAGGCTTTGCAAAAGTGGAAAAATTTTAGCAAGCATTTTGGAACATATGCTAGTGCTGATTTCCTCTTAAAACTAGGTACTCACAAATTGTATCAGAAGATACAAAGAGACTTTTGTCTTCTTCCCGAAGTATTATGTCTATTCTTAAAAAATGATGCCTGGGGCGTTTATACTTGCATTTAAAGTTGCATCCTGTTTGTAGTTTAAAGGGAAGATTTTCAAATCTTTGGCAGGAAAAAGTAGTTAAGAATAAATGAAAAACTAGATTTTATTGAAGATTGCATTTTAACCCCCTCCCCCTCAAATTTTAGTCTTGTTTCTGCATTCCCAGACATTGAAATAATGTACTTATGAGGATCTTTGGAGTCATTCTTTGAGAATGGAGAATTAATGCAAAAATATTCAAGCACTCAATAGTTCTTAAATCCCATTAATATTTCTATATGTGCAGTATTGCAAGTTTGGAGCCTAAATATATTGCAGAAACTCTGCAAAAGTTCCTAAAACCACAGGTGTAGCAAAGAAGGAATAAAAAAGAAGATCTGCCAAATATCTAGGCAGTTTGCTGCTGTATATAAAGACTTCAGGTTTTCAGAAAGTACAAAGAAATCTGAGGTACAACCTAATTCTCTTGGATTTTGGAACAGAAAAGAAGTATTGAAACAGTTGATGAGTGTTCTGTTTAATGTTTTACTGTGCTATATTATTATATGGTGGAAATTAAAAAATCTCAAGCAAAATCAAAATATTCTGTTCTGTAATGCCTGGTTAATACCTGAAGAACATTTTTAGGTGCACTGACAGTGATCACAGTCAGCCTTCAGAAGCCAGGAAAAGAGTCTTTTCAGTATGTCAGCATTTGGGTGGGAATTAAGAAATCCATGACAAGTTTTTTATCTGTTGCTGACTTCACTTTTGAGTTTCACACACTGGTGTTAGCCGTGTCTCTTGCATGTAGACTGCCAAAAGGAATAAGAAAAAAGATTTTTATGAGACTGCACCTGTGAGAGGCAGCGTTTAACTGCACTGGAACATGTGCTACCCCAGCTCAGGTTCCTCTACTGAAGAGCCAGCTGCTTGTCAGTAAGATGCAGCCTATCTAGCTCAGCCTTTTACCACTTCATAAGTCCTTTTGAGTCTTATGAGCCTTCAAGAAGGTCTCATACTGATAACAAAGGTTAAAGTAATCGTTTCTTTCCTTTTGCAGATAAGGACTTGAAAACTGCCTTTGCAGCCTCTCTCTTCTGTGTGCCACATAGAAAGATTTCTGCAGCATGCAATTTCTCTTGGTTTCAACAGTATTTACCAAATGGGAACACAAATATATAGTAGGTAAATAAACATTTGCTGCACTTTGAAGACGAGCTTGATTCTCTTTTGTTTTAGTGTTGGTTATCCTTAACAGAAGTTGTTTTAAAACATACATGGGACTGAATACATGATAAAAGAGCTTAATCAATTCAGCTCCCATTGAACCATAAAACAAACACATTTTTAATCATCCTGCTTTATGCATACTCATATTCCCTACTGAGAGAAGGATGGAAGATCTGGAAGTTGGACAGTGCTGTGTTATTTCTAATTACTTGTTACGAACACAGATTGTAAAATTGCTTTGGGAATAGCTCTTAAAAAATTAGGGAAATCTAAGTAAGTCTCCAAAGAAAAGTGAACTGGATCCCAGCTGACATTGGCACACTTAACTTCAACTTCACAAATTGCTCATAGTTTAGTAGAAGAAAAGGAAGTGAAAGAGCAACTGCACTCAACTGGAAGAACAGGAATATGTTATTCCTTTTTCAGAATTCTTTTATGAACGTATTGGGGTGCAAAGATGGAAAGGAGTAATTAATTTTCTCCAGTGCAGTTTAGAAGTCAGCCAGTAGTCACATCTATTCGGTACCAGTACAAAAAAAGCAGACTGGACCTGAATAAAAACTGAGACAGTATTTTACATTTAGGTTACGAGGAGAAAAGATAATGAAGTTAATGTAACAGTATTTTTGAAAATTTACATTCAGAGAATCAATCAAAATTGCATAAACTATGCAACTCTTTTTGCATTATAATCTCCAGCTGTGAGAAAGCTACAGTGCTACACTGTACTGCTAAAACTTCTTAAATCTAGATAAAGCATGTGTGAAAACCAGTGAAGTGCCTTGCTTTCCTCCATTATATTGTATGTACTTGCATACAAAGTTGCAAATAATTCTCTTAATTTGTTTGCCAAGATCTTTTGCTAACAGCAGAGTGAGCCAGGCAGGAAATAAACATTAGGAATCAATTTTTTATATGAAAGTATGATATAAATTTTGCATATTGCTCTTGCTCTATATGCACAATTGTAAAAGTATTGTGAAACAGACATCCAAATAGAAATAAAGCATTTCAGGATCTCACCATGTATCTTTCTATTTTGTATCATTTCTGTTCAGAGGTCTTTGATTATTTCTGTTTGTTGATTTTCTATTGCCTATAGTTCCCTGTGATTTGAGTCTTTAAGTCAGTGAATTCTCTAGCAAGCACTTTAGATTGCCTTAAAAATGAAGACAAAAATTGTTTACTTTGGTGAACAACTACTTCTCCCTGACCTGATGTAATCAGACCTTCAATGGCAGTGCTTTCTATATGTGCCATGCTGTTATCTCTATTATCTTTTGTGTTTCAGGGAATTCAGTGTCACAGAACTTGCAGCGCCATCAGAAACTGGTTAATGTTTTTAAGGATGGTCACGCACAGGAGAAGTTGCCCAGAGAGGTTGAGCCTCCACTCTGCGAGATACTCAAAACATGTCTGGACGTGGCCCTGAACAACGTACTCAAACTGACTGCTCTGAGCAGGTGGTGTGACAAGATAATTTCTGCAGAGGTGCCTTGCTGCCTCAACCGTTCTGTGTTCTGATGATTTTGCAGGTGAGCTGGGTAATTATATGCTAGCAGCCCTGCACTGCATCTCTAGCTAAAATAATAGGAATTCTGATAAAGAATTCAAGAATGTATTAAAATATGGAAATATAATAAATGTCAGTGTAGCTTTCTGCCAGCAATCAAGTGGCAGAACTGTAGAATAAATTTTAATTGAGTCACTGCAAAAAAACTTTGCTTGAGATCTCCCACTCATAAATCTAAGAAAATTTAAGTAAATTTTCTTATACTAAATGGACAAAATGTTTATGTCTTACAGCTATAGACTTGTTACTAAATAATATTTTCAATAAAGCAGATGAAGAAAACTTCAGAAAGTTATAAGATAGTTTGAAAATACCTGATTCTCAAAGTATAACTCATTCTATAACAACGTACAATCTTCTCCACTGGGAATGCAGTGATGAGGATGGCCAGCTGTTTTCCCCATCCTGCAAAAACCTGCATTCATGATTGGAATTTTTAACATTTTACTGAGTAGAAAAGCCCAATGCTGGCTAAACTGACATCTTGTTCTTGGTTGCTGCCATCTTCTCATTTCTCTCCTTTACCTTGGTCTTGCCCCACCATCCCAGTGATTTTGCTTCACGTTTCATCTTATGTGACTAATCAGTTCTCCTGTGCTAACTCACTCTGCTTTATTTCAACCTACGAAAAGAGGAATAAATCATTCCTTTCCTCCCAGGAAACCAATCTGAATTACTTTCTCATTCAAATCATACAAAACTAAAAAACTTTTTTTTTTTTTTTTTTCCTGTCATACTCTTGAAAAACATTCACACAACACCTCTTTTTCTACTCCAGTTTTCATGTTTTCAACCTTTACTAGTGGGAGAAAGGAAGAACAGTGCAGCTGGGGTGTCACTTGCTGTCAGTCTTTAAGAATGGTGAGGAAAATGTGCATATCCATCCTGATGTATATATAGTTTTTGCCTGGAGTAAGCAGAAACTACAGTAGGTTGACACAAATTTGGCTTTCTGTGCAAGATTTTAATGCCAGATTCCCTTTCCTCCTATTTGTGATACCACCAACATGTGCCGGGTTTAAGATAGACACTGAGATGGGATCATGGAGGGAAGTGACAATTTGTTCCTGTAGAATACTTTATACTTAATCTGAGGAAAGCAGTAGGATTATGTCCAGACAGTATTTCCTGGAGACACAAGAACAGACCCATTTAATTTAAAGTTCACAAGGGTCTGGTTGAATTTGATAATCATTTATGACAATGACCTATACATATGTATATATTCATATATCTGTATATATTTATAAAACGATATAAATGTACATATGTAATATGTACATATGTAATGTACATATATGTCTATATGTACATATATATACATATATAAAATATGTAAATATGTGTCTATTATAACATTATTATCCATTATTTGCAGTTAGAGAGATTCAAGTCCACCTCTCTTGTGCATGTTCTTTAAAAAAAGTTTAAAAAACTTACAATGCTACTGCTTTAATATCTATAATGGAAAAAATAATTAACCACTGGAACAATATAAATAAATACATTATACTAATTTTCCTATCCTATTAAGACCCTGGCTCAAGGCAATGCTGGATCTCAGAAGAAGTAAAAGTCCCTTTCCCTTTCCCTTTTTCCTTTTCCCTTTCCCTTTCCATTTCTCTCTCTCCCTCTTTCCCCTCTCAATATCTTTTTATTTTTCTTCACTAGGCTTTGCATACATTTTTCTCGGAGTAGTTGACTAGGAAGTAAAACCTGTGCTTTAATACCCTTTATCCATAATGATTAGTGCTAGAAGCTTGCCTAAATTTGCCTCGAGGTGGGTGACTAATTTTTGAAAAGCTCAATAAATTGCCTTGTATTGTTCCTCTGAGTCACTATCTGAACTCAGTTGCTTCTGTGACCCCTGCCCTATTTGGAGAATTCCAAGGATTCACCTTCCTCACAACCCACAGAGTGGGATGACACCAATGCTAAATGAAATGAAATGTGATGTTGGTAGTCCCTTAACATTGCCATGCAAAGGGACTCAGATCTGAACACAGTCAGATTCACCTTAGTTATATTCATCAGAAAATATTTATTCCTGGAAACGACAAACAACATAAGGGAAAAATATCAATTCTCTTTTCCAGACACCTGGACAGCCTGTTTCTTCTGCATCAGCTGTGATGAAAACAAACCTCCCAGTCAGCACTTTTGGACTTTGTAAATCTCATTGACAAAGATCTATATTTAGTGTTTAAGAGATATATTGATATTTTAATCTTCCTTTGCATTACAAAATAAAGAAGAGTCCAAACAAAATAGTTATTAAATAATTAAATGGTACAAGAAGGTTTATAATGCTATGTTTACTGAAGTAAATAATGATTTTGCCTCTCATTCCTATAGGACTAACCTTTCATCCAAAAATTATGAGTCCACATATCTTTAAACCCGATGGCAATATTTGTGTGACTCCTTATATACAGGTTTTTATCTGAGCAATATTTAGTTTTTAAACTCAACTTACTCTATTTTGTTTCTGCTGTTTTACTTTGGTTTTAGTTTTATATTTGTTTAAGGGCATTTATGTTTAACTAGAAGTGTACATGAGGTCTGCAATTCAGTAACAAAACAAATTTCTCATCTGCTGAACTGATCAAAAAGTCTATGCCTACATGATTGGTATCTATTTATGGAAACCCAAGTGTCCATCTGTGATGTATTTTAATAGGGAAATTTTAATAGGCACTGTCTTGTTGAAGTCATATTAGATGCTGCCTATCTTGCTGCCTCTCCAATCTCTGTAACTTAAAAAATCCTTCTGGGAAATAAAAAGTTTATTATACTAATATTTTTAGTGTTAGATAGTGGCTTGTAGCAGGAAGCAGAGTAAGCATAATCTAAACAGAGTACAGATCACAGTTGGTAACCAAGAATTTATCTTGTGATGAAGCACAAGAAAAAAATACATAATTTTCAAGCCCTATAAAAAAAGTAATGTTCTTTGATTCAGGCACACACTGATGTTTAATTTCTATCAGGGAATTATATGTTCCTGGGTTCATTATGTCAGCACAGTAGTACTTGGATTGGTCATTTAATGTCTGTAAATAATACTTAACTATAAAAGCAATGATTTATACCTGATATAGTGTTTCATAGTTCTTAATAGGTCTTGTTAAGTTTCAGCCTTAACAAAGTCTTTCCTGGCAGGAACGAGAAAGGCAAATTTACGTGAAATTTTAATTTCAGTGTAAATCCAAATATTGCATCATACATCAAATAGTCTGAATAAGAAAAAAATCCAGACACCTTCCTTCTTTTATTAAAGTTCATCCAATCAAGATTCCTTTTGAAATTCTCAATGGAGTGCTCTTTTAAATGATCCACATCCTACTTGCTGAGAATGTTTAAAACTGAACCCAGCAGACCTGCAGTGTATGCTCCATTATACTTTCAGCATTATCCAGAGCTCTACTGCATTTTCCATTTTGGACTACAAAGACAGTGTATATGTGTTTTACATACCAGTTAACATGTCCTCCTTCTCTTTCCTGCTGTGTTGAACAATTCATGACTTTCTTTCTCAGTATTCCTGACCCATGTATTTACCACATCTTTTAACCTGGTAAATTGTAGTTTGGATTCCTACTCTCTAATGTTTGGGAATTTGTTATTGTTCTACACAGAAGTAAAGAAAGGATGGTGACTGAGAATGAAGTTATGACCTTTTTCCTTTAAGGAATAAAAAGAGTAATGAAAAGAGCCAAAAAATAGTGTAAATTCCTGGATCTAGCTAATCTTCACAGAATTTTGAAAAAAGAGGAATATGTGAAGAAAATGTCCTATATGACCTTACGACTGCATGAGGGGTGATATGCTATCAGTGGAGACTAGACTTGTACATGTGCTGAAAAAATCACAGACATATAGAATAATGGAATGGCTTAGATTGGAAGGGACCTTTAAAGATAACCTAATTCCAACCTCCCTTCCATGGGCAGAGTTGACCAAGGCCCCATCCAGCCTGGCCTTGAATGCCTCCAGGGATGGGACATCCACAGTTTCTCTGGGCAGCATGTGACAATGCCTCACCACTCTCTGAGTAAAAAATTACTTGCTATCATCTAATCAAATTCCCTCTCTTTAGTTTAAAACCACACCTTCTTGTCTTATCGCTATTAGACTGTTTAGAAATTCAGACTGCCCTTGTGCTTATAAGCTTCCTTCAAGTACTGGAAGGCTGCAGTGAGGCTTCTCTGAAGCTTCTCTGAAGCTTCTCTCTAAGCTGAAGAAGCCCAGCTTCCTCAGCCTGTCTTCATAGAAGAGGTGCTCCAGCTCTCTGATCATCATTGTAGCTCTCCACTGTACTGACTCCAAAAACTTCACATCTTTCTTGTGCTGGGGACCTTAGGCCTGGATGCAGTACTCCAGAAGGGGCCTTATAATTGCAGAATAGAGGGGGACAATCACCTCACTCTCCCTACTGACCTTTTGATGCAGCCCAGGATATTGCTGATCTTCCAGGCTGCAAGTGCACACTGCAGGCTCATGTCCAGCTTTACATACATCTGGACCAACAAGTCCTTCTCTTCAGGGCTGCTCTCAATGAGCTCTTTTCACAGTTTGTAAGTGTATCTGTGATTGCCCACTGTGATTGCCTGCCCTAAGTGCAACACCTTCCATTTGGCCCTGTTTAATCTAATTAGATTCTCTTTGGCCCAATTTTTAAGCCTGTCTATGTCTCTCTGGATGGCGTCCCTTCCTTTTATGGTATAAACCACACCACTCAGCTTGTAGCAAGGCCTGGAAGATGGGAACAAAAGGATTTCCTACTGAGATCCAAAAGCCAGAAGCTGTCACTCCAAGGAGAGCTGACTTGACCACTTTGGACTTATAAATAAGTTTGTATTGCTGCAGTTGTTGTCATTGTCAAACAAACAACAATTCCCAATGACCCATCACTACTGAAGATCAGTGTCTCAACTATGAGCAACAGCTGGAATCTGTGGCAGTGACTATCTCTCTCTTGCTTCCAGCAAAGACTCCTTGCTCTTATTTCTCATCTTTCCTAACACTCATCTTCTCTTCCCTATCTCCCTGAATGTCTAGGATTTGTAATAAACTGATTGGGCTAACTTCTGACACATTCTGTCTTAATCTCGCTGTTGGGTATGCAAATATTAAAATAACCTCCTTTCCCTCCTATAAACTTGAGTGAGAGAACCACTCATGATGTATCTCCACCTGGACATATATCTTTCAATCACAACACTCTGGCTGTGACCATCCAAAGAATTCCTTAAACACTGAATAGTTCACCTTTCAAATTCATATCTCTCCAATTTATTGATAAGGATGTGGTGTGGGACCATGTCAAAGGCCTTGCACAAGTCCATGTAGACAACATCATTCCATTGTCCACCCTTGCCATCACTACACTGTAGAAGGCTAATAGATAGGTCAGGCATGACTTGCTTTTGGTAAAGTCATGAAAAAGAACAATTTAGGCAAGGGATCCATACATTTGATATCAAGCATATGCAGTTACACAAATTTTGTTAGGTAACTTTAGACATAAAATTGACCTGAATATGTAGAAAAAGACAAAACACCTAATTATAATTGCTCCTGGAGCTGTAAATGTCCTGCCAGCTTCAGCATTTTTATTAAGTTAGATGTTAAGTTTGTTGTTGTTTATGATAATGTTAACAAGTGTAGAGGGAATAAATTATGCAAGCTGTTTATGAAGCTACTATGTGTTTTTGATTTTAAATTTTTCAAAGTCATCTTTACATATGGAGAAAATACAATGACTATGAAAGAACTTCTACTACAACACAGTTGAGCATCTATTTGTGAGAGACGTGTTTGAATGAGCATATTTTTTTGCTTTTAAATATGCATGGAAGTGTCTTTCTCATACTGCCCAAATTTTGGGTTACTCAATCAGTGATTATTGGCATTGTATCTGCCAATGATTTTAAGAGAAAAGATGCTTTATTCTTTTTATGGTGTTTGAACTACAGAATTGCAAATTGGCTGAGGCTGGAAGGGACCTCTGAAGATCATCTAGTCCAACGTCTGCTCAAGTAGGGACACCCAGAGCTGAGGAGTCCATATCCAGACCTAGGCAGCTTCTGAAGATCCTCAAGAAGGAAGACTCCACAACTGTCTGGGAAACCTCTGCCACTGCTCCTTCACCTGCACAGTAAAGTGCTTCTGATTTTCAGATGAAACCTGTGTTCCAATTAGCACCTACTGCCCCTTGTCCTGTCACTGGCACTGCTGAGCAGACACACACTTCTAGTATTTATATACCTTTATGTGATTCTCCCTGAAACTTCTATTTTATCAGCCATTCCACATAGGATACATACTCCAGTCTCTTCATCATTTTTTCTAGACCATGTTCAGTATGCCCTTATCTTTCTTGTACTGGGTAGTCCAGAACTGATCCTCACTGGAGCTGAGCAGAGGAAAAGGATCATTTCCCTCCAGCTTCAGGCCATATTTTATCTAAAGCAACTCACTTTACCATCAGCCTTCTTAGCAGCAAGGACATATTGCTGGCTCATAAACTTCAACTTGATTGACTTCAATTTCCTACTTGTAAACATTCCACTCAATGTGTGACATTCACAGTCTTAGAAAAGGACTTGTGATACATTAAATATAATGCTGTGTCTCTTATTTTTTTAACCTTCGAGAATGCTTAATTCACATATAGTGTCATGAAATTATAACTGATTTGGGAATTTTGGTTGTATGCTTATCAAGGCGAAAAATAAAGAAAATTTATTCCTAGAATAATGCAATTCATAAGAATATTCTACAAAAAAATCATAGAGAAATAATATAAAGAAAAATTATTTTATGCGTGTCAGAAAGTTCACCAAGTGATTAGAAAATGAGCCACGTTGGAGATGATATCTAGCTAAGGTACAGTTTGACAACACCCAAAACATATAGGAGAGAATAAATTTCACATAAATAATTATTTTATATGTTGTATCCCACTTGTCTACATAAGCAAAATAAATGGATAAATAAATAGATAGGTAGATAGATAGATAGATAAAGGGAAGTTTGTTTACAATTTATTCAACCCTAAGTGTTCATTCTCATATATTTTATTGGATAAGTAATTTATGATGTGCCTATATGACTAAATTATTAAGCCTGTGAACTCACTCTGTTCATGTAGTTACACTATTTTCTCAAGAAATCTTTTTCCATAATTTGAATATTTTTTGTTTCTACTAAAGTAGCTTTTTGAAGGCTGTACCCTATAACTACTTCATCAAGAAATCTGAATAAACATAAAGTAGAAATAGAGAGACCATTTTATAGAGCTTCTCAGCATTTTGAGCTATAATTGATGTAAGAGTAACCTGATGATTCTGTCTTCACAGGACATAGTTTTAGCTTTCTTGAATTCCTAAACACAGTTGATACAATAGACTTAACCATTAAGTACTTCTGATTTGCTTGAAATGGAGATTAACTTCTTTTAAATTTACCTTGGTTCAAACTAATGGCTGTACAGTTTTTATTATCAGTAATAGTATTATTGTTATTGGCCTTAAGGAAGCAATTATTTGAATGTTACTTTAATTTGGAGATGGCACCAAACTGGAAGCAGTCATTATATTGGAAAGCAGAGCTGTCATCCAGAGGGACCCAGAAAGGCTGGAAGAATGGACTGGCATAAAACTCTTGAAATTCAAGAGATAAAAATGTCAACACAATTAGTCTGCTCTTATATTCTTCTCTAGACATCTCCTATAAGTCATCATTGCTCTTATGTTATGATATTTATGTTTAAAGTGGTGGTAAATGTACATAGACAGAGAATTTGTAAAGCTTCATCATAATACAAATAAAAATTGAGTAAATCAATACAATTATATTTAGGAAATATATATATTTCTTAATATAATTAAATATAATCTAATGAATATATATATACATTAGAAATACTAACATGATGAATCTGCATCACCCCTGCCATTTATTTTCTGTTTATTTGACTGTCAGAGTATTAATCTTTAGTGTGTTTAAATGTTTCTCTAATATTTCACCTCATTGTTCTACATTTTTCTTTTGTGATTTAAAGCAAATGCTAATTTAGTTTGCAGTCATTGATAGATTCCCATTTGTTGCACAATCTAACTGCCTAACAAATCACTTTTCGTGTTCTCTGTTGTTTAAGAACTTGGAATCCAAACAAACACATATAAATACTGTGCAAGGTCTTACTATCAAACCTTTATTTGCTTACATACCCTTTTAACTCTTCCTTTGTGCTTCCTCCTAGTGATCATCTGAAATTATTGTTCATTGTTCTATCAGTGAAACCCTTATTGGTTAGATTTTAAATTTCAGTATAAATTCATATTTGTCAGCTCTGGATAAGAAAGTAATAAATCTCACGTGTAGGCCTTGAAAGTTGGTCTAGTTTCAGTTGTCTCCTAAAGCTGATATTTATGGAATAGCAAACCTTCATTAAATACCTAGTTTTATACTTAAATCTGAAAAGAACTAAATTTAGATTACTCCAGCCAAGATCTTTTTTTCAAAGGAAAGTCTTCCCTCATTTCTTCATCATCTACAAAATAGACAAACAAACAAAAATCAGCCACACTACAATAGAAAAAAAAAAGTGACCTTGTAGAAATTCTGTAGTTGAACTGGAAAGAGGGTAATATAAAAATGACAGAAGAGCGCTGTACAGAAATGACACCTTATATCAGAGCATTCTAGTCTAGGTAAATCAGTAGCTGATAGAGCTATAATGAGATATTTGATTCTGTAATATAAGAAAGATACATTTTGAAAGATCTTTGTTTGTTTAGCCTAAAAAAAAAACAACCTGAAAATGGGAATGATTGCTTCATCTGTTTATACATTCAACAATAATAATAATAAAAAGCTATTTAAATAAAAAGTATTATTGACATACAGAGAAATGAAACAGGTTATCTGAAATGCATTTAATTTGGATACTGAAAGGATGTTAGACCAACAAAGTCATAAAATTCTGATTAGTTTTGAAAACAGAAGTATTGAATTCCATCAGTTGATGGCTACAGATGTTAATCTAGAAAGTTGTTTCTAAATTGTTGCATCCCTCAATGACTTAGCAATTACATTTGATTAATTTATATAAAGTGTTTTTTCCCCTAAATTTGTGCTTAATGAAATATCCTAAATTAGAATTATTGTTAAGACAAACTCAATTTTTCCTTGTGTACTATGAAGAAAAAAATACTGCAGAATCTCTGGAGTCGGGTAACCACATAATTTTATTAAACAAATGCAATTGTCCAAAATTGTGCAAAGTAATCTTGTTAAAAGAATTCATACCTTTCCTCTGTAAAGCAATTTCACAGAATGCCATTCTGTAGTAGTGAATCTTTTTTTTTTTTTTACAGATTACTATAATGTTTTATACATTTTCAAATAGAAAGTCAAGATGTACCTTCAAAAGCTAGCAAATTAGAACAATAAACCAAATCCTTTATAAGACTACTGATAATAATATTCATGGAATTGTATGCATTTATAATTAAAATACACCTACCTTTACCTCTAGCTACAGTTCCTAACTACCCTATGTGAGAATCCTTCTTTGTTTTTTGGCTCAAAGCTTGCTTACTGAGGTATTTCTTGTGATAAGACTCTGAGTGATTTGTTGAGGAGGCAACTGATGGGTGCTAACCGTGTGACAATGGATATCGCTTTGGGAACATTTGAAAGCCCCTTCCTCCAGAGCTGCTTGCTCTGTAGAAGAGTGGAAGAGAGTGCTCAGGAGTGTTTACTGGAGGAAGATCTGGCCTGTGACTAAACAGCTCCAGCTAGGTGTGGGAAAATTGGGGAACGATACCATCGTGTTCTGTGAGAAACAGGATGCAGACAGGCATCCCTGCTCCCTCTTATCTGCTGGCAAGGCCCAGAAGATGGGAACAAAGGAGTTTCTGCTGAGATCCCAGGCCCAGAAGCTGCCACTCCAAGGAGAGCTGACTCAACCACTTTGTAAGCATTGAAAAAGGGCCATCATCGCCATGGTCGTCGTTGTGGTCAATAGAACAACTCTGCCCAACAACCCACCTCTACTGAAGATCAAAGGCTGAACTACGAACCACGCTGGATCCATGGTGGTGACTATGTCCCTCTTGCTTCCTATAAAGACTCCTTGCTTCTTCTTTTCTATCTTTTCTATTGCCCTCCTTCCCTTCCCCATTTCCCTAATTCATAATAGTGTCCATCCTCCCCTTCCCCATTTCCCTGATTAAGATTTGTAATAAACTGGTCGTACCAACATTTGAACCGTTGTTTCTTAATCTCACGCTGGGTATGCAGATATTAAAAGAACCTTATCTCTCTCCTATAAATTGGAGCGAGACACCCTATTACCAGAGATACAAACACTTGTATGAACAGAGTGATGGCCTTAGTATTCAGCTTGGCAGTAATCATGTCGTCTTAATGCTGTTTATTTTAGATTATCTAAGATTATTCTATCTGATATTTCAGTTTGAATGAGCCAGATTAAAAATTTTAATGTAGTTGAATGCAAGTTGTATCAAAGAACTTTAGGGGTGTACTTGAAAGAAATAATTTTGCTTGTTTACTTAAAAGAAACAAAAAAACCTTTTTTTTAAAAAAAGAAAATTTTTAAGCAAGCAAAATTTTAAGCAAAGCAATTTTTTAAGCAAGCCCTTATATAAGCATTTCAGGACACTGAGAACACATTATTAAATGAATATACTGTGCATAGGCAGCATAATCATTTTTCACACCTCAGCATTTAATTACTCTGGGATAATGGAGCACAAAATGAGAGGATAGCAGTACTTTCCATAAAACAAAAACAAAAAACAAAAACAAAAACAGAAAAACCACGCTTATTTTCATTAAAAATAAAATTTCTGTTCTGCACAGGGAAAATGTTTTTTGTTTAACACATAGATTTAATTAAAACACCACTGGCAATTTTTAACATTCATCGCAAATGGACATGGAGTAACTCATGCAAACAAGCAAGGAGCACCTAAATATAGTGATAACTTACATTTTCTTGACTTAACAACTCTTTCCTATTGCTTCGTCAATTTTTAATAATACCAAGCACAGTATTTTATCTGTGTCGCTACTGGCACTTACTCATAGAAGGACTAGAATCCAAACAACCTCATCTTATTTTTGGCACTAACAAAAC
Source organism: Tetrao urogallus (assembly GCF_951394365.1). Classification (NCBI taxonomy): domain Eukaryota; kingdom Metazoa; phylum Chordata; class Aves; order Galliformes; family Phasianidae; genus Tetrao; species Tetrao urogallus. The sequence continues at coordinate 67,705,717 of NC_136813.1, forward strand.
AGGTTTTCTTAACATCAGATCTTCAACAGTAACAATGCTATTACATTTCTTTTATTATCAAAACTTGACTTCTTTTCTAATTCTTCAGCTGAATTTTTATTTGTTTGTTCTGCATCTTTATTTTATAGACTCATTTTCACATCTGCAAGTATTCTCTTTCTTTAGAATTTTTGGATGATCAGTGTTAGAATACTGTGCAATTACTTCTTTTATTGTTTGTACTGCATTCCTTAGAACCTCTCACCTTATCTTTATGATTATGGAATCCCACTGTGTTTGCAGCACTTTGATATTTAAAATGTACTGTTGCTTGGTACTGAAAACTTTCCCAACTTAGAATTAGTAAAGCCATGTTTATAGGAACAATAAAATGTGTTTATTTTTCTTTTAATTACAATATATGCCCTTCTCTCTGAGAGGATTTGTTGAATACAATTAAAAGAAAGAGCAATCTAACTCCAAGCAAACTGAAAACTCATTTCTATTTTAGTGTTATTTGCTATTTTTTGAAGAGAGTAGGGGGAGGAATAAAGAAAAAGAGCAACTAGCAGCAGAGGAATAGGAATCACTGATTAACATAAAATGAATATGTTAACAAAAAATCACCAGTTTATTAACCTCCTAGGTCTATTTCTTTTGTCCTGACTACTTTAAAGAATAAATACAAAAGCAGGCTTTGTTGAATCTGACTTCAAAAATAGCAAGTCATACTGGATTACGGAATGAGGTATTAAAATGTATTCCATTAAATGTTTAAAGCAGTAGTATAATGTCTTTTCAGAATCAGAAGGTATTGGGAATGGGAGTGGCAGGATGGGACTAAGAGGTAAAGAATGTTCTGGGAAGAGTGTCTGAAGGTGTCCTCCAGTGAGAGTCTCTATTTTGTTAGCATATAATTGAAATCCAAAATACATTAGATAACACAGGGCAATAAAATAAACCACTTCATTATCTTCATAGGAATTTGTCCCTTGACCACAAATAGGTAATAGAATGACAGAATATGTTGAGTTGGAAGAGATCCACAAGGATCCTTGAGTCCAACTAATGCAGAAGGCTCATCAAACTTCTGAATAAGGCAGAAGAAGGGAATACAGAAAAGAAGTTTTCGGAGTCCGGGACAAGTGACTGCAAAATACGGTTTATTTTCTGCTTAAAACACAATGTGTCACAGGCATACAGATGCTAGAATGTTTTAGGGATTTGGATAAGGACATAAAGATTTTTTGAGGAGTTACTACTAGTATACTCCATTGTCTAAATTTTGCTTTCTGTATAGACACTTTTAGATTAAGATTCAGGTCCCACCTGACTCTGTCTGGAGTCCATGCTGCCTGTATGTAGAAGTGTTTCTGAGTGACATCAATTACAATATAAACAATACGACAATAGAGAAAAATAGAGAAAATGTGTTGCCTGAACAAAAGAAGGCTTACTGTTAAAGAGAAAAATATCCTTTAATTGAAGAATAGGATAAGTAACCTAGGACATTGCAGACGTTGATTTTGATTTAGGGACTGCTTTATTTATGGAAAATAACCTAACATTTTTCATATATATACAGTTCTGTATATGGCTGTGAGAAGCTTGGCTCTTTATACTTCATTACTGCTTGTAGGGAGGAACTGGGTTCCTCTAAAGCTGACCCAGGTCATGTTCCACTGCTACTCATCACAGAGCAGGTACTCCAGCCTTTACACTTTCCGGGGCTCCACTGAGTTCCTTCTAGTTTGTCATGACTTTCCTATACCAGAAGCCCAAAACCTTAGGCAATATCTGGAGCACTGTATGCTTGTTAGTATAGCCCAAGACATATGTGGCAGGCCTTTTTCTGCCACAGCACGCTGCTGGCTCATGTTCAGCATGCTGTCCACTGGTATTCCTGGACTCCTTTTAGTGGATCTACTTCCTGTTATGTCAGTCAGGTATATTCATCCCATGTAGTTATAATTTATGAGTATATAATCTGTCTACTGCGTGGTAAAAGGGTGCTAGGGAATAACTTTTTTGAATTGATTCCCAAGGTGACTTTACTTCTTGCCAGCTTTCATCTCAGTTCTGACTTGTATCTACTTTGATCTTGGGACCTGTCTTTCAGAGAACTAATCTTTAATACCTTTGATGGTGAACTATAATTTATACAAAAATACATCTGTATAAGACCTTTGATAATAAAATCAAAATTAAAAGGTGAATTTAATTGAAAAAATGCAAACTAGTGTGGTTGTCATATGTGTATTTTGATCTGAGACAGATTCCATGCAGCGCTGTCTTTCCTAGACATTTTTTAATTCTTGATTATTGGTTACTATAAGTGAATTTGAAAATTGAGAATCATGGGTAGGGGTTTTAAAATACACAGATTATATTTGTGAGTTTTCATTGTTTACTTAACATTCACATGACATAACCAGCTGCATTTGCTTTTGAGTTAAAAGGTTTACAGTTTCTTCTTAGACTGAAGGTGAACTGTTTGTGACTTGTTTTTTCTCCTTATATTACTAACAGAGATTTGAGATGTGTTTTGTTTGTTTACTTTTTCCTTATGCTGCCTGATGAGGTGAGTTTTTACATTCACATAGTCTCTGCAATGGACTTGTATATATATAGTGGAACAGACTTCCACTATACACACAGTACAACTAAGCTGGTTCCCTTTTGTTCCCCTGTAACTTTCTCTATTGTGTTTTCCCAAAACATACCCTTCAGTTATTATTGCTTAGCTACATGTGAAACCCCTACAGTGGAAGCATTTGTTTGTACTTTGTTGATTATTATATCAATACCAGCAACTATTACAACTAAGTCTTTAAGCCACTGTGATACAATAAAATATACTTGCCTGATATTTGAAGTATTGTGTTAAAGAACATAGCCTTTTAAAAGTACAAGCTTTGCAAAACAACTCTTCTTAATTGGCTACATTACTTTGAATCACAAGCAGCATTACCAATTCTTGCACTGTCATAGTCATCAGAAATGAGAACTGAACTATGTGAAAAGAACTGTTGTATTTTAACCTGAGCAGGCAGTTCAGTATACACAGCTGCTCACCTGCTCTTTCTGGGTGGAATGGAGAGAGAATCATACAGGTAAAAGTGTGAGAACTCATGAGCTGAGATAATAACAGTTTAAAAGGTAAAGCGAAAGCTATTCATGAAAGTGAAGCAAAACAAGGAATTCATTCACTACTTCCCGTTGTATGCAGATGTTCAGCCTCTCCTAGGAAAGAAGGACTCATCAAATGTAACAGTTTACTGGGAAGACAAACATCATTCTGAACACCCATCACATGGCATGTTGCTATATCTTATGGGACATGCCTTTATTCATATTAAGTAAGCTGTCCTGGTAGTGCCTCCATTCAACTTCTTATGCACCCTCAGCTTGTTTGCTGGAAGGACAGTGTGTGAAGTAGAAAAGTCTTTGACACTTTGCAAGAACTGCTTAGCAACAACTAAAACATTGGTTTGTTATTACTACTGTTTTGATGAAAAATCCAGAGCACGATATCATACAAATCTCTTCAAAGAAATTAATTCTATCCCAGCCAAAACCATGTATGTATGTATTTCAAGCTTGCCTCCCAAATAGTTACATTTTCACCAAATTAATCAGTTAATAAAATTTGTTTGTTATAACACGATTTACCTGCTGTATGTGAAAGATACAAAATGTTATGCCACTCTATGGATTGCATCGTGTTGCCTAAAGCTTTCTGTCTGAAACATCTTTTCTCTCTGAAACATCTTCATTTTGCACCAAAACTTGGTGCCAAAAGCTCATCCACAGAGGATGAGCTAATTTAGTCTCCAGTACAGAACAATGAATCTGAGGCAGTAGTCATGCTTAGCTGATCCTGAGTATGATTCTCCCCTGCAATTACTCAACAAATATTGTTAACTGGAACACTCAAAGTGGGAGGCAGTGCATTCTGCTGCAAACAGTACTTTTTTTGGACAGTCAACACATCACAAATTATTTTATTCAGTAACAGTACCTGCTATAGCATGATCCTTACATCATGCCTTCATCACTCACATAGCTCGTTGAGGTGATATTAGCAGTCTAGGCACTGTTGACAGATGACGTAAGCACTTCCCAGTTGATTTATCACATCTGTAGTCTTAGCATTCTTTCTTTTCCTCATTCCTTTAATCTTAAAGACTTTTCCTCATCAGAGGATAATTTTTCTGATTACAATATTCAGGGAATGAGTCATACTCATCAGCTTCACTCCTCTTTAAAAAAGTTGCTAAGCAACTTTTGCAATTATGACTAGTATCTGGATTTTTGATATTCAAACTAAATTACAGTCTGTGAAGAAAAATGAGCTGAAAACTGTACAAGTGGTACTTGTTAAAACCCATCCCAGTTTTCATGTTGTCTTTGATCTGTTGGTTTGATTAAATTGCTTCATTTGACTGTTCATCAGTGTTTACTGATTATTTACTCTGCTGGTTTACATGAGGGGCTTTAAAAGTCCCCTTTAAAAATATGGGAAAAAAATTTAATGCCTAGTTATGAGCCACTGGTCATGGCAACACATGTGGATTTTCAGGTAACGATATGTCTGGTGCTTCTGGAAATGCTGGATATATTATCTTATTTGTTAATAATTCTCTTAACAAAAGAGAAAAAAAAGAACTGTTACTGAATGTCTTGATTAAATACTTGACTTACTTTTTCTATGTTGAATAGGCAGTGGTGTAATAAAATTTATGATTATTTTCTCTTATGGATCAGTGTGAGAATCCTTCCTTGTTTTTTTGTGACTCAAACTTGCTTCCTGAGGTATTTCTTGTGATAAGACTGACTTGTCTAGAAGATGAGTGATGGGTGTTGTTGTAAGGCAATCAACATCACTGTGTGGACAATTTTAGCTGTTTGCCTTCGGAAAATAGTGCTCAGGACTGTTTACTGGTGGAAGACATAGCCTGTGACCAAATAACTCCTGTTTGCTATGGAATACTGGGGCACAATGCTATTGCATCCTGTGAAGGCAAGATACAAGTTGGTGCCTCCCTGCTCCCTCTTATCTGCTGGCAAGGCCAGGAAGATAGGAACAAAGGAATTTCCCGCTGAGATCCCAGAGCCAGAAGCTGCCACTCCAAGGAGAGCTGACTCAACCACTTTGGATTTGAGCTGTCACTGCAAAGACAGCTGACTCGACCACTTTGAAAGCACTGAAAAGGGGCCATCATTCTCATCATTGTCATTCTCTCCTTGTCGTCATCAACAGAACAATGCCCAACGACCCACCTCTACTGAAGATCAAAGACTGAACTACGAACCTCACTGGATCCATGGTGATGACTATGTTCCTCTTGCTGCCTATGAAGACTCCTTGCTTCTTCTTTTCTATCTTTTCTATTGCCCTCCTTCCCTTCCCCCATTACCCTAATTCATAATAGTGTCCGTCCTCCCCCTCCCCATTTCCCTAATTAAGATCTGCAATAAACTGGTCGAACCAACATTTGAACCGTTGTTTCTTAATCTCACGCTGGGTATACAGATATTAAAAGAACCTCCTCTCCCTCCTATAAATTGGAGCGAGACAATCAGAAATTGAGAGTCCTTGTTGCAGAAGTACTATCAACATCTGAAACAAAGTTTATTACTCTCCGAGATCTTTAATCCTAACAATTGCTCAAATAATCTGAAGCAGACACAGATATTACAGCAGATAGTAAGTATGCTCTTGTAGTGAATAATTGTGCACAGTGAAGCTGCCAACAAAGAAAGCTTTGCAATTTTCCACAGAAGTTTACTTTCCTTAAGAACCAGAGGTCTCCCGGAAAACAATATCAATCCATCTCCACGAAAGCAGTTTTGGCTTTTCTTTTTCAGTTTATGCCTGCTCCTCTTGAAATGCAACTACAACTCCAAAACCACACAGAAGAATACTCTGACATAGAAGAAACACAATTACTGAGGGAATTTTCAAGTCTGCATGCAGGATACCCACAGGTAGCAAGCCACCATTGAGGGTAGCACCAGGGTTAAATGCATCAGGGCAGGCAGAAAGCATGAAGAGTCACAGTCCTACTTGCAGGAATAGCAGTGTTTGTGAAGAAGGGGAGTATCCTGGGGCTGAGTACATTATGGGGTGCTTAGGGCAAGGACTAGATGCAAGACAAGGAGTGATCAAGGTTTTCTGAAGAGGAACAAGTGGGGAAAAACAGAGAAAAGGGGAGTGAAGTATGTGGTGGTGTGATCAGAGGCAGGTCAATTGACATGCCCAGCCACGCCTGCACCAGCATATCCTGTCTCCTCATTGAGTTCGGTTTCTGATGGTTTCCCTGGGACAAGGCTTTCTGTCCCCTGTACTTGTGCCTGACAGGGCTGAGCATGGCCTTGCCATGGTGCCATGGCTGAGGCTGGAGTAAAGGCCATAAGGACGGGGTATATGCAGGGTGTGTGTGTGCCACATGCAGGCCAGAGCCACCAGTGGGGACACAGGCATCTTGAGGACAGGTGTCAGGAGCACAGAGAGGTTAGGTCCAGCCACCGGGAAGTCCTGTGTGTGTGTGTCCTTTGCGTGCACACAGGATGTGGCCATGGATGCTAAGCGTGTCTACCAGTGTTGTCCTGCAAGGCTGGACAGCTGGACATGTACATACACATACATGTGTTTACACACATTACAGTGTGCCTTCTGTCAGGACCCACGGCATGGAGCTGCAGGACTCAAATACAATACGGTAAAAGTGTGACTGATAATGAAGAGGTATTTTTAAGTGTGCTTCCTTGTAAAGATGTCCAGAACACCAATCCTGCAAAAGACGTCATAGTGAAACAACTCTTACTCAACAACCAGCACATCCTTTTTGGATTCTAATAGATCAGTTAATTTGCAATGGCTCTGCCTTAGTTGAACTGATTAGAGGGAAAGAAGGTTAGGGAATGGGAACCAAACAAGCTCTCTGAATTACTTCAGCATCACATGCAAGACTGACATGCAAGTTCACTTGATATTTGTCAATCAGTGTAGAAATTAAGTATTCTCCATTCTCACTTAAAAATGGGCATAAAACATTTTGTGTTTCTGAGCTCTCCAAGCAAGACTAGTAGAGCATAATATCCATGCAGTCATGCAGGCTTTACTGCAAAGGAAAGATGAAGAGACAAACTTCTCTTTAGCACATTGATCATTAGCTGTAGCAAGAAACTTTTGCTGTAGTAGGCTGTGCTGTAGGCACAGCACTTCACAAATTCTGCAGTGCTCTCACGTGCTAGATGAGAGAGCAAGAGTTTTAGAGAACCAGTACTTCAAATCACTGCTCTTGCACACAGATGTGCCTGCAAGCTGATGTTTTATGATAGTTCCAGTTATGGCAATCAAGAAAAGATATATTGGATTTGGCAGCTACACAATTTCACCCACACATCTGGAAGCACTTGAAGAATGTTACTCAGCCATCTCTCACTCAGCTCACTACTGAATTGCTTTCTATTACCTGCACTTGAATGCATTCCTTTCAGTTGAACGCTACTTTGTTTTCAGACTGTGCTTGGAGTTGAAGTTCACTCAGACAATTCTTGTCAATACAGGGTGCTCATGAGAACATTTCATGAGTCACCTCTATACATTTTGCTTGTTTTCAGTGTAACTTTACTAAATTATGGTAATGTCCCACGGTGAAGTTATAAGCTCAGTGTACTGTAGCAATCTTAAAATAGCTGATGTATCAGCTGGTAAAACAAAGGAAGGAAAATTTAAAACAAAATTTGAAATCAAAAACAAAAACAAAAAAGCATAGTAGAGGAAGAAGAGCCTGTATTGCTCAAAGTTCTCATGGAGGAATGAGATGAAAATGAAGTACTGGATTTCAAGACAGGGAAAAAGACACATTTCTTTCTGTGTTTGAAGATTGTGATCAAGGAAATGAAGAAACAAACAAACAAACAAACAGGTAAAGAGTTTCTTGGGGTGAAGTGCAACCGCTTTTTGAGTTACTGATGTGTGAAGGGCATGAGATTCCTGTATAGACAGTATCAACTCAATTTAGAAAGGAAACGTAGCATTATTCTGATGATACCTTCATTGGAGGGTATCTAGGATAACAAAATCCGGTCAAAACTTTCTGTCTTGGGTTTCTGACTTGAGAAGAATATGTACAAAAGCATACCTGGCTAGTTCATTAAGCAAACCACTGAATTTAAAGAAAACATTCCTTCAGGTTCTCAGAAATCTGAAGAATGATGGAAACTTTGCTTTCTTTCTTTCTTTATTTGTTTATTTGTTTATTTATTTATTTATTTTCCAGTGGACTGCTGCAGTTACGATGCAGTAAGATTTTTCCTATCTCAGTACTCCCAGCTAATATCACATCTGACAGGTGTTCTGAGAATATTAAAAAATACTAAATGTTAAAAAACAAATACATATTTCTTGTAAACCTAGGTAACAGGAGTAGTAGAAAAAAAGTGAAAAAAATACTAATTTTCTAGATAGCAAAGGAATTATTGGGATTTTTAACCTTTAGTTTTTACCATTCTTCAAAACTCCCTAGCTACTTCCATAATTTCCCTTTGAGGTAATGGTGGGATGAAATGTACAGATGCCAGAACACATGGAATATTAGAGCTCTCAGATATAAGGGGTAAAACACTGCATGACCATTATGTAAGTTTCTGAATCTGTAGCATTTGTAACTACAAAATTACAGAAATCCAAAACTAAGGCAAAATCTTCTTTTGACAAATTTCAGAGAGGAAACCTAGGAAGGTGGAGATCTGAGAATACAATTAGTCTATGCAAATCCTGTATGCAGGCTATGTCACAAATGCAACGGGCTGTAACCAGGCTACAGGCAAGGTCAACTCTTTTGCAAATTAAAGTTACTGGAGAGAAGAAAGCAATAGATAAATTTTACCATTCAAGTCAGCTGAAATTGTGCAGGCAAGGAAATTTTTCAGAACTGTGCAAACACATCTCCAGTGCATTCATGCAAAGATGGAACTGGGCAGAAAGGTTAATTTTTGCCTCTTGCTTTTCAGTGGTTTTTAGAGAGCTGATTTTGTTTCAGTAGCAGTTTTTGCAAAAATGAAGACTGAATTATAGAGTTTCTGCATTGATCCTTGTAATAAAAAACAGATGATTTAAATTCATCGTGCTCACCTTTTCAAAGTAAGACTCTTTGATTAAATTTATAGCATTAAATTTTTAAGTCTCATTATACAGACACTTTAAAGAAAGAAAACCATAATGACCCCAAGATATGAGCTGAGAACAAAAGCAGACTAAGACTTTCCAGAAAAATCAAAGTATTCTTGAATACTGACTTAAAAACAGTGAAAATAAAAGATACTATTTAGTGAATACTAAGTATTATTCAGAATGATGTAAATGCCTGAAAGAAATTCAGTAGTGTAACCCTAAAGAGATAGTAGAAATACAAAAGTCTGAAGGCTGAAATTCTACTTTTTCAAAGTATTAAGAAATATTAGTAGGGTGTGGGCTTCTTAGGGCTAGCCATCCACACAATTCAGCTGCTGAGTTGGAGGAATGGGAAGGTCTCATTGCTCTGCTGTTGGGAACTTCAGCCATAGTTCAGTGCCAGAAAAATTCTCAGGGGAGATCTCATCTTTTGCTGTGTAATTGCTAACATAAAACTGGATTAATAGCTATACTGAAAGTAGATGTGTTTAATGTATTACAGTATTTTCTGGGCAGACCAAGGTTATAATTTAAACCAACTTACAGATTTTGTGATTGCTTAAGCCAGTATGATGTCAGTCTGTGGACAGATCTCACTTTAATTTCTTCTTGCTTATGACCTCTTCTATGCAATCATTATAGACAGTCTCATTAGTAGGTAGGACATTAGGACATTTACCCTGAAGAAAACAAATATCCCCAAAAGTGAACAGATAAACAGGAATGGAAGACTAATCATGATCTTCTGGAGTAACTATTTTCTGTGGTAGTCCCCATGATAGAATATGCTCTCCAAAAAGATGCTTAGACTTGTAAATTTTTATCTTTTTATTATCATTTTTTTTCCCCCTGGGTGATTGTCTCCTGCTTCAGCCCAATTTGCGTTTGAAATTGCAATGCCTGCCTGTGATCTGGAGGAAGACAACAATAGAGAAAACCCATCAGAAAAAATCTCCATCATCATCTCCTGTAACTTGCTCTGCAAAACTAAGTTCAGTACTTCGGTAGGAAGAGTAATGTGTAATGGAAACAGTGTTTGCAGGTTACTAAAGATGGTGTAATTCTTAAAAAGTTAAGATCTGTCTTACGTCCCTTACAGCTTTCAACTTTCTATCTTTGTTTTCTGAAAATCTATCATAGAAAAAAAGGACTAGTTTAAAATGAAAAAAAAAAAGAAAAAAATCATAACTTAAAGGGAAAGAGCTTAGATTTTCTGGAAAAAAAAAAAAAAAAAAAAAAAAAAAAAGCACACTAACAAAGAAAAATTCTTAAAGTAGCCTTAAAGCAGTATACTGATTATGGAATAAGACCATAAGACCAGAAAGAGTTTCCTGAAGTAACACTGACACACACCTGAGTGCTTCTTACATTGTTTCCAGTGGATGATCTGATCACTGTTGCAGTTATCCTGGTACCTGCCTAAATAACTGATTTTTTTTCTTTTAGTAAATAATGAAGTATGGTAGATCATAGAATTAATTTTTAATTTTCCTGTTAATGTTTAGAGAGAAGAACTTAATAACAAAGGAGGTAAGAAAACAAATACTTCAAATTTCGTTAAATGGGAAAGTTACTGAGATTTTCTTCCATGACATGTACTCTCCAGCCTTCTAATTAGTCTCTTCTGTCTTTTGAATTCCCCCCAACTGACCATGATTTCCTAAGTGTGTTGAAATAAGAGACAGGGTCAGATTTTCTATTCTTGGGGACACAAGCACAAACTCAGTAGCAAGTAATCTCAGTTTTTCATAGATGCTCTTGTGTTTGTATGTCGGAAGTTATCCATCATGCAGCTCAAAATCTTGTTCAGAATAACTGTTCACTAAACTATCTTCTTCAAGCTCTAAGCACATTTTAGTCTTCAGTTGAAGATGTATGGCTTTCTTGCCTGTACTAGAACAAATACTGTTGGTTTATAATCCACTTAACAAGTGAGCCATGTCCTTCTTTGTGAAGAATGTTTGACCTACTAGATTCATTTGAAGTTTATCTTTTGCAAAATGATAATGCTAAGATGACATTTAATCGTGATGCCAGTAAGCAGTAGGAAACTGATTACTTTTTTTCCCCCCCGCCTCTGGGATATTGTGTAGCTGAATAAAACTTCATCAGACCTTGAACTAAAACAGATCAGAAATTCTTCATGTAAATGAACTCTTCTTCATGTTTATTAGACATCTTGGTCTTTGTGGATTCCTGAACCTGAAAAATAATACTGTAAAACTACGTACACTTTTATTACTAATTAATAACACTAAGTGCATTCATCACTTTGCATTAACATAACCATGAAAATGATTGTCAGTCAGCTCCCAAAGTTGACTGAAGAAAAAAAAGTAAAAAACAAACAAACACAAAACCCATAAAATCTTCAAAAGTGTAATTTCTTGAGATAAGAGAGGAATCTGTCATTGTTTATTTGGTTGAATCTGCATTGCATTGATAGGATATAGATCACAAAATCATAGAATCATTATGGTTGGAAAAGACCTCTAAGATAATCCAGTTCAACCATCCATCTACCAGCATTATTACTAACTAAGCCATGTTCTTTAGTGCCACATCTACACATTTCTTGAACACCTCCATGGACTGTGACTTGAATACCTCCCTGAACAGCTCACTCCAGTGTCTGGTGAGAGAAGAAAATTTTCCTAATATCCTGCCTGAATCTCTCTTGGCACAACTTGAGTAATTCCCTCTAGTCCTATCATTAGGAGGCCAGGAGAAGAGGCCAACCCCCACCTCACTACAACCTCACATAAAGTAGTTGTAGAAGGCTATTGGGTTTCCCCTGAGCCTCCTTGTCTCCAGACTAAACAATCCAAGCTCCCTCAACTGCTCATTATAAGACTTGTTCTCAAGTCTCCTCACCAGCTTGATTGCCCTTCTCTGGACACACTCCAAGGCCTTGCTGTTTTCTTGTAGTATGGGGTCCAAAACTGTACACAGTACTGAAGATTTGGCCTCACCACAGCTGAGTACAGGGAGACAATCACCTCCCTCCTCCTGCTGACAACATTATTTCTTGTACAAACCAAGATGCCATTGGCCTTCTTGGCTACCTGGGCATACTGCTGGCTCATGTTTAGCTGAACATTGACCAACATCCCAGGTCCATTTCTTCCACACAGTCTTTCTGCCACTTGCCTCAAGCCTGTAGCATTGCTTGGGGTTATTGTGGCCAAAGAGCAGGACCCAGAACTTGGTATTGTTGAACTTGATCCCATTGGCCTCAGCCCAGAGATCCGGTCTGTCCAGATCCCTCCAAAAGGCCTTCCCACTCTCAGGCACATTGACATTTTCTTCCAGCTTGGTGTCATCTGCAAGCTTACTGAGAGCACACTCAATCCCCTCTTTCCAATCATCAATAAAGATACTAAACAGGATGTTCCCCAGTACCAACCCCCAGTGTCCACCATTTGTAACTGATTACCAGGTGGATTTAACTCCATTCATGACCACTCTCTGGGCCTGGCCCTCCAGACAGTTCTTTACCCCACAAAAAGTGTACTTGTCCAAGCCATGGGCTGCCAGCTTCCCCAGGAGAATACTGTGGTAGACAGTGTTGAAGGCTTTGCTGAAGTCCAGGTAGATTATATCAACAGCCTTTCTCTCATCCACCAGGCCAGTTACGTTGTTATAGAAGATCAGGTTGGTCAAGCAAGACCTGTTTTTTATGAATCCATACTGGCTGAGCCTGATCCCTGGTTGTCCTGAACATGCTGTGTGATCTCACTCAAGGGGATTTCTTCCACAAACTTCCCTTGCACTGAGGTCAGACTGATAGGCCTGTAGTTCTCCAGATCCTCTTCATTACCCTTCTTGTAGATGGCAATCACATTGGCAAGCCTTCAGTCCTCTCGGACCTCTGGATGACAAGTAATGCCAATGGATGGTAGATAGATTGGAGCCTCTGCCAGCTCCCTCGACACCCTTGGGTGGATCTCATCTGACCCCATGGATTTGTGACAGTCCAGGTGAAGTAGTAGATCTCTCGCTGTTTCCACCTGAATCATTCTGCTCCCCATCCCAGACTTCCAGTTCAGGGAATAGAGGACCCCAAGGATAACTCATTTGACTTTTAAAGACAGATACAAAGATGGTATTGAGCACCTCACCCTTATCCTTATCCTCAATGGTCACGTTCTCTGCCACATTCAGTACAGGACGGAGATTCTCCTTAGCCCTTTTCTTACTGTTATTATATTTGTAAAGTGTTTCATGTTCTGCTTTACTACACTGAGCAGGTTGAGTTCAAGCTGGAATTTTGCCTTTCCAGTTTTCTCTTTGCATGTCCCAATAACATCTTCATACTCTGCCTGTGTTGTCTGTCCCTGCTTCCATGAAAGGTAGACTCAATTTTTCTTCCAGAGACTCAGCAAAATTTCCTGGTTCATTTATACTGGTCATTTTTCCTGATGGTTCATTTGTGGCACTTAGGGACAGCCTGCTCCTATGTCTTTAAGACTCCACCCCTAAGAACTGTCCAGCATCCTGGACACCGTTTCCCTTCAGGACCCTCCTAAAAAGTGTCTGAATAGTTCAAAGTCTGCCCTTCAGACGACCAAGGCAGCAATTTTGCTGACCCCTCTCCTGACCTCAGCAAGATTATACCAGTCTACTGCCCAAGAGAGCTCCTGACCCACACATCTCCCACCAGTCCATCTCTATTTGTGAATAGCAGGTCTAGTGGGATTCCTTCTCTTACCATCTGGGTCAGGAAGTTATCTTCCACAACTACAGAAACCTCCTAAACTGCTTCATCTGCATTATGTTTCCAATATATATCAGGGAAGATGAAGTGCCCAGTGAGAACAAGGGCCGGTAATCATGCAACTTCTGCTAGAGGCTAGTGGAATGTCTCATTTGTCTCTTCATTCTGGTTAGGCAATCTATAACAGTCCCCACCAGGATGTCTGTGTTGTTGGTCCTCCCCCTGATTCTTACCCACAGAGATTCAAATTAATCATTCTGAGCCTTAAGTTCAACACCATCAAAATAGACTGTAAAATAAAGAGCTACACCACCACCCCTCCTTCCTTGCCTTCCCCTTCTGAAGATCTTGCAGCCATCCATTGCAGCACTCCAGTTGTGTAAATGGTCCCACTATTTTTCTGTGATGGCAACTAAGTCATAGCTTGTCTGCTGCATAATTGCTTCCAGTTCCTCCTGTTTGTTGCCCATGCTGTGTGCATTGGCATAGATGCACTGCAGCTGAGCCACTGTCCTCACTCCCAATCCCTGGCATCTCTAGAGAGCCTCATTTCATACCCTTCACCCTTCATATCTAGTTAAAACCCTTTCATTGAGCACTCCTGAGCTAGGATCTTTTTCCTGTTGGACACATCTGCAGCCATCAGGCCAGGTACCATAGTCAAAAAAGCCAAAATTCCTGAAAAGGCACCAGCCTCTTAGGCATGTATTTATCAGCCATATGTTTTCCTGGTCCTATCAGTAGCTCTCTCTGTCTTAAGTTTATACATCTTTGTAGCCAACGCCCATCTCTTTCTGCCCGATGGTCTTGAAATGTTTGTTTAGATAAGGTATGTGTTCACTGTTTCCTCATCCTTTCTTCTTCATGGAAGTGAGCTCCTTCTTGAATCATCTGCCTCTGTGTTCTTGCTTTTATTTGTTTGTTTGTAATTCTTAAAGGCCAGAACTATGTTTTATCAATTGAAAATGAAACTGAATAAATAGTTTTTTCTTCTGTGTTAAGAAAGAGCTAGCTCAGGCTGTTGCTTGTAAAAACTTTTCTCTTGTGTATCATTGGAATACTCTATTTGTTTGTTAAAAAAAAAAAAAACCCAACAGCTTCATTAGGTGAATATCATTTACCTGGACTTGAGTAAGGCCTTTGATATGGCCTCACACCACATCTTTATCTCCAGATTGGAGGGATGTGGATTTGATGTGTGGACCATCTGATGGATAAGAAATTGGTTGAAAGGCTGCAGACAGAAGGTGGTGATTAATGGTTCTCCTCCAGGTGGAGGCTGCTAATGAGCGGCATCCCCCAGGGGTCTGTTTTGGAATTGGTGGTCTTTAACATCTATCAGTGGCATAAACGATGGAATCAAGTGCACCCTCAGCAAGTTTGCTGATGACACCAAGCTGAGTGGTGCAGTTGATGCAGTGGAAGCGAGGGATGCCATTCAGAGGGACCTCAACAGACTTGAATGCGAACCTAATGAGGTTCTACACAGCAAAGTGCAAGGTGTTGCATTTGAGCTGGAGGAATCCCAGGCATTTGTACAGACTGGAAGGAACAGTCCTTGAGAGGAGCCCTGCAGAGAAGGACCTGGAAATCATGGTGGATGAAAAAATTAACATGAGGCAGCAGTGTGACTTGCAGCTCATGGTATGCAAATGGTGTCCTGGGCTCCATCAGAAGAGGGGTGGCCAGCAGGGACAGGGACGTGATTGCCCCTCTCTACTCTGCTCTTGTAAGGCCCCATCTGGAGTACTGTGTCCAGGTCTGGAGCCCCCAGTACAAAATAGACAGGGAGCTGTTGGAGAGGGTCCAGTGGAGGGCCACAAAGATGATCAAAGGGCTGGAGCACCTCCCCTACAAAGATACGCTGAGGGAACTGGGCTTGTTTAGAAGAAGGCTGCGAGGTGACCTCATTGCAGCATTTCAATACCTAAAGGGAGCCTACAAAGAGGAGGGGAATCAACTCTTCGAAAGGGGAGATAACAGCAGGACAAGGGGAAATGGTTTTAAGTTGAGGGAGGAAAGATTTAAATTGGATGTCAGGGGGAAATTCTTTATTATGAGAGTGGTGAGGTGCTGGAACAGGCTGCCTGGCGAGGCTGTGGATGCCCCCTTTCCTGGTCTAGTATTAAATGGGGAGGTTGGTGGCCATGCCTCTGGCAGGGGCTTGAGGACTCATGATCCTTGAGGTCCCTTCCAACCCAAGCCATTCTGTGATTCTGTAATTTCACCTAATAGTGTTCTCCATTTTGTCTTTGCTGAAGATTAATTTTTGTTACTTTTCTTATTGTAGAAATGTTATATACATAGAATAAAATAATCATGGAAGGAATGAAAAGCCACTACTTTTCATAAGATTAAATAAACAAGCAAACAAATCAGAGGAAACTCAGAAATAAATAAGAGAAAGCAACTTGTCTGTGCAGTATGTGTTTCGCTCTCTTTATTGCATCCCTGCCTTAATTGCACAATCACATTTACAACAGTCTGCCTCATGCAGGGCCCAGAAAGAACAGGGCTCACTAATAAGTAAGCATCTGTTCTTGTTCCTCTTTCTTCCTAATCATTCCATGTGTATTCTCAGGATTGTTACTGATGACTATTAAAACCTGTTGCCTATATAGAATTAGCCCTTTGTTTAATGTTATTTTTTTTTCTGTAGTTCTCACAACTAATGAAATTAATTGCTTCACAGGATGCATTTTATAATATAAAATGGCAGAGCAACATACAGTTTGTATGCAAAATATGAATTAATTCTAATTAACTTTGCATACTAATTTTTTGTCTTAGTAAAATTGGATGTGCAAGCTGAGTCAGAGAACAAATCAAATATTGATGATATGTTCAATTTAACATGCTCTAGACTATCCTGGCTGGACTTCAGGTACTGTTTCACAATGGGAACATATCTCACAGAGGTCTTATCCTGTCTACAGTCTGTTGTGGATGTTTTCTGTACTTTATTACACTGCAGATGCAACTAGACACATATGCTCAAACAAGTGATATCAATTATCTAGCTAATATAAAAGCTTCAGTCTTAACACCTATTCAGTGTTTACACAGGCACAGATATCTTCCTTCTAGAAAGAATTATAATTATAGTAATTATAATTTTTTATATAACAGTTAAATAATTATTTCATACGAATCCTACATTATATCACTTCATCAGTGAATGTAATTCAATGTTGCTCTCATGAAGTCAGATCATTTCATCATGGAGATTCATGTAGACTTTGCTCTCTAGAAAATTCCTTTCATTTCTTCCAGTCTGTGTGAGTGCGACTTCAGCATCATATCCATTACACTTTCCAACCTCTTTGTTATCTTGTCATCAGTTTTGTATTCTGTTGTTTTGTAGCAGTTGTTGCTCTTCAACCCACATGTCCTAGTTTCATATAACTGACATGTTATTCCTAATCCAGTTACCATCTCTGATGTCATTCCCTTTTTCCCTGTCCTCTTCCTACAGTAATCTATATTATTCCGATGTTCCACCTGACCTAACCTCCAAATATATAGTTTCTCACTACCTTCGAGTTTTAAATTAATTCCTAGATTTCTTTTTAATTAAATTTTCTTTAGGTTTCTGCAGCTCTTCTACTAAATCCTGCCCTCAGTTATTGGAAGTTCTCCTACCATCTTTGCTCTTTGTTTTTCATCATTTGTAACTTTCACCTCCTTCACTTTTCTTTTGCTTTTATCTATTTTAGTGCAGTCTCTCCTAATTTCTTGCCAGTCCTTATGCTCTTTCCTCTGTCTCCATTCAGCTACACACTCTTTTCTAGATGCTCAACATTTCAGCAACCTCTTTTATATTTTTAAACCATGAAGCTACTATGTTTGCTTTTTATTGGTTTATTCTTTGGTTTCTAGCTTTGTCATCTTTTTATTCAAACCAGTATCGTCTCCTTCCTTGCTTGCTGTGAATACATGGTAGAAATATTGCTTTTAGTTGTTTCCTCTGCCTCTGGATACCAGCTCCTTAAGACCAGAGAATGAAAAACAGCACTTAACAGAAGGTGAAACATGCAGAATTGAAATGAACCCTGTTAAAAATATGAATAAGGTTACACAAATATTTGTTAAGCATAGAAAATATACTTTTTCAAGACTGCGTATTAGCCAGGTATGTATAGATTTTCAGTAACATAAATTAATTCCTCTGCCATAAGACAAGTCATTTTTCTGAAGGTTGGGAGCCTGAGTGTAGAAACAATTTCCTCCATAATATAATTTCTCTGCAGCATGATTAAAGAATTAGTAGATACCAGAATTTTATGAGAGCAGTTTTACTAAACTAACTTGGATTATTCTGCATAAAGATAAAAAGGTAAACATTTTTTGTGCCTGAGACTTTGTGCAATACAGCTTGGTGTGGGATGCAGATAAATAATACCATTAAGAATGGAGAAGACTCTTGTACTCTCATTAAAACTATGGCCTGGCACAGTCTTGACTGTGACTTATTTCACATGCTAAAGACATAAAGAAATTTTAATCTTGGTCACAGCTCAGATGGAAGAAAGAAGCAAAACTGTTCAGTTTTTGCTTGAACAGAATACTGTTTTACATATATCATTTCAATTGAAAATGAAAATTTAGGACACCTACATGTTAGCAGTATTATTTGAAAATAAAGCCTTTCTATGATTAAATCATAAATGCAAAAGCTGAGTTTTAATTTGTGAATAGGCATTTTGATGGATTGTGGTCAATATTAATATCTTTCAGTTTGATCAAGATAAATGACTTCTGAATTCCACATTTTCACCTCAGAGCTCTTTTATAATTGTCATATCACTCATGAGAGCACACTTCAAGATGAAGTGACTACATTTCTATTTAGCTATTATTTTCAAGACTGTATAGATATGGTTCAGCTAGCTGGAATTAACTTGTATGAGTAGGACAGTATAAAAATTCTTTACGAGTATTCAGTATAAACATTTTGACCAGCAGAATATCAGTAAAGTTCATCTAAAAAGATTTGTTGCTACAGCTCCTATTTGCTTTCTGACCTCAAATTACAGCTGTGTTAAGAAGCCCTAGCTACTGCCACTGTGTTCATTTCTATCCCTGCTGTTAGCAAAATAATGCATATAATCAGAGCTCCTACACAAATGTAGCATTCTTGTTGCTTTGCTTTGCTTTTATTTGTGCTGGTTTTTGTTTTCTTTTTGTTTTTTGAAACAGAGTTATAGCCAATTTTACAGTGAAAGAAAAAAAATAAATCCATAGAAAAATTGCCACTAATATACTAATATACTAATGCAGTAATGTAACACAAATAAATAATATTTTTTTAAATGAAATTCAAATTATATTTTTAATCTAAACTTTTTTTAATCTTTGAATTGCAAATCAACTAAGAGTTAATCTTCATGATGGGATAGGTATTGTGCATGAAAAACAAATTTTCAGGTTGATATGATATCTTAGAGATAATAGGAAGATAGTAATAACAAGACTTGTTATTCTTTTTACTTTGTTTTAATGTTCTTGTTCTACAAAATAAAATGAGAGCGATTTACATGTAAAAAAATTGTATACTCTAAATTCTTGAACCTTTACTGAAAATCATCCTTCAGCTTAGAACTAACTAACTATCTTCATACAAGAACAATGTTCTGCCATTCAAAAAGACATGGACATGTTGGAGAGTTGAGTGGGGAGGAAATTGATGAGTTTCAACAAGGGCAAGTGTAGGTTTCCTTATGTGGAGTACAGAATAAAGGATGAGCTACTTGGAAAGAGGAGAAGGATGTGGGTGTCTTGAAGGAAAATAGGTTGGCCATGAGCCAGCCAGCATTCCCTTGTGCTATATTGGGGTGCATTAAAACAGCAGGTCAAAGGAGGTAATCCTCCCCTTTTCTACTCTGCCCTGGTGAGTCCACATCTGCAGTGCTGTGTCCATGGGCTCCACAGTTCAAGAAAGAAGCAACTTCTGGAGAAAGTCCAGTGGGGGGCTGCAAAGATGATTAGGGGCCTGAAGCATCCCCCATACAAGGAAAGGCTGAGAGACTTGTGGATGTTCAGCCTGCAGAAGAGAAGGTTGAGAGGGGACCTCATTGCTGTTTATAAATAATCTGAAGTGCAGGAGTGCTATTTAGATGATAGCAGCAGTGGACATCTAAGCGCTAAACTTAAAAGTGCACTTTTTTTAGGCCAAATGCTACTATAAAGGTGAAATTTCATGCTCAAAATGATATATTAGTTTTACACACAGAGGAATCAGGAAGTCTGACTTCCTCAACTGTGATCTGATTGCGTTATAAAGCTAATGCAAGATACTCTCTGAAAGAGGGATAAGGAACACATGCAATTAATTGTTTATAACATTGTTTTGAAGGGCTGGGATAATTGAAATAGATAGCTGGTCCTACATGCATCACAATAGGATATTTGTGGTCTCATATCAGCCAGACGAGTCAATGTGCAATGAGAATATTCGAATCGTAAAACTTTCAATACAGTGGCTGAGATACATAAGTGATGTGTGTACTGACTGTAAAGCATTTTGAAAGATATTTCAGTGTACACCCAGTACCTGGGCAAAGCAATTAAAGACTTGAGAAAGGAATTTTAAACACAAAGCAAAAATCAGTTACTTGTATGAATAATCTGTGTATAGAGTGTAACAAGGGTTATTTTACAGGATCATCAAAAATACAAACAAGAATGCTAGAATCTTTACTATTGAATGCATATCACAAAGAAACACAGCAAAAGATTACAAGATAGAAGCAGATTGACACATGTAATAATTAATATAATCACTGACTAACCTAAAAGGAACAGGTAGCAATGCAGGTGCTGTCCTTTACCCTGACAGGAGAAACTAAATGCTTGGTTTTGTCAGTCTTGCCACTGTCTTCTTAAAGTATCTTTTTGGATTGCTGCTATCCTATCTACTTGTCTACTTTCTTTACCTTCTACCTGGCCAATGCATAGAATCATAGAATACAGAATATCCTGAATTGGAAAGGATCCACAAGGATCACAGTATGTAATGCCTGGCTTTATAGAGGACCACCCAAAAATCAAATTGTATTTCTGAGAGCATTGTCCAAATTTTTGTTTAACTCAAGCACAGCAGGCAAGACAGTCTAAATTTCAGGTCACCCTGCCCTGATTTTGAATCAAAGTTTTCATATCATCAGCAAATCCAATTTAACATAACTTATGTGTGAAATTACTGCAGTCAAATTCAGTCTGAGATCTTAGAGCAGGTCATATTGATATTTATTAACAAAATCCTTAAGAGGGGAGATTTCTCACAACCTAAGTAGATCTGTGACAAAACTTTGGGAGCATGATCTGTCAAGGTAAGTAGACTGGATATTGAGGGGAATTATATCTATATTTCTGTGGATTTTTTTTCTTCTGAATAAAATATACTCTCACATTAGTAATTGCAATTCACTATAAAAACTAGATTCTGTCAATAATAACAGCTTAATAAATGTAAGATGTTCTAAAAATATTGATCGTGACCTGTGTTTCCTGCAGCTTGACCCCGAGGAAAAGGTAATTTACAACAGCAGCCATTTGTGGACAATAGTAAATGACTGTCTTGAAATGCTCCAAGTGACTTAAATTCTCTGACTGGCTTTTGAATTACTGTAAACCTGAAATCCGATTGCAGCCTGTGTTTATGAGCAGCTGAGGACAATTGGGAGAAAAAAAAATGGAAGAAACCACCAGCAACTCATTCCTCTCAACTTTTTTTTCTTTCTTTTTTTTTTTTTTCTTCCAAAAAGACCTTCATGTTATGTTCTTCTTTTACCCAGTGTCTTCATCGAACTTTGAGTGTGAAACCACATCTTACATACAAATTCAAACAAACAGATCTGGACCAGTTCCATTCAAGACCCCTGGGATTTATCTCAAAACTTCTTGGAATAAGTCCTGGACAATATTGGAGATAAACTGATATAGGATTTAAAGCATAATGAATTAAATGGTGAGAATATAATTATTGATAGTCAACATGATTTACTGGAATATAAATCTTGTCAAGCAAATCTGATTTCACTGTCAGCCTTGATAAGATTATGGATTTGGTAAATAGAGCTGAAATCTCATAAAGTATTTGACTTAATACCATATGACAATCTAATGAAAGGATTGAATCATACAACAAGTAGGTTATGAGCTGGGTAATGGACAGGTTAGTTATTACTGCACTTTCTTTTATACAGTATTCTGAGGAAATCACTATCAGAGTTGGTTCTGTCCAATATTTTCGTTGATGTCTTGGCAGTAAATTTAAGTCACTACTGATGAAATGCAGGGGAATGGATATGCACAAACAATACCTGGAGACTGATTGCAAATAGCTGGCAGTAAACTTAAAATAATGTTCTAGAGAAAATTTTAAACATAAACATTCAAATACAGAATTGCTTTTGTGGAGAGAAAGCACTAGTGAGGACTAAAGAGCTTCAAGACTGCACCTATTTTGCTGGTTCTTGCAGCTCAACAATACGACATCAAAATTATTTTGATGTGTTCCACAAATTGAAAAAAAAAGTTTGAAAATAACCTTGTAATTGAAATATAGAGCCTTTTTGTTGTTGTTGTTGTTTATTTGTTTATTTTAAAATCTCATGCCATTACACTCACAATACTATAAAAATCTGTTAAGAGGCTTGTTTCAATTGGATAGGATCTCTCATCGCACTTGAATATAAGCTTTCAAAATGCTAAACAGTAGAAAAAAAAACACAAAAACTTTTGTAAAGTAACTTAATGTTCCAGACAGCAAGTGGTGCAGCTGTGCATTTCATAAACAATGATTAAAAAGCTAGTAGAAAGAAGAAAATCCATATAGAGAAATGATTGTCCTCAATTCCAGGAAGCATGCATGTCTGAAGCACACACATAGCAGTATGTATTTAGAAAATCTGTATAAAGTGGTATAGAAGCTTCTGCTTTGCTGAGCTCTTTCTGGCCAGAAGGACAAAAAGTAATTAGAATTTTTGTTGAATTACTCTCAACATTTTAAGTTATCCACTGGAGAATTTTTCAGTTTTAGTATTTCTCAAGTTTATCAATGTTGTATACAAAATCTGAAGTAGGAAAGAGGAGATCCAAATTAAAATCACCAGTTTGCAGTTTCATTTGGCAGAAATTTTGCTTTTCTGTGGAGAAAAAAATATACATATATATATATATATATGTATATATCATTATATATTATATTATATATGTATATGTATAAATTTAGCTAAAAGTATTGTTTTTGCAGAGCTGAAATTGTTTGCTTTAGCTCAAACTATTACTTGTACTTGACCACCTGATTGACAGGTAAGTAGGTAGGTAGATAGACAGATAGATTGATTGATTTCTTGTAATTGCATAAATGAATGATTAAGATCTAAAACAGTTTTTTGTTTTTTCCTTTAGTGTATCAAGATTTCCTACAGTCATAGAACATTGAATTGATAATTAAATATGTGTATGTATATACTGAATTACCCAAGGGAAATGCTTTGGTGGCATGAAAAGTATTTTCATAAAAATGTATATTGTATTAATGATAAATGATATTTTGGTATCTTGCTGTTTTAAACATTTATACACAAAGTGATCAAGTTCCTACTAGCAAAAGTTGTATTAATGTTATTTGTCTATCCTTTGACATAAACAAAACTGAAGACAAACAGCACTTTATTTTTGGTTATACTGCCCTGTAAAATACTGAATTGCATTGTATGGTAGCAGTTCCCAAGCCACAGATCCTGACCCTGATGTAAGTCCGAAATTTATGAATAGAAATGGGAATAAGGTTACTGGTTTTGAGCTCTGCCCAGGAATGAAAAGGAAAGTGTGACAGTGAACCTGTAAAGGCAGAAAAAATAGTAGGAATCAGTTCTGCAAAGACTGACAAATAGTATTTAGAACTGCTCCATTTACTATTTCTTTGCATAGCAAAGCCATTTCTTAACAAGTTGTAGGTTCTTGGGTACAGGCAGAGAAGAAGCTGTACATACTGAATATCAGTATTCCCTGAACTTCAGCTTCAGGAATATTTTCCCAAGCATGTCATCTCATAGTCTTCTTGGCTAGCTGTATTAGAGGATTTTCCTGATTTATTTTTCTGTTGGAGTCTTTAGCCCTTTGTCATGGTTTGAAGATTTAATCACGCAACACCCCTTCCTCCCCTTGGGAGAAAAGAGGGAGAAGGAAGAGGAAAAAACCTGATTGAGATGGGAGAAACAAATTTATTAAAAGGAATGTGATATTGCAAAGAAATAAGTATTAATAATAAATCAGACAAAACAAAGATAAACTGGAGGAGAAATAGAGTCAGTATGAGTCTTCATCAGCAGGCCCTCTCTGCTGCTCCCAGAAAAAAAGAAAGCTCTTCCCTGTCACCTGGAATTGGAAATTTTGTGGAGGTTCTTGGGAAAAGTAGTACATTTCAGTGTATTTTCCACTTGGAGTGTTAGAGCTCACATGAGACTGCTAGAAAACTGGAAAGGACAGCGCCCAAGAGCTTGTTGCATGATGTCATGTCTGTAGTTATTACTTTGGCTGCACCATTCCTGTATTTCCCCTTCAGGATTGTTTAGGATTTAGGTTTAGGTATAGAATTTTGTGTTCACCTAGCAGGGCAAGAAGCTGAATTCAGTCCTTCAGGTTAAGTGTTTTAGCTGTTGTTCTTCATATAATAATGGCCCGAATCCCAGCCTTTTCTTCGATATTCACCTCTTTGGTTACAGTAGAAGGGACCACCAGTTAAAAGAAATGAGTACATAAAAGAAAGAAAGCATGAACAGATCAGAACAGTGAGAAAATAAAGTAATGCAGCAATGCAGCATAATGTTATAGAATTTCTTCTTTATAGATCATTCTTATTGTTACTACTCCTTCATTTCCAACAGATTTTCTATATTATATTCTCAGAGAGAAAGGATGAACATCTGAGTTTGTCAAGATGCAGAGTGTTTAACAGAAAATATCTCCTAGGCCTGTTTTGGTACGTTGCTTGAGTGAGTTGATAATCAAATGGAACAAACATCTCTCAAACAAAACATAAACAGAAATTGCCAAACTTGACTGCTGAGTCATTTCACAAATAAATTACAGTCAAAGTGAGCATAATTCCTAATCCATTTTCACTGTACTTCTTTGTGCTGCATTTTATTTGCTGAATACTATTTGGCTTCCATTTCCATTTGGACTACAAACCTTTCCATTCCTAAATAAATAATGAAATTGGTAATGTATAGTGAGAATGTCTCCTTGCTCTTACTTAATTGTTTTTACCGTATGACTTCAATTTTCTCAAATACTTTTTGAGAGTAGGGAAATAATTTTTTCTAGGTAAATAACATTGGTGATAGTGTTCTAAGATACAGTGCATAACAAAAACCCACCCTGAGGCAAAAAGGGCCCCATTCAAGGTTATTTTGACCACAGCTAAGCTATTTGAAGAGTGACTAAGACAGACACATTCCCCAGCTGTAATTTACCACAGAAAACTCCAAGTTGTAACAGAAGATCAGGATAGTTTCAGCCAAAGTTTATGTGTTAGGAGCTTCCGTTCTTCCTCTAACCCACTCCAGAAATGCTAAAAGGAACAAATCCTCTTGGAAAGAAATAGCAGGAGACTTATCAATGACTCTTCACTTGTTTCCTTCGGATGGGTTAATCATTTCTCTTTTGTTAGAGTAGAAGTAGTGCAAAGCAGTCAACATAAAAACAGACAAAAAATTTTAGTATTGGAGGAATCTCCTGCAACACTGAAAGACTAAGGAGTAGGAAAAACTAATACAATATATTAAAGGAAGTAGGAAAAAGAGAAAAGAAACCAGCAAACCAAAGAAAAATGAAACTTGTGCATCACAATCAAGGTCTTCAGGTGAGCACCATGCTTCAAAAGATGCTTCCATAACAGTCTGTGGCACCACTGAGAATCATAAATAGTTTCTATTTTCTGCCTTTGAAAGGAAAATACGTGGGACATATGACCCTGACTGAAGTTGAAGAACATCATTGTCTTCTAACCTCTTCATCACCTTTCTTTTTCTTCTGCAGAGATATTTCATTTTAGGTATGTTTTGGTTATTCCTACCAGTAGCCTAAATACCAGGATGAATAGGTTTACCTAACCTTTCTTAAATTATGTTTGGACTGGGGCTGAGTACTGAATAAAGATCAAGAGAAAGTCACTGTAATAGATTGCGCTGGTTCCCAGGATAAGAAGAAAGGTAAAATGCAATTTAAATTGGATTCTTTAAACTTACTCCTCAAAGGAGAAAAATTAAAGAAAGTGAGAGAGCAACCACTAATACTACTAATACTACACTAATACTAACTTGAGAATGAAACATGTTAATAAAAGGTGGAGAGAAAGCGGGGTGAAAATGGAAAAGACTAATAGAAACTGAGACAGATTTCCACATGAAGAAGGAGAAAATAATATATTTATTTGTAGTTTTAGTCTAGTCAGAGACAATCAATATAAATATCAATAATCATATTACATATCTGCTATAAATATATCCGTCCAATTTGAGATTGGAAAAGCAGGATTTGACTGCTGCTCAAATCTCTTCTTTCTTATCTCTTTGACTTGTGTAGATTTTAACAACATATAAAATGAAGGCAGAGTAATTCTTTCTTCTCAGAAAGTATTGACGAGCATGTTCTGATTGAAGGTAGCTAAAAGCAAATGAATGCCAGCAGTTACATCCCTCAGTGCAGTGTATTTTAGTGTTCATATGTCTAGACCACAGACATACCATTCATTATACATTGCTTTCAAAAATTCTCAAGAGCAAAAAGAAGGCTTGATCAAGTAACTTGAGCATCTGCACCATACAGACTGTGGGATTTCACTGACAAGGTTAGGAATAAGATTCATAATTTATGTGTTAACATAGACCATTTTATTTGATCTGGAGATCATTTGGATCCTTCAGATCTCCAGAGCAAATACATTTTTTTAATTTAAAAAATCAGGTACACTCTCTGATGCCAGATGGAAATAATAGTGATTTTGTTTTATTTTGTTTTTAGCATCTGTCTCCCAAGCAGATCTT
Organism: Tetrao urogallus; assembly: GCF_951394365.1. Classification (NCBI taxonomy): domain Eukaryota; kingdom Metazoa; phylum Chordata; class Aves; order Galliformes; family Phasianidae; genus Tetrao; species Tetrao urogallus. The sequence continues at coordinate 67,732,655 of NC_136813.1, forward strand.
TGAGAAGATGTAGAGGTCTCTGACTCCGAGGACCAGTTTGACAACTGAAGGCCTCCTAAACAAACAGTGGCGAAGCATTATAAATCAACTCTTATAATAAATACTGTTTGTATCTGACCTGATTTTCAGTAGTGATTCATCTTTCTTCTAAGATTTTAATATGTCACAATGTTTTACTTGATTACATGTATTTCTCGTGTTACATTTCAGTATTGCTGTAGGATCTTGATGATTCAGCTGGAATGTGACTCAGTAAGATAAAATATGCAAATATATATTTCTATGCATATTAGTGTCTGTATCAAAGACCCCTGAGAGGTCTACTTTGATGGACAAGAAATTAATCATTTCAAATATTGCTTTTATAATTATTTTAAATTGTTCCTTGTAATTAAGCTACTTTAGTACTGCACTGCTTTCTAGCACAAGCAATGAATTAGGAATGAAAGATCATAAAATCATAGAATCATCAAATGGTTTAGGCTGGAAGGGACCTTTAAGATCATGTAGTTCCAACATCCTGCTATAGGCAGGGACACCTCCCTCTAGACCAGGTTGCTCAAAGCCCCATCCAGCCTGGCCTTGAATGCCTCTAGGGAGGGAGCATTCACAGTCTCACTGGGCAATCTGTTCTAGTGTCTCACTTCACACATAGTAAAGAATTTCTTCCTACTATTTCATCTAATTAAATCTAAATCTAACTTCAAAGCCATTTTCCCTCATTCTGTCACTACCTGTCCTTATAAAAAGTCACTTCCCAGATCTCCTGTAGGCTCCCTTCAGGTACTGGAAGGTCTCCTCGGAGCCTTCTCTTCTCCAGGCTGAAATGCCCCAGCTCTCAGCCTGTTCCCGTGGGGGAGCATCTTTTTGAAAGCAGTCCTAAATATCAAAGATTGAAGAATTTTGTAGATGCACAATTTTGTGTAATAAATTTCAGCTGTCTTGTTTTATATAGCTGTCTGAAGCAATTACTTGGTGTAAAAGGTCATCAGCAAAAGAAAAAGCCTTTACTGTTGATTTTTGTCAAGTTTGCTTTTCTCCTTATGTATAAACATGATATTTGAGAGGAAAAATCATTTTCACCTCTCTAACTTTCAGATACAGTCTGATTTATGCAACTTAAGATGGACATATTTTCTCTTTGCAACTGCAATTACACTTGAACTTGCAGTCTTTGCTTAAAGTCAAGATCCTACGTGTTCTGAGATGCTGAGATACTTCTATTAAACTTTTTTTGGTTTTATGTGTGAAATAATACACTATGCATACATATGTTTTATATGTAGATAAATTTTGTAAAAAATTAACTTTTTCAGTTATAATAAGTAATCATGTATGTGTATTTATTCAGAGCATTTCTATAAATTAGAAGAGTAATCAAGTTTGGGTTATGTGTTGAACTGCTGTACTAGGAATAGCTGTCTGGGTTTGTGTAGTAGAGTGATGGCAGGGTGCCTTGTGCAGGAGAACCTCCACTTCATCAGATATGGCAGAGTCCAGGTTCAACTGCTCTAGCACACACCAAAGCTCCAGCTCATCAAAGGAGCACACACAATGCAACCCCAGGACCACTTGCCTAACTTTTTTCCTTGTTCACCCTTCCTCCCCTGTGAGACAGGTAAGTCACGCAATTCCATTACATGCTAACTTAAGTTCTTTATGCTACTTTTTTAATATATTATTATTTAATTAAATTTAATTACTATTTTAATAACAGCAGGCATTGATTCAGTGGTCTCAGCATATGCATCTGAAACCATTTAATATACTTTGTAGCATCATCTGTCACTGCAGTAGCTACCACAGCTCTCGTGTATTTGTCATATCTACATAGGATGGCCTTGCTGGTCTCAGTGCACCAAATACTGGTATCTTTGTTATCTAAGTACAAACAACTTGTCAAACTTTCTGCTGACTGAAAATCAAATCAAGGCAGCCTGCAAAACACAGGGAGCGTCTCAGTTTATCTTGAAGTAGATGTATAGTGCTTGATTTTGTTCTGTAATACAAGCAACCAGTGCTATTCTGTCATATAGATAGATGCTCATGATGGTGGCAGATACAACAGAGAACACAAGACATCTGTAGCCATCTGGACCAACAGTGAGAAGTCAGATAGTGTAAGTCACTAGAGGAGTCTGTTTAGGAGGCTTCATGAGAACCACAAATTTGGTTATATGGATCCTTCTTTATGTATGTTGACTGTGTTGACTGGTTCCTTATTGATCACAATGGGAAGACAGATAATCTTTCTTATAAGGAGGAATCTATGTAAGCCCCTGTATTTTCTTGTTTGTAGTTGGAGTGAGACAGTAAGCATGAGAATATTGGTGATACTGTTATGAAACTTACTACATCTTTTTTATTTCATATGAATTACTAAATGCATAAGGCTTGGTTCTTCATTGATTATATATATTTAACTTTTCATAAAATGCATTAAGATTTCAATTAAAAATAAGTTTATAGAGGTAAGGTTTTTAACTCTACGTTTAGCAAATTATTACAAACAAATGTTATTCAGGCTGATATCTTAGATTACTTCCATAAACATAACTTCAAGGCAAAAACAAATGTAAAATGTGAATAAATAATTTTATTTTTTAGGATCATTTCCATATTTGACTGTATGTTATCTTCTTTCTATACTGTTATTATGTTTTCTATTTCTAAATTAAATAAATACATGAATAAATAAAGTCGCTGAAACAGTCCTGGACTTAAAGATCTGCCTGTGGACATTCAACTAAACAGACGTCTTCCCCAGGATGCTTGGTATTCTGGGGGAAAGATAGGCCTACATGTGGTCTTCAGTAACTTGTAGACTTGGAATTATCCATCTTTTTTCTGCCAGTGTTCTCTTTAACCTTTTGCATCTGAATGAACTAAATGACTCTAGTTGATTCTCATTATGCTTCTCAAAAGCAAGTTTGGACACTGAGATGTATCTTTTTGTAAAGTGAATGGCTGTAGATGTAAGGTTATCACACACATACAGCATTAAAGATCATGATGATGTTGAGCTTCCCACTAGCATATTTGACAATCATTTTAGAATTATAAAATAACTGGTATAGAAATGTTGATAAAGACCACAAAGATAATCTTGTCCAAATGTTAGCCCATCACCACTATACCTACTAAACCATGCCTTCTTCTAGAACCCCTAGGTTTCCGGAGCATGTCAAATGTTTGATCAGGTCTTTCCCTGGATCACGACCTTGAATAAAATACTATTTCAGGTCAACAAGTATTTCTGTCTGCACTTTCTGTTGTTCATAATTTATGTCATTCATACTTCATTGGAACTTGAAGCTGTATGTTTCTGGGTTCTTGTTGACAATAGAACTTATAAGATAATAATAATAATAATAATAATAATAATAATAATAATAATAATAATAACAAATAGAGTAGTATATCTTGCTTTCACATGCATTCTCACACAAAATACAGAAATAATACCAACACTATCTAAGCAATTAAAAAGACATTCAAAAATTTGGTGAAGCACATAGATGTGGTTGATTTAAAGGTGTATGAAATCATATTTCCTATCTGTTTTCCCCCCTTCCCCTCTTCATTTCCAAGGATACAGAGTGAAAAGAAGTGGCAAGCCACTCCATAATCCTCTTTTCCTTGTTTCCTGCCCTGACACAGTCAACAACGTGATTTGTGCCAATGGTGCAGCATCATAACTTCTTTCCAAGTCTGTGAAATAAAAAGAGATGTAGTTGCCAAGTGTGTCTGCAGTTCTGGCTCCAGTCCTTTTTTGTATGTCTGCCCTCAAAACACAAATCCATGTCAGACAATACAGCTCACCACACCTCACCACAATACAACTGGAGAGGGGATGAAGGGGGAAGAAAAAGAAGCTGTGTAGCACCTCAGGCACATCAAGACTGTTCCTGAAAAGGAAACAGAGCAGTGATGGCAAATGCCTTCAACATTCATAAACGTCAGTTATTTTGTACAGAAAAGTCCATTTTTAATTTACAATTTTTGCTTCCTTGGAAGCCTATAGCTATGATTATATCTTTTGGAAGACAACTTGTTTTTACAAATTATTATATTCAGAGAACAACACCAATAGTACTTTTAAAAACTCTCTGAAGAATCACTAGAATGGCTTCACATTACAATGTGTGGAATCTTCTCTACAGAACATACAGTTCTGCAGTATAACGATTCTACTGCTTCATGTTTGTCATGAACTGTGTAACTAGCAGCTTTACTATTCATGCAGAATTTACTAAACTCTTTATGTTCACAGCCTAAAAAAAGTTTGGGGTTGCACGATGTCCTAAAAACAAATGCTGTGAGCATTGCTTGATCATTTAAATCACAAAAATAGGAAGATAAAGAAAAGAAAAATTACGATATATACTTTTCACCAAAGTCTGGCTAGTACATGACATCTTCATGACAAACAGCTTAATATAAAGGGTTCAGATCTATTGTTTCAAAGAGAAAACAAGTTAAAAAAAAATAAAAGAAAATTGTTTAGAAGAAATGAAGGGCAAAGCCCTCCTTATAGTGTATGCCATGTATGGCAAGCATCTGGCATCTGTGCATAAAGCTGTGCATATATATAAATTCTAGACAAATATAGAAAATATTTGGCTTCTCCTTTCAGGCATACTGGTTTGTACAAACATTTTTTACATCTGCAGGTGTAGAAGGCTTGGAATTATCAGACACAGCACACTAATTACAAGTGATCCATATTCTTCCGGGTAGCAGATGGAGACTGGCAGATTGAGTATGGCATTAGAAATGGCAAGAAATACATCTGTAGCAAACAAGTTGAACAATGTATCCCCATTGACACAGGATGTGAGTTTAAACACGTAGTTCACATATGAACAATCCAGGGTTGTCAGCTTCAAAGACAAGCTTGGGTTCTTATTTTAGACCTGAAATTCTACCAAAAAGCACAGGTGGAATTGCGGTAGAGGATATCAGTTTACTTTGATTTCTGTTAATTATTTCCCTATATTGCAAAAGTCATTCAATATTAATCAGGTTATTTCAGCAACACCGCTCTGAATTTATCAGAATCTTTCTAGTGGGAACGCTCAGCGTGCATACACTTGAGAATGTGTAATACCACTGTATTACCACTACAGTCTGCAATAACCCAATTTCATCTGGAACACTGGACACAATATCCCTTTTTTTTAATGTAATCTTGAAGGAAATACAGAAACAAGCACCAAAGGTACAGAGAACTGCTTCTTGTACTTACATATCTGAGTAAAAAGAAGCATGCATCAATAGAAATGTTGACTCACTGATGTCTGGCATAAAACTGCAAGTAACAGTTTGGGCTATATTTCAAATAGAAAATGTTATTCAAAGCTTATGCTCTGTTACACTGTTAAACTGATGCTTTAAAAGATAATTGCAAATTCAGTAATTTTTTAATGCCAATATAAAAAGTACTGGAAATATTCACCGAGACTGCTGACCACTGTTCAACATGCAGAGAAATTCTTCTAAATTACAGAGTTTAGTCTATACTATACATCCATGGGGAGAGTGGAATAAATGCATTTCCATTTTTACATTTTTTCAAACGAGCTTTTGAGATGTGGAATAGCCATCAGTGGAACAGAGAACAGGAATGTGTAAAACTCCTCCTCTCTGCTTCCCAGAGATTCCCTTTAACACTGAGATAACAGTGGAAAATGCTATTGTTGCTGTGCTGATGCACTAAAAAGAATAAAATACTTATGCAAAGCAAAACTCATTGTAGATTTTTTTTCTTGTTGTTGTTGTTTTGTTTTGTTTTTAAATGTCAAACATGAAACTATTAAAAATGTATTCAGGTAAGTTCAATTTCAGATTTTACTTTATAAAAGCTACCACATTGTTTCCATATAAATATATTTCGTAGAAGCTATTCAAAATCCCTTTGCAATATTTTTTCCCACTCATTGTATAGCCCTTGTCTTATTTTATTTCATGTTGCTCAGATATTAAATATAAAATCAACAATGAACTCATGGGTTTCTCTTCCATGATGTCGCTATGGAATTTCACAGCTTTGTTTACTAGTGTTAGTTTAGTGTTTACTAAAGTGCTTTTCGTATTGAGTACGGAGATGGAATTAATGAGGAACAAAGGCTCAAAAATATTAACATCAAAAACATTAACATCAAAAAACCTCATTAGGTTTCACCATCCAATTTCTGATTCCTAGCTTCTTATGTTGTTTTCCCTTCTCAAAATACAACCCTGCTAAACAGATGTGGACATTAAGCATTTACTGTGTCTGCTAATTTCATCTCATTTCTCAGCAGCATTCAGAATGTGAGAAATATACAGTTAATGTATACCTGTGAAAATGCTAATTTTCATTAGTTGGCTGACCTCACAGAGGCAAACCTGAAATGAATTCACTGCCATGCTATTCATCTGCATCATCTTGGCACCTTTCCCCTTGCAATGTCCTAAGTAATTTACTACACACAATCCAGCTTCTCTGTAGGCCGAGCCTCATTTGCTGCACACTTCTGTTTGGTTTTTGTAGCATCTACTCTTTGCACTAAAAGAGGCACAATCTCAGTAAAAATGCCCTGTCACTAAGTGAATAAGGGCTGAATCTGAATGTATATACAAAATATGCTAAATTAGATTGTTGCCTTTTGTTATTGGATGAATTCAAATTATAGGTTATGTTTTCCTCTTTGCTGCTTGGATGCCATTAAATATCATAACATAGAAAATGACAGCCTGTATTGTTAAATTTTGTTGAAATTAAGATAGTTGCTATGTGTCAGGTTAAATTAAAAGCAATGTAATGGAATACTGGAGAAGAGTTATATTTTCACCCATAAAATCAAAAAACTTTCCCCACAATTCTTGTCCTCCAAATAAAATCTGAATCTGTAAATCTTATGATTTCTTCTTTATTTTTGGGAAGAACTTTCAACTCTCCATCTTTAGAAACCATTATTCTCTTTCTTTCTCACTACTATCTTTCTTTACCTGAAAGATAAAATAAGATAAAAACACAACTACTAATATCTTTCAGTGTATTTCACCACAGCAGGTACCTATCGCAGACCTATAAAGTCTTTTATATTGCTCTATTAACTTATTTTATAGGAATATCTACTATGGCATAGAGGAAAGATTTATTTCTCAAACATAAAGAAGAATTCTCAAATGGATGTATCTTAGTAGCACACAGACACATTGTTTTTGCTCAACTCACTAGTATAAACAGTAGATTTGTAAATATATTGACAAGTGTTAAGAAGAAAAAAATATTATTACTTAGGTCAATAAATAGACTTGTAAACAGGTAGTAGGTGGAGAAGCAAACCAGTCAGCATTTATTCAATGGATTGTGTACCAATGTGCATGATTAAAGATTGGATATGCTTTGATGTCATTACAAGGGAGTCCCTTGAAAAGAGGGATTTATGTTCTGTTATTGGTTTAGATTTGCCTAATCTATTTAGATTAGTCTAAGTGTGTTCACCTTTTTCCCTTTTGAATTTTTTTTCTTGGGTGGTCAGAAATTGAGAATAATTTTCTAAAGCTTTGACATTTTTAAAATTTTGAGGGACAGGTGTTTTTTTTTAATAACTATACATAGTTGAATAGGTAAGTTTTAAAGAGTGAGATTGTTTTTTTCTTGGTATAAAAGTAATAGAATATCAGCAGAAGTAACCTGAAGATGATAGGACAACTCTTTAACTCAACAGTCTTGTTACTAAACATTAACTTACTGTTTCCTTGCCAAGCATGGCAGAAAAAATACTAGGTCCTTCTCTTTGCTTTACTAGCTCATGATGTCTATGGCTCACTCTGCTGCTGTCTCTTGCCCTCTTTCTCTTCCTACACACACACACACACACATACATATCTATATGTCTATTTATTATATATTTTTGATATGCTGCAGCTGCCATGGAAGAAAGCCCAGAGAATCAACAAAATATAACTTGGATGGAAAATTAATTTTGGATAACAAGTACGCTTCTGATTTATTTGAGTGCATGTTAAGACAACAGAAGAAATAGAAAGCATCTGATACTCCATACAAAGTAGTATGTTTCCCAGCATCTTGTTAACCTGATCACTGCCAGTTCTTGACATTTCTACACTGCATCAATGGAGTAAGATGACGAGAAAGCCTTAATGTCTTTGACCAGGATTACTGAAGAACTCCAAGTAGTAGTTTTCCATTAGCACAGCATAATCATGTTTATCAGAATAGGGGTTATTTGCTCAAACAGAACCCCTTGCCCTGATCTTTTAAGTGTTTTGTTTTGGATGCCAGTTTTGATAAAAAATTTGCTCATATTTTCAGCTCTGCTGGCAAAAGCCTCAGATGTATTTGATCACTGTTTGCAAATCCTGCCAATATTTCAACTATATCGTTTCTATTAGAATTGTCACTAACTGCAAAATCTTTCAGTGAATGTAAACTTTGAATAGAATTGTATTGAGTTTTACTGTAGTGTTAACATAATGTGAGACTGAAATGTTTTTTGTCTTTTCCCTTTAATAAAATAAGGGAGCTGGACATAAAAGACTCTAAAACTCAAAAATGAAGACCGTAATATGTACTTCCTTGAGTGTAATAAGTTCTTAGCTACCCAAGCCTATTTATAATGCAATAGTGTTTTTATAAATCAATTATAAATCGAGAAGCAAGCTTGCAGTTTTAAGAAATACAGTGCATATGGGGAATTTTTTTTAAGTCACTGGTCTAAATGTAGCATAAATATCTACAAATATTATTGGAATGGAATAATAGCCACTTCAGTGAATGGATGAATGATTAAATTACTGAGATTTATTCATTTTAAATAAGTGCTTAGAATTGCTTTGAAGGAAGAAGAAAAGAAAAGAGAGTACAAAGCATAAAATAAAGCTAGGAAGTTTGTAGTTGTTTGAGCAATGTGAAATTCAAGTTAAACAGAAGGTGACTGCTTTGCTTAAGAGATGATACAAATGGAAGAAAGCATAGACAGCAGAGTGAAAAAACAGATAAGAAAAAGACTGAGCCATGAGAGTATGGTCAGCAGTGTGATAGTTATCACTTAGGACTACCAATATGTGGTCTAGACTTCAGCAGCAGTGTTGATAATGTCTTAATACATCAGATAAAAGGATACTGTATTATTATAGCACGTTACAATTTCATTCTTAAGCCTCTAACCCAAGATGCACCCAAACTCTCCTCTTTGATTAGTACCAAAATAGAGATGCACTGAAAACAAATGGAGCACATGCATCACTTATGTAAGAAAATGAGATTCTGAAAATGAGCTTAATAATCCTTGCCAATGCAAAAATAATTTTCCCTTTCTAAAAGCATACAGTTAAAATTAAAGACTTTCATTTTATCTGAAAGAAATTGCCTCAATGATTGCTTCATCCATGAAGGGTTATGGCACAGCTTTCACTTGATGGAAAAATAAGATGTTCATACCTCATCAGTACTTCACACTTCAGAAGGAAACATACTGCAGCAGCCAACCTTCACAGGTGATGTACACCATCTAGCAAGTCTGACACAGGAGTCTGTATAGCAGAAAATCTTCATAAAAGCACTGGCTCAAGCAGATAGAACAATCTTATTCACATTTTTATAGCTATTACTTCCTAGGCATCTTCCTTTGCAGCATGGGACAGTCAGATGCAATAAACTGAGCAATCCTCAGTCTGCAAGCAATATAAACTCATCAGATAGAAACATCAAATCATACAAGAATTGGGAAACATTCTTGAAATACTGATATTTCAGCCACGTGCATCTCTCCAATTTTACACAAAAACTCTGTGCAAAAGGTAGGGAGTGGTGTTTTAGATCAAATGATCAACATTCAGGATAAAAATTTGCCAAAATTGGCTTCTTTCCACATAAGGTAGAACAAAAGCAGACATTGATGCTATTTCTTTTTTTTCTTCAAAAGAAGGTCAACTTTAAAACAAATGTATGTAAGAGTATTTAAAGAACATTGTGTGTGACTATGAGTATTTAAAGAGTATTTTTTATTAAAGAGTATTTAAATTCTAAATTCCTCTTTCTGCCATATATACAGATATATAATTATTTCTTCTTATACTACTGACTACTGATATTATTTTTCTTACTAAAACCCCATGTTTCATCATAGAGGATCAACCTCCATGTACACATTAATCCTTGCAGTGCTCAAAAATGTATTAAGCATTATCACAGCATTTTTTCTTCATGTTAATTGAGGATTTTAAAACTTTTCCTATGCTCAATCAAATCTGAGTCAATTTCTGAACAAAATATTTGTATATTTATTTATATTCTTTCATTCTTCCATTTCATTTTCTTTTTCTGGCATCAAGCAACTATATATATTTAAAGAAAATAATCTCTCTAATCGAAGGAAGACCATGAGTTTTAACAATGAAGACTAGATTTATAAAAGGGAAGGGAAGGGAAATGAAAAAGGGAAGGGAAGGGAAGGGAAGGGAAGGGAAGGGAAGGGAAGGGAAGGGAAGGGAAGGGAAGGGAAGGGAAGGGAAGGGAAGGGAAGGGAAGGGAAGGGAAGGGAAGGGAAGGGAAGGGAAGGGAAGGGAAGGAAGGGAAGGGAAGGGAAGGGAAGGGAAGGGAAGGGAAGGGAAGGGAAGGGAAGGGAAGGGAAGGGAAGGGAAGGGAAGGGAAGGGAAGGGAAAAAGGGAAGGGAGGGGAAGGGAAAAAGGGAAGGGAGGGGAAGGGAAAAAGGGAAGGGAAGGGAAGGGAAGGGAAGGGAAGGGAAGGGAAGGGAAGGGAAGGGAAGGGAAAAAGGGAAGGGAGGGGAAGGGAAAAAGGGAAGGGAAGGGAAGGGAAGGGATATATATATCTCTTTTGCATTAAGCAGGAATCAAAACATCATATAAAATTAAACATGTTAGTTTCAAATTTAGCACTTGTGTGTTGATTGCTTCAGCAGGAGTTTGTTCAGTACAGCCACTTGTTTATTGGAATAATTGAGATTAATCTGATTAATAAAGTGATTGCTTGCAGCATTTGTTGTTGTTGTTTGTTCCCTTCCACCACCCCATCTTTTTTTCTTGTGTTCAAATTGAATTTGGAACAAACTAATTCATATTTCATTGGACCACAGACTGCATTTTCTTTCTAAATGAAATTGTGAAGGAAAGGATTTGATTTACTAGCTTGAAAGATGATATGTCATGTGCAATTTGTTTGTCCTATGTTTATAGCATTGGGGGTAAAAATAATTGAAGTTTTAAATGTTTTGACACTGATGGATAGGAACTATAAAATAGTGGAAGAACAATAATTTCTTTATATCAGTAATTTCTACAAAAATTAACAAAAAAAAACCATATTCACTCAAATTAAGGAAACAGTAAAATAATCACCACTAGAATTGGAATGCAAAAGAAAAAAAAAGTTCTTAAGTTGTTACTTAAGAGTTCTGAAGGACTAGAGTACTAATAAAATATAATACGGTTCTTGCTGTAAAGTCAGTCTTTACTTTCAATAGCTGAGCATAGTTTTGGCAGACTGAGAGTTGATCAATCATGAACCTTCTCATCAATTTAATATTTAATTATTTACATTAATATATTAAATTAATTATCTAATATGTACATTTTATTTCTGTTTGTCTTATTTACAAGTTTCTAAGAAGTCCTTCCAGACATTATTAGCTACCTCTGCACAGGCTAATGCACTGATATTGGCCTGTTGTTTCTGCATTTTTTATCTGTGCTGCAAGTTAATACTTTATGTAATTAAACTTTAACATTGCTTGCTGTAGAAATTTTCTTTTAAAATGACACAATTCTAGGCAAAAATCAACAACAGCAAACTGAATTTGGACAGAGTAAAAGGGGTTGATCCAACAATTATTTATAGTTTCTGGAATATCTATGATATCCTGTGAGAGAAAACTTTCACAGCTGAAATGCTAAAAGTGCTTTAATCAACAAATATGAGTAATATACATCTGTTCTTGAACATAGTTTTTACCTACTGAATTTACATTCCCATTAGCTGAACTCGTCCCTTTGTACAGACTTGTTGAATAAGTCTGACATTATTCTGACATTTCTTAAAGGCCTGCAGAGCTGGAAACTATAATGCAGTCATAACTGTCCCCTAGATAAATTCCAATGGAAACATTTTTGCACCTTATTTTGACTGAAGTTATACCCAGGTATGGGGGCTTGCAACTTGCTGATGCCACATTTTCTTTCACAACGCAAGATAAACCCTAGCACGATGAGTTAGATATGTGATAGAGGATATGAATAGTTAGTCAGCACCTATATGGTGAATTAGTGCACAGAAAAAGGTAGTTGAATTCTCTGACTTGTTTTACATTAACCAACTTTATGCTAGCTCTAGTGTAAGACTGCACCTAACCAGGTTTTCCTGTTACATTGTCATGTACATTTACCCTCAACTATGTCGGATTCAGAATGCTGATGATTATTAGCTTTCCATGCTTTTGGCACAAATTCATTTGTTGTCTTTTATGAATCCTCCTTTAAAAAAGTATATTGCAGCGTAACACTACCCATAGATAATTAATTTTCAAAGTTTAGTATGTGTATAGGGGAGTAACCATCAATACACAGAAAAACAAAAGAGTCCTCCAAATGAAACCAAATAGAAACTCGTGATGAGTTTATACACGACATTTCTTCACAAGCTCTTATCCAAGACTGCGTATAGTGAAATGATGATAAGGCTATTTAAAAAAAAAACAGACCAGTAAAAATGCATTAGATATGTACTGCTCATGAACTGACTACATAAGACATTTTACATGGAACATTCCTCAGTCAACATATGTTTATCACTGAGATTGCTTGTAGTCTGTGTTTCATTTTTACCAATATTCAGGCCTTTATAGTTCTGTTTTATAAATTTCATTACTTACAATTATTTTGATGTCTAAAAGTCATGGCTTCTATACACAAACTTTGATAAACAAAGGCCCCCTCCCAATTTTTTTCTTTATTGTCTCCTTCTTTCATTCTTCCTGTCAGAAGACCAACACTAATCAAAATTCAGAGAACATTAACTGATAATTTTCAACCATGCAGAAGGAAGTTATGATTTTTATATGAAGTTTAGTTAATAACAAGTTTAATTTAAATCCCATCCCAACAGAATGACCTGCTCACTGACAAAATATAGAGAAAAAAGTATTAGTTATACATATACATTCAGTATTGTTTTCAAAATAGTGCAAAGAGACAGGGTTTCTGTGCCTAACAAGTTGAAGAATAACTGAACTTTTCTACTGAATGCATGTGGACTCTTTTAAGACACCAATTGGTAATGATTAAAGCCTCATTTTCCTCTCCCGTTATTATTTTCCATCTAAGTTAACAAAAAACTGAATAGGAACATATAAGAAAGGGAAAAAATTATTGCACTACTATCATCTTTAACATTCAGTTACTTAATTATGCAGTACAAGATAAAATACTTGCTTTTATTTTCCTTTTATAAAACATTGCAAATAAAGAACATGATCTGACTGTATTTTTCTAGTCTTGCATATTTATTGATTGCTTTTGAGATAATACTCAAAGTGATCCTGGAAGTAATGCTAGCTAAGGAAAGTATGAATTTTCAGAATTTGAATCCTTGCTTACACTATAAAATATTAAAGCAAAACAAATATTATTCATTTATACTGTAAAAATGTTAAAATTTTACTTCATATATCATACCAACACTAGCTACAAACATAATAAATATTAAAGACTACCATCCAAAATAATGAATACACCTGCAAAAAGCACAAACAACGGCATTCCATCAAGAACCGATAGTGATGTTGAATGTTAATCAAACATTATTCAAATGTTTTTAAATACGTAGAACGCTGTGACATCTGATTTCTCATTATAAAACATCTTTTCTAAAAAATCTCACAGCATTTTAGGAAGGCTTTTAGCCCAGCAGTAAGTCAGAACAAAGACAATATACTCTAACACCAAGTCCTTAAAATCGGCTTTGCAGAAGGTGAAGATTATATAATGGATTTGCAAAGGAAAAATCAGTACATGTACTTAGAAGCCTATAGAAAGGCAAGAAACCACTTTTTTTCATAAGCTGTAGTTTTTAAGCACCAAACTGGAGATTATAGATTCACATAAGGATGCATTGTGAGCATTTGATTCTTATAAGAATATTTATGATGAGTTTACTCTTATGCAGGAAAAAAGAAAAGGAAAAAGAAGAAAAAAGGATAATTTCAGTTCACAGATACACGTTTTTCCCCTGATTGTAGCATCAGTGTGAGAATGAATGACTTCTGGTTTCCAAGTGTAAGGGTACTTAATTACTAGAATCTACCCACACACACTGACATGATTATTGTCAGAATTATGCTGCCATTCTTGTATGTCTCTGTACTAAACTAATTTAGCTATGTTCCACTGATAAATCTGAGATTCAGCATTATGTACAAATCTGAAATTAGGAAGAGAAGCTCTCCAAAGTTGTTTATTTAGTGCAGTATTTCTACAATTGGAAGAAGAGCATGTCTTTATTCCACCATTCCATTCTTTAGTATTGCCCCTGTGAGAAAACAATGAGGTTAAAAGTGTTCAGAAAATGTTCAGAAAAAGAAAATACTGTGTGAGAGAGAGTTGAGACTTCTGCCTCAAGTTGTCACAGTAAATACTGCAACCTGAACAGAGAGGTTCTAGAGACAATGATGGTGGAAAAAGGTCTTTGGTGTTAGTAAGATGATACAAAGAATGGAGCAGTCAGTTGTCTGAGAAATACAGTTTTGACCTGCGTCAGTTTTGCTTCATAGTGTCTTTTTTATTCATGTTTTGGAAGACAATGATCTTTTTTTCTCTGCACAGAAATACAATCTGGTGAATTCTTCGTGTATTCTTAGACATGATGGCCAAGGCTACAGGCTTATGCTTTAATCAAACTTAAACTCAGAAAATCTCCCCTCTTTTGCTAGAACATATTATTTATACAAGGATGGATTTTAACATTTGTTACTAAATTGATAATGGTGATCCGCTTTTGTAAAGTTTCTTATTCCTAGTACTTACTGTCAGAATAAGAAAGTGATGGTAAAAAAAAAAAAAGAAAAAAAGAAAGAAAGAAAAAATGCCTTTTGAGATTATCTACCTACCATTCACGTAAACCTAGTTTTGTTATCCAAACATAAGGGGAGAGTAGTATGTACTGATTAATTCTTATCCCAGATCTCAGCAGACCTTCAGCATAGTAGACAGGTATCTTACATAGCCCTGTACTATGAGTGATGTTTCTGTAGAGTTCAAAAAATACTTTACAAATCTCTACAGCGAAATGTGTCTGGGTCATGATTTTTATATTTCTACCACTAACAATAAATGTGAATATCTGAATAATACAAGCACACATGAAAGATAGGAAACAAACAAACATAAAAAGTTCTTATTCCATGTTAAAAATTAAAGGCTTAAAATGCAAAGAGAATCTGAATAAAAAGGAATGAAAATTCAACAAATATTATGGTTCTGTTAAGATAACAACTTATCTTACCTAGATTCATTCACAAAGAATGATCAGATCAGTATAAAATAAGTATTGGCATTGGTACTTAAATTAAAGTCTGGCACTGATCACTGAAATTAAGTTTATTTCTTATCATATTAAGCATTAACAGAGAGAAAATGAAAAACTGCAGAGTAGTTCTCGATAATTGGATCTGGTAAACGAAGCAAAGAAAACAGTTTCAGGACTCTAGCTTTCTGTGGTTTGCTGTTTTAACTTCTCAAACAATTGAACTGCAAATGTTGATGTTTTCTCATTACACACTCGAAGCAAACATCCCAATCAATCTCTTAAAGTGAACAGTTTCCTGCACAAACATTGCGTTTCAAAGTATTCTTCTTCTAACTTAACAAATTAGCCCTTATTAATAGTCTTACATTCATTTTTCAAAGCATTTGAGTGAGATGGTTGGTTGCTATGATTATTCTGGCAGTAATATTTGATGTAATGCAACAGCTGTCATTTTTATATCATTTTTTCAGTACATTAGATTAATATACTGATTTAATCCACAGCCAGTTTAAAGGGAAAACTAGATTCAGAATTACAAATGCTAACCCTTAATTAAAATAGAATATTCTGGACACATACAGATGATATGCATTCCATAGATTTCACAGCTGTAGTGTTGGATTTTAATTAATTCAGTGGCTAGAATGAACAATTGCCATTTTGATATACTTCTGCATTGCTATTATGAAGAATTCATAAAACAATGGTTTTAACAGAGAAAACCAAGTATATTTTTGCCTTGAAGAACAAAATCTATCAGGATACAGTAAATGCAGACACAGCAAATCTCTTTGTTACAGAACACAATCATGAACAGGATAATAGAAAAGCAGGTGCAGTCACACAGTGTCTTAATGATTTAGCCTTAGAAATACTATAGATGTACTGTTTGCTATTTAACCTTTTGCCAAAGCTGCTGTAGAAGTGCTTTCTCAGTGACTTTGTGATTTTATTTACAATTTTGCTTCCAATGCTGTTGCTTTCATGCTATTCCCATGGGATTTAACCTGCCCAATAGCACTGGTACAGTGAATTCTCATGGGAAGCAACCACTACTGACACGACAATTGCTCCTCTTTACACTGCCCTTCTCTTCTCTTGTTTTGAAGATCTTAGGCATGGCGTTCATTTGAGTTTTCTTGAATATGGAGAAAACCAAACAACACTCAACAGAATTGGCAAAAGGGCTTCAAATTTTGATCAACATCATTCAATAATATATGTGCAAAGGAATTAAGCAGAACAACAATATGCAATGCTCTCAGCTGCGCCAACTAGTGCTAACAGTGTCTCAGTAACAATTAAAAGAGAGTTTGAAACAGTCATGATTCCCATTGCTTGGAACTAAATAAAATGCAAAGAAAACATCATCACTGTGATTGGCACTCTCCCCCTCACATCTTGTTGCTTCAGAGACAGCCCCACTCAGAGGAGAATGCTTACATTCTTGGAACATTGTCATAGCTTTTTCATGCCAAACCATGGAGAGTCTATACATTCTCTTGCTCTTGACTATTTTATTCCCCTTTTCTTTTGCCTCTTCCTTCTCCTTTCTCTCTTCCATTTTATTTTATTTTTTTATTTTTTCCAAAGTGTAACTTTTATTATAACTGTTCTTCCATACAATCAGTTGTGGATCTTACTAATAAAGCTGTGCTTGTCAGTTACGCAGTCTATTTTGCACATGTTGTGCTTAAGAATGTTTGATAAAAGCATATGGTAAAATCCCATTTATATACAGATTCAACTATAGAAAGCTGATTTGTGGAGAGGGTTAATAATCCTTGCTGAGTTCTTCCTTCTTAAATTCTTTTTATCTTTGTATTCCTGCTCTTCAGCCTTTTCTTTGGAAATATTAGATGTTTCCTTGACAGTGTATTTCTGAACAATATTTTGCAAATAAAGAAGAAACTTCACAAACAAGGAAAAGACAGAAAAAAAACATCTGACCCTTGGCTAGTAAAATATTAGGTTGTTGATTTTGAGATCCAACTTCAGTAATCTTGTGGATTATACTAAGCTGGAAGAAGTTGTTGACACAATAGAAGACCTTGCTGCCATTCAACAAGACCTGGACAGGTTGGAGAGTGGGGTGAAAAGGATCTGAACCTAGGGAGGACTAATCACATGCATCACTGCAGATTAGAAAAAGTGCTGGGAAGGAGCACTGAAGAGAAGGATGTGGGTGTCCTGGTGGACAGTATGTTGACTATGAGCCAGAGGTATCATACTGTGGACAAGAAGGCCAATGCACTTGGGTGCATTACACAGAATGTGGCCAGCAGGTTGAGAGAGGTGTTCCTTCTCCTCTACTCTGCTCTGGTGAGACCACATTTGGAGAACTGTTTCCAGTTCTGGTCTCCTCAGATCAAGAGAGAAAGGAAACTACTGGAAAGAGTCCAGTGGACAGCCACAAAGATGACGAAGGTCCTGGAGTCCATGAGGAAAGGCTGAGACACCTGGCACTATTCAGCCTGGAGAAGAAAAGAGTAAGAGAGGGTCTCATCATTGTTTATAAATGTCTAAAGAGAGGGAATTAAATGGATAGTGCCTGGATCTTTTCAGTGATTTGGTGACAGGACAAGGGGCAGAGCAAAAAAACTGCACATCTTACTTATGTTCATATGGAACAGGAAGAACAAACATGAGGAAAAACTATATTACAGAGCACTGGCACAGGCCGCCCAAGGAGACTGTAGAATCTCTTCCTCTGGAGGTATTCAAAACCTAGCGGATGTTTTCCTGTGTAACCTCCTGTAGGGAACTTACTTTAGCAAGAGGCTGGACTTGATGGACCTTTGATTTAATCTTTATTATATCTCTTGGTGACCATTAATTTGAATAAAAATAAATAAAGTTTTAAATTAAAAATTGCAGTATTTTTCCCATAAGGCACACTATATTTTTAAGTTTTCCTTTGATGGTACCAAGGAAATTTTAGATTCATCTATCAACAGTTTGTTAATAGAGTAAATATTCATATTTATATCAATAATAATAATGAAAAATTTTCTGTTTCTTAATCTTTTAGAGATTATCATTAGGTAAAAACTCATTATTTACAAATTTAGAAAGGGCAAAGAAATTAGCTTAGTTTTAGTGGCAAATACAGTAACTCAAAGATAATGTGAGGATAATCTTCATTTTATCATGTTTGGAGAAAGCTTCCATCCATTTTTCAAAGATTACTTGGTCAGCTGCCATTTCTACTTGTGCACTTCAATACTCTCTATTTACCAGAATATGTTATATCATAAGAGGTCCTCCCAGCTATTTCTAAAAGAACAATTATGTAACCTTGATAATGAAAAAAAGAAAAAAAAGAAGAATAAAAGCAGTGTCACGTCACTAATAAGTAATTAATAAGCATATATAAATAAATGTATGATGTAATAGACAAATAATAGAGACAAAATGGGTGATAAAATTATCAGGAATTATCAGCAAGGATTTACCAAGGTGAAGTCATACTTGAGCAAGAAAGATAATGAAGAGACTGGAACATCTCTCCTGTGTAGAAAGAATGAAAGAGATAGAACTGTCCTGCCCAGAGGAAAGGTTTGTGGTAGTAAAGGGTTGGGGATCACTGATGCTTGTCAATATATGCAAATGCCTGAAGGGAGAGTACAAAGAGGACAGAGTCAGGCTCTTTTCAGTGGTGCTTAGTGACAGGATGAAAAGCAGCAAGCACAAACTGAAACACAGGAGGTTCTCTCCAAACATAAAAAAAAACCTCAACATATTTTTACTGTGCAGGTGATGGAGCACTGGCAGTTGCCTAGAGAGGTTGTGGTGTCTTCCCCCTTGGAGATCTTCAAAAATTGTTCTTAGTACTGGGCAAACTGTTCTGTGTAGCCCTGTATGAACAGTGAAGTTGGACCAGGTGGTCACCAGCGGTCCTTTCCAACCTCAGTCATTCTGTGTTTCTATGATAAAGCTGTAGAATCCCAAATATTTCTGAATATAAATGAGGAATGAATGAGGATCAGAGATTCCTTAAATAGTTTGTATGCAGCCACAGTTTTCTTGAGGAAAAAAAAAAACAAACGTGAACCATTTTAAGCCATATGGCCTCAATGCCTCCTGGCATTTTAGTTCCTTTGAATAGTATATCTACTGTTAAGTTTGTTTCTTCTTAGATGAGAAAAACTGTGCAGTAACATAAAATATACCTGGGGGGTTGGGGAAGGGGGGGGGAGGGGGGAAGAAAAAAAAAAAAGAAGAAAAAAAAGTAGAAAGGAAAATATAATTCTCTATAGCAGATTTTCATTTTATGAATTAATTTCTACATGGAAAGACAAATTTAGTGCTTACAACTTTTGGTAATTCTTGTCTGCTTCTGTGGAAACAATAGCTGAAGATAATTTATATACATGTCTATTTCTGCAGTGAACATGCACCACAGAGATTACTTCTCATTTCTATCACCTTGTACCCTCAGACTTCTGAGTCTGTGAAGCAGATTCTGGTACCGGATTTGCACATTCAGCAAATGCTTATTGTAGTGCGCTGTTGTTAGTGCTACAGATTCCAGTAAGAAGGACACTCAGATTCTGTCAGATATTGATTAAAATAACATTGATTGGACTTAATGGGAGAAGGAAAAGGGGGATAGAATAGATGATTCAATCTTACATCCCTTCAAACAGTGGGAACCCTGAATTTTACAGCCTTGGACAGCTCTCTTGTCAGGGCATAGTGTGTTGCATAGATCCTGTGTGGTGAGCCTGTTTTGCCAGCTCTGTAGTCCTTAGAGCTTTCATAGGATTTTATTATTTAACAGCTCAATTCATAATTTCTACTGTGAAACAGAGGAGCATTATATGTAAACATGCTTCTCAACTTCAAGATTCACGTTAGCGGCATAATGTCCAGGTGACAAGCGGGAGCTGCATGTAGGCTTCTTTGAATCCTGGGTTCATCTGAAAAGATGTTAATGGCACACTGATGTTTTTGTTGTTGAGGAGTAATGGGAACACACCTGGGTCTGGATCACTTGGCAGCAAAGAGCCACTGTCATGATGTCATGATGGCAGGGGGTGGGGCAGAGTCCCAGCTGGCCTGAGTTAGGCCCGGAGTTGTTCCATACCATGTGACATTATGTGGATGGCTACAAAGCTATGGGGTACTGGCTAAATGGCAGGCCACTGGTCAGGAGCTGGCTGGGTGTTGGTGGTGAGATGTTCTGTTGCTTGTCAGTCAGCAATCAGTTGTATTGCTAGTGGGGTGTTAGTCAGCAAGTGGCTAGTGGTTGCATTGTGGATGAATACATATCAATAGATATATGTATATGTCAGTATAAACACATTTTTGTTTCCATTTTTCTTTTCTGTCTTAGTAAATAGTTTTAATCTCAAAACATGACTGCTATTTTGTTTCCAGATCTCCCCCTCATCTCACCTGGGGGAGTAGTACATGAAAGGGTGTGTGGTGCTGAACTGCTGCCAGGTTAAACCGTAATACTTCGTTGCAATTAGTCATCTATGTTCATAAGTTAGTATAATGAAGAAATCCTTATGACTACCTATTGTGGAACACATCAAAAGGCCAGGGTCAAAGGCTGAAGTGACCCTGAGCAAAGTCTGGAAGCAGTGCTTTCCCGGAATTTCTGGTCATCAAAGACAATGTTCCTTTCTAGCTGGCATATCTCTGCTTTCTCCTTGCGGAAAAGAAAGAGCAAGGATATGAAGGAGCGAGTCTTTCCAGACTCGACATTTTGAAATTCACTTATTTGGTATTCAAGGTATAATTAAAGAGTGTCTGTCACCTGGGAGAAAGGAAATGTTGCATGACCAAATCCTATCAACCTTTTTGATCTTCCTACCAGTAGAAATTTTAATGTAGGAAGGGAGTATGTATGACTAAGAATTTAAATACAGACAATGTTTAACAGTGCCACAGCACTGATCTGAACAGTTATGAACTACCATAGAGTGCGCCTGTTGTGTAAGTGGCACTATTAAACAAGGGAATGATTGTAAATTATGTTCCCATATCAGCAAAGGAGGTAAGCACTGAGGTTAATAAGATGGAAAAATGTATGAATTCTATCCAAATTAAAGGGACTCTATAATTAGAACATTTCTGCTGCAGTATTCATCATAAAGAACTAATAGGAAAGAAATGCATGTTTCTCTACTTAAAAATGTTTTTATGCATTTTAGTATCCATGTAATTGATATGACCACTAAATTAGTTCATAATATGGTACTTATCATAGCAATCATATCATTTCTGCACTGCTACAACCCAAGGGCACCACCATCCCTGACTACTCCTGCCCAGACCTGCCCCCATAGGCTCTCCTCACACTGCCCTCAGCCATGTCTGTGTTAAATGCTTAGTTACTGGAAAGTCTCTCAAATTCAGTTCTCAGTCATGTCCCTTCTTTCTACTTCACATGAAGGTGTTTTGTGCCTTTTTTGCACTCCAAACAGAATTCTTTAGTGCATCTTTTTAGCTTAATGAAGTCTCTGACTGTTTTTCAGAATTACACTGTCATCAGCTATATCATAGCATTACTGTGCAGCTGACAGATTTCTGTAATGATGTTCTGCAGTGAATTTTACTTTAACATTTGCTCTTCCTTCTCAGTTCTGCCACTTTTGCATTTTCTTCCTCCCATTTTAGTAATACATGGTCATGCACAGATGGTTTGCACGACGTGAATTAGAGTGCAAAAGTCTACTCTCCACAGAATGAAAATATGTAGAAGCAGCTGTGGCTTTCATTAACATCTTCTAGGACTACCTTGTCAGGCAAGCTTGAGAATGTGGGAGATTCCTGTTCCTATCTCTGGTAGGCCTCCTGTTTCTAGCTCCATGTCTGATTAAATAGCTGACCCCTCCATTATGAGCACTCAACATGAGCTTATTGAACAAGAAAAAAATTTATTGAAATTTATTGAAAAAAAACCAAAAAAAAAAAAGAAAAAAACAAAAAAACCCAACCCTGATGACATTTGCACTATCATTGAACTTTCTCAAAATTCTCGGAAGTCGCCCAGTGAAAAAATATTATTTCTTTGGAAGCTGCACAAATTTAAATATGGTCCTTTGTGTGTTAAATATGTATAAATAAATAAAATTCAGTGCTTTAGATTGGCAAAGCCAGTGATTTGTACTGATTTAAATGGGAAGTGGAAAAAAAAAGTGTAGCTACAAAATCAGAATGTATGTGAAGATTCAAGAAAAAAAAAAAAGACATAAAAGAGTCCTGTAGACTTATGCCTGTACTGATGAAATATTCTTTATTCTTTATGCTTATGACATCTTTTCCAAATGTTATGTAAATGGAAGTGAAAGTTACTTATGCCGCAAATGTGGAAACTTCCAGAACTCTATCTCATTTGGTGCTAAAGTGACCACAAATACTATGTGAATGCTAGTGACTGCTGGAAACAAACAAAAAAAGCATTCCACACATGTCTTAGGGAAAGTAATAAAGTAAATCTGAATACAGTATATGAGTATAAATTTTATAGGTGTATATATATGTGTGTGTGAGTATATTTATATCCAATATCTTTTTGACTGTTCCGCTTTAAGAGATTTTTGCAATCTACCCCATAGAAACCTTCATTTAATCATCCTCATTAGCTAGAATAATTACTGTATTCAGTACCTGACACTCCTGGACCTCCAAATATAATTACCTTGAAGTGTTATTTGTACTGTGATGTTAGTATTCAGAAGAAGCTGTGTAATTTCTGCCAGACTCCTGAGATTCAATAGCTGTAATGTCTTTTATCTGACTTCCATTTTCTTTCAATAAAGAAACTGAAGGATTATTTTCTTTGAGACATATAAATCTATCTTTATGGATAAGATCTGACTGACAGAGCACTAGCACTAATAAAAATCACTGATTGTGTTAATACCAGACATTAATCTGTCACACACATTATTTGAAGCAGAGGTGTATCTCAGGGTTAATAACTACTTTTGTTTGTAAGCCTGGGCCATTACATTGCATTGTTCTTGAAAGTATTGACTCTAACTGAGATAACACAGATGCCTTCAATATTAACACTTATGGGAAAAAAAATAGGTGCCTGCATTTCAAATACTGTCTCCAAAAGTATAGTTTAATCATATCTATTTCACTACGTATAACATTGCTGTTCAGTTATTTCTAGACTGAAATATTAAGATATTTAAATTGATAAGTCTTTTATTTCGTTGTTGCCTCCGGTGGAGTACCATCATGGTAACTTAGAGTTCCCATGTCTTAAAGGTGTACCTGGAAAATCAGGTCAGCCACTGCAACTGGCATGGTTAATGTAAAACTACTCGTAGGACAACTGTAGCAGTCTTATCACCTTCAAATCTCAATTGCATCAGCTGGAATCAGTAGCACTGAACACTTTGCAGACTTCCTGTATAGTGGTTGAATTTCTGACTATTAACAATTTGCTTTTAGCTATGCGTTCTCTCCATTTTACATCTCAGTTCCTGTTTTAAGATGTAATTAAACATTCCTCCTCAGCTTCCTTGCAGCAATGTAAAGGTTAGATGTAACAGCATTAATGATTGAACAAAGGATGAAAAATGTACTATTGTAGATGCTATGCTATGAGATCCTCTTTTCAGAAATTCAGAAAGTGACTTAGACATGGTTTTTGGTGAATGGCTTTTCTTCTGTGATTAATTTTCAAACTATAGCGCGCTTTCATGATAGGTCACAGGAGGATTGAAATAGAGGTTGACAGGATGGGAGGGAAATATGATCCTCTCTCAAGAAGAAATACATATTTTCAAACCAGAGATTATGCTTGGATTTAGGCCAACCTTCTTGAATAACAGAGAAAGTTAAGCACATTCAAGAGAATGACAAAGGTAATTTGCCAGTACTAATTTGATATGTTTACAAAAATGTGTATGTATTTTAAACCTGAGATTATGTGTGTAATTGCTTTCAAATTTGGTAGTTTTTCATTATTACCTTTTCATTGTCTGGTTAATCTGAAGAAGATGTGTCATAGGTGAGTAGAAAGCAAACACCGTATAAGCTACGGAAATGGAATATGGGCTTGTAGAACATTGAACTGCTATTTATTTATCTAGTTAGCTCTACAAATATCTGGAATCACTGTACTACGAATTGTGCAAAGCCACAGCTTCAGTACATTATATTTTTAAATGCTTGATATTATTGAAGATCAACATCAGAGAAATGTGAAGAAATAGTAGTTCTTAAAGTCCAGTTCTTAAACTGGACAGTTGCAATTAAAACAAATATAAATTTGCCTTTTATTTTTAAAGCTTTTTTTTTTTTAATATCTCCAAATTGTTATGAAATGTTTCAGTTAAATTTATATCTTACAGGAAGACATTTGAAGATCTTTTATTTTTTTTTTCTTTCTGTTTATACTCCACAACATTTATCTGGACTACACAAAAGCTAAATACATAAAGCAAGCACCAAATGCATCTGAAACTATGAAGTATAAGTTTCCAATTTGAAATTCATGTACACTGAAACTAGTATTTGGATCATTTATTTATTTATTTATTTATTTGTGTTGGTTTCCACAAGCAAACAAACAAACAAACAAATAAATAGAAGTCCATGAGCAAAGTTTAAATATAAATTTTAAATAAGTCGCCATCTCATTCTTCATAACATTCATTTCACTTCTGCAAGTGAATTCATAGTCTAAAATTTGTAACTCTGTAATCATATGGTACTGAATACCTAAAAGTTGGACCACTTTTTTAGCATTACTTTAAAAAAAATAAATAAATAAAAAATAAAAATTCCTAAAATGGGAGAGGATGTGAAAGAGAAGAATAAATGATTTGTGCAGCTTTTTTTTTTTTTTTTTTTTTTTTTAAAAAAAAATTCTGTGACTCTGTCAGGGCCACAAGCCTGTAACACAAGTATAATTTGAGGAATTTCAGACAAAAAGTGAGGATGCTTGGGCAGCCGTTCTGCCAACCTGTTCTCTTCTAATGATTACAAAGGTGAGACTAATATATTGTTTCATATGAAAGAAGTAGGAATAATTATTCTAATGTTAGTAGAACCAGATATTATTCCTTATAAACAATGGTATTAAATCAATATTTTTATTAAGACCAATTACCTTGCCTGGACTCTTAGATAACTTGCTAACTGCCCTTCGGAGAGTTTTGGCTCCCTAGAAGGGACTCCCAATATCCTATAACAGATAGAGTCATAGAATCATCTAGGTTGGAAAAAATCTTCAGGGTCATCAAGTTCAACTATCAACTTGATCTACTGACTCTCATCACTAGACTCTTTTAATAACACATCCCACATCCATATGTCTCAAGTACCTCCAGGGATGGGGACTCCATAACTTCTCTGAACATCACGAATAAATAGTAATGCTTTACTATCAAACTGTTATACTGATAATAAATATACAATAACTGATAATAAATATAAAAAAAAAATTGCTGTTTCAGTGTAAGAAATATTTATTCACAGGCCTCTCAGTCTTACAAACAAACTGTTAATATGTTTGGACTTAGCAAAGAACAAATTTACAGGTCATGTCAAACTACATTAAATTGTTTGTTATGAGTTAAAAGAATTACAATAAAAGCTTTGGAACCTAAAATGCTTGAGCAGCTTTTCACGTAATTTCTTTCTTACTTTTCTCTTTGGCAGAATGACAGCCCAGCTCATTACCTTCTTCCTCATCACCTTAGGATTGTGATGTGAGAGAACTATTTAATAAAGGTCAAACACATCAAGAACCACGAACATTATGTGAACATGTGGATTTATTTGACATGTTCACAAAATAACCTTACAGTTAACTTTCCATGAGAAAAACTGAGAAGCAAGGGAGAAAAAAGTTTACAAAAGTGTTCATTTACTATCCCTTAGAAATCCTTTAATTTATGTCTTTCTTCAACAATTAGCACTAGAGTAGTGAGGTTTAGAAAAGTACCTTAGCTGGTAACTGCATTACCAGCAGTTTATTTAAATTAGTGGAAATCGGACTGGGCAGACTGTACCTTTGAGTCTTGATTTCTGAAATGTACTTTAATTGTATGTGTCACACATCACCTTTAACAGATGTTTATGCTTCATATGAAATGTTCAAACAGTGATTTTTAATTTGTCTTTTTACATTCTTCTTTGAAGGTTCAATTCCGTAAGGCTGAACCTTCAAAGAAGAATGTAAAAAGACACGCCTTACGGAATTGTACACTTTTTGCATTGGAGGCTATATGTGTGTGTCACAGCTGGATGCTGATCCCAGAGGGTCTCCATTAAGGCCAAACAAGCTGATCATGAATGTAAGTACAAGTAAAGTACTTAGCCAGGCCCAGTGCTCTGCATCATGATACTGCTGATTTCTTTATCTCTGTAAAGCCCTCTCTTGTTACTGCTACAGGTGGTGCTGAGTAAAATGGCCTTCCCAGAAATTCCATTCTTCATTGCTGCCTCTGCTTTTCCTTTGTAGTTCAAATAGGTCTCCATTATTCTATCATGCCCGTTCCAGCCAAAGCGCTTAGACTCTGCTTTGTTTTGTGTGAAATTGTCAGCCTTTATTATAAGCAACTGTGCTGCTCAGAAGACTTGAGCTTGATCTTCATGGTTCCCTGCCAAGATGTTTGACTTTTCAGTTTCATAGTTGACTTAATCCACATTAAAGATTCACTAATTGCCTCTGTGAAAGCAAATATCACAGGCAGTTTGCAGTTTCGACACCAAAAAACTTCCACCTGTCAGATACTCTCAGCATTCTTGCTATCAATTTTTCAGTTAAATTCAAATAGTGATTAAGGAATACATTTAATAAAACATTGGCAGTACAGGGCTGCGTTAACTAAATGTTCATTACACTCTCTGATTCCCTGCAAGAATTTTGTATTTGCTATTCTTTTTCACTGACATGTACAAACCAATGTTTTTTCATAGTAATGATCAGATGTGCTGTACTCTCTGAATGAGTTCAAGATCTCAATTAGACATCTAGCATATTCTTTAAGAATTTTATATTTTTTAGTCATTTTAAGATAAATTTCCCTAAGTACTGATTCTTGTTTCAGTGACTGATATTTATGCAATTGTTGTCTCGAAAGATTTCCAGCTGCTTAGGAATTTTCAAACAGAAAAAGATTCCTGGGTATTTGGAAACTTTATATTATACAAAGTCTTATTCTATATTATGTTCATTAATGAGAACTGGATTCATGTCTGTCAAGCTGAGGTACTCAATGAGTGCTCTGCCTCAGTCTTCACTGGTGGTCAGGTTTCCCATGCCTTCAGGACCCTGAATCTCTAGATAAGTGTGTGGGGAGCAGATTCTGTCCCACTGTAACAGTGGAACATGTCTGAGACCTCCTCATGCAATTGAATGTATATAAGTCCATGGGACCGGATGATATCCATCTTAGGGTTCTGAAAGAGATGGTTAATGAGGTTGCCAGACTGCTCTCCATCATATTTGAAAAAGCATGGCTGTCCGGTGAAGTCCTAGGTGACTGGAAAAAGGGAAACATTGCTCCCATTTATAAGAAAGGGAGAAAGGAAGACCCAGGGAACTACAGACTGGTGAGCCTCACCTCTGTGACTGGGAAAATCATGGAGCAGGTCCTGCTAGAGCTATGTTAAGGCACATATGAGATAAAGAAGATATTTGAGACAGCCAGCACAGCTTCACCAAAATCACATTGTGCCTGGCCAATCTGGTGGTCTTTTATGATGGAGAGACAGCTTTGGTGGATGGAGGAAGGGTGATGGATGTCATCTACCTGTACTTCTGCAGAGCCTTTGACATGGTCCCTCACCACATCTTTCTAAACTGGAGAGGTGTGGATTTGAAGGACAGACTGTTTGGTGGATTAAGAATTGGCTGGTTGCAGCCAAGGGGTTGTGATCAATTGTTTTATGTCAGGGTAGAGGCTGGTCAGAAGTGGTATCCCTCAGAGGTCAGTCTTGGGACCGGTGCTCTTCAGCATCTTCATCAGTGACACAGATGATGGCATCGAGTGCACCCTCAGCAAGTTTGCAGATGTCACCAAGCTGAGTGGTGCAGTCAATATGCTGGATGGGAAAGGAAGCCATTTGGAAAGACCTGGGCAGGCTGAAGAAGTGAGCCCATGAAAACCTAATGAGGTTCAATAAGGCCAAGTGCAAGGTGCTGTGCTTGGGTCAGGGCAATCCCAGGTATTTATACAAACTGGGGGACGATCTCCTTGAGAGCAGCCCTGTGGAGAAGGACTTGAGGGTCCTGGTAGATGACAAGCTGGACATGAGCCAGCAGTGTGTACACGCAGAAGGCCAACTATGTTCTGGACTGCATTAAAAGAGGAGTGGCCAGCAGGGAGAGGGAGGTGATTGTCCCCCTCTACTTAGCCCTTGTGAGGCCCCATCTGGAGTACTGTGTCCAGGTCTGGGGCCCCCAGCAAAGGAATGTGAAGCTCTTGGAGCGGGTCCAGAGGAGGGCCACTAAGATGATCAGAGGGCTGGAGCACCCCTTCTATGAGGAACGGTTGAGGGAACCGGGCTTGTTTAGCTTGGAAAAGAGAAGTTTCAGGGAGACCTCGTTGTGGCCTTCCAGTCCTTGAAGGCAGTGTATAAAAAGGAGGAAGAATGACTATTTACATGGGTTGATAGCAATAGGACAAGGGGAAATGGTTTTAAACTAAGATGGAAGATTTAAGATAGATATTAGGAGGAAGTTTTTCACTCAGAGGGTGGTGGCACACTCAAACAGGTTGCACAGTGAAGTTGTGGATTCCCCATCCCTGGAGATATTCACAGTCAGGGTGGATGTGGCTCCAGGCAGCCTGGTCTAATGGCTGGCAACCCTACACATAGCTGGGGGTTGAAACTAGATGATCATTGTGTTCCTTTTCAACCCAGGCCATTCTATGATTCTAATAAAAAACATCTACTCTTGATCAGAGAATATATTTGCTTTGTAACTTCCTCATAGATGGGTTGGCTTTTTTTTTTTTTTTTTTTCCTTTTCTTTTCCTGGAAAGTTGTAATGTTAATGTACAGGATCTTCCTCAGCTTACTCTGAATACTGAATGACATTGTATGGTGGTTGGGACTTGCATTTCATTAAATACATTGCAGCTACTGATGATTGCCATGTCAAATGAAAAACAAAACAAGCTGCTTATGTTTCTTGTCATCTTTATAAAAGTCTTGAAAGTCACCGAAGAGGTTTTCTCTGTTCTGACAGATGGTGACCTTTCCCATTAATTGTGAACATACAAGTACAGTTGGATTTTTACTGGCAGGTCTAAAAAGCTGTCTGGCTCGGAAGTAGAGAAATAAAATAAATAATGTCCAGATCAGCTGTTCCTGCTCCACATAGAGATGAAACCCTTGACAATAGTACATTCTTTTTCAGAAGCATTCTCTCTAAGTATCTGTGTAACATTGTGTATCCTTGTCATAAAGTAAAGCATTGAAAAAGGGCAGTGTCCACAGATAGCATAAGATAACAGAAAGCTACAGAGACTGGTGCTAAAAGCGCATGTCAGCCAGAAGACAGAGAATCCACTTTTATCCATTTTATTCAACTGACTTGAGAGGCTGTATGAAATATTTTGTCAGGGATATACCTTGAAATTCAAGGAACTGCTTACGTTATATATTGATATATCACTAAAAACATTGTGGTTCAAAATAACAGGATCAATAGCTCTTAAATTGTAGAATATACTACTTTGAGAAATGAAGCCTTTGCATTCCTGCCAGGTTGTTCAAAGAATCATTTAGAAAGCCTGTGTACAGCAGAGATCCAAGACTGACAAAAGGTTATCGGGATTTATAAAAGAGGAATTCAAAACTGACATTTTCATCTACACTGAAAGAAGATTTGGAAAAGAAACTTCTAGAAAACAAACATTCAAAGAACAAGAAAGAAGACAAAAAAGCTTTTTTTTTTTTTTTGTGAAGTGCAAGGAAGTAGCTATTGAAGTAGAAGGATGGGAGACTCAATAACAAAATAAACTCAGTTAATGCACAACTAAATTTCTTGAAAACATTAGGAAAAATCCAAGTTATTAATTATGCTTATTTTCCAAGTGTTTAATAAAGTGTTTAATGTTTTGTTAACAGGAAATTCTTTTTTGGAAGTAAAGAAAGAGAAGTTTTTTCAGATGTATGTAATATTTTCTACAAGACACTTAAGTGACATGTTTTCCCTGGAAACTTCCAAGCAGATGTTTGATTGCAGATCATTTTCTGTGGCTCAAGAACTTTGAATCTCAGAATCTTAACTACTTTGGAAGCTGATATCTTCATATGCCAGGAAAAAGGCAAAGCTTGCCTGTAGAAAACAGGACCAAACAGTCCAAAGCATATGTTGAATTTATTAAAATCACAGTACATCAGTAGATATATAGCAACGTTCAGGAAACACCAAATGTGCAGTGAACAGAATCATGGACCAAAGATGATGAAGTCAAAGTGGGAAAATATCTTAGATGAACTTGAATACTGCTGCAAATGTGTTGCAAGCTCCACAGAAAGATGCTGCCTTGTCATTTTACATAAGCATTTAATACAGAATCGTTCAAAGGAAAACTGCTTTTTCATGGCCAGGATGTTAGACAGGAAAGTAGATAATGGAACCTAAATTAAAAAAAGAAAAAGACATAGGATAATATTTTTTTTCATTTCTGTGGCTATAAATTTATAGCTTACTGCTTAGAGAATTTATCTAAGAATACAGAGAATTGATTCAACATTATTCTTCATTTATTTGATATTATATAATCAGTGATACAGAGACTAGAATTAAATTATATCTTCTTCCAGATGTGCATCTGAAAACAAAACTCTTTGTGAAGCTTTGCTGTGGTTCATTGTAAATAGAATACATATATTTTGAATTTAGCTGTTCAATTTTTTCCTGTATCAACCTTGGGAAATCTGTTCTTTGTATTTATTAATAGGGCTTAACTACTTAAAACTGTTAGGTCTTGAGAAGTTTGAGCAAAGTTACTGAAAGCTATGGCACAGTTGCTAGGTGCCTTTTGAGATGTCTGGGACAAAGGTGATATCTATATGAGAGTAACAGACAGAATAGGATCAATGAAGTGATGCCAGAAGACAATCAGAATAGTACATGATGCACACAATATTGCTAGAAATCAAAATTTTGGAAACAGAATCACACTCTATGTGTCCAAACTGGAGATCGTAGGGACTAGGGAAAACCCCTGTAAATAGGCAAAATGCTTTCTCTATACTTTATAGGGGTAAGAAGGATTGTTTGAAACGCAACAAGCTAGTCAGCTTGCTACAGTCCCTGAAAAAAAAAAAATAGTCTCACAAGATGGAGAAAGTGAGCAGGAAAACTAGCCTGGATAAGTTCTCCTTGACAACCTGATTGTTTTCTAGCACAAAATCACTGTGGGATCCCATGAATATTAATATATATCTAAAGTGTGTGAGCCAAGTTGATGAGGGTATATTCTTTTCAGTGATATGCACAATAGAACAAGGGGCAACGAGCAGAAATAGGAACACAAGAAATTACATGCAATGTACATGTACGAGTTAAAAGCATCTTTTCCAGTATATGAAAATACCTGTGTAAGCTTATAGTCATAAGATGGCAAAAGATAAGATGATCATTATTGTTCAAATGAACAAGAAATATTGCTGCAATTACACATTACATGTTGATGAAAGGTAATTAGTTTAGCAAGAAAATTTTATACAGCTTAGAAACGTTGGAAGAACTGTCTTGAAGGTATAGAATGGAAGTTAGATGCTAGCTGAGCAAATCCAATTAATCTTTTGAGGATCAGTGGATATGGACATCTAAGTTTCTAAAGCTCCTCAAAAAAGCTCATCCTAAATATGAATTGACTGTAGAAGTAAAGACAAAAGAGGAACGTAGTTATTATCTACCATCCAAGCAGTTATTAATATCAATGTGTATGAAGAAGAAATAAAGGATAAAATTCGGAAATGTTTAATTCAGAAAAAAAAAAAAAAATAAAGAGACTGAGATAGTTCTTGCTGGTGTGTAGAACTGCCTCCAAATGGTATACTTTTTATTCTGAAATTGAGCATTGGGGGTTGAAAAAGTTATTTGTTGCTTCTACTATACATAGAAATTCAGCAAGCAAGTTTCAGCCAGGATGAATGACATGGAGAACAAGTTTGGAGAGGTTTTGCATTGTATGTCCTGTGGCACAAATATTGCTTTTTACAAAAGTGTCAAGCAGAAAACTCTTTGTGTTTCAGAAATATAAGAAGCTTCTCCCAGAGTACATTGATGCAAATATTCAAGACCAAAAGACAACCACAGCTATCATCCAATTTGATCATCTGTATAGCACAGGCTAACAGAAACATATTAGTTCTGCCTTGAAATAGAGAAATTCTTAAAAATATTTGAAGTTCAACCTTTATAAGAAGATGTCACCCAATGATGAAAATTTGGTATAGCTTTTGATAAATTGGAATCCACAAATCAAGAGCCATTTTTCTTGTAAGTGCTCTATGTAAACTAAAGAATATTGTGAACACCTATGTCTGTGTCAAAACAACAGAAAAGAAAAAGGATTAAATGCCTTATCACCTTGAAAACCACAATATATTAACGGTACTCCTAGACCAAAAAAAAAAAAGTCTGCTCTGTTTTGTTTTCTGTTTTTCCTGAGGAAATAATGTTTCAGAGCTGTGGAACAGAGAGTTTTGTAGCATAAGTGAGAAAGCTTTGGTGCTGCTGTCAGCTCTGATGAAGGAGAATCAAGGATTTCACCTTCAAAGCCAGGAGGGAGATGAATAGGTGGTGATAGCAAAGATAAATGAGAAGCCAGTGTAGTCATACAAACACTTGTCCTAAGAGGCCTGACAGAAGCTATTAAGATTCACCCCACAGTTCTCATTTTCACACTAGCAGGGTGAGTGAGCACCGAAGGCTCATGTAACAAGCTATTGATATAGCCTCCAGGTATGGGCTTCACCAGCAGCACATTGTGGGTTATGGATTACCATTGTGATGGTTCTGATGTGAATTCCAATAAAATGTATCATGGAAAATAACTCATTGTATGGGGTTCATCTGCTCCCTGTATTAATCCCATATATTCCCAGACCTGCTGTCAAAGATGTCTCACAGCAATAAATAATTGACAAATTAGGTCATTTGATATTGCTTTTCCTCAATTTTACATCGCAATCCTCTATCAATATTGCAAGAAAACACATGAGGATGTGCATTTTGGAGGTCAACTCTCAGCAGTCAGCCATGCTAAGTCAGCAGAACATTTTACGCTTAGTTCTTTATAAATATGCCAGCATGCTAGCTTTCCATCAACAAGAGAGTCTTCAGTAACAGTTCTCTTATTTTGCATAATACGAATTCAGAAAGATGAAGCAAAACTCCACTGAACAATCCTATAGTAAGTACAAGATCTCAACACCAATGTGATCTTACTTATGCCTTACTTTACCTTTCTTTTTTTTCTTCTTTTTTTTTTCCTTTCTGTCAGGCTTAATGAAAAAAATCCACAAATGAAACCCACGCTTTTATTTTCTCTCACACAGTGCTGCTCAAACTATTATTTCTTTGAACTTTCTTTTTGCTTTACCCTAAAATAGTCACACCAGAAGAAAATAAGCAGATTGAGATGACTGGAACAGCAGGAACTACAGAACGACTCTAAAGTCATTTCCTTGAATTAAGTTCTTATTGCTACTCTTCAGGTTGTGTTCCTGCGGATTACTGATTTTGGTCATACAGATGTATGCATACAAAGATACCTCAAAATTTGTGAACATTAAGGTTTTCCTCTTCGAGTTTTTTTTTTTTTTTTTTTGTCTTCAAAAATGTGAGCTGGCTTATAAATGTTGATTGGAAAATGTGGGTTGTTTTTTTTTGTTGTTTTGTTTTCCTTTTGTATCATTATTATTTGGGAAGGAGAGGGAAGGTTTAATACTTTTGCTTTTCTTTTTCTTTTTCTTTATTTTTATTATTTTTTTTTTTAGATAAAAGCTGAGATTTCAAACTACAGTAGTTAGCAAAACTTGAACAGAACTTACCCTCAGTCACTGCAGTCTTGATATGACTACCAGTTTCATATTTAATTACTTAGAGTGGTTAAAAAAAAAAAGTTATTTAGATCTCCAATATCTACTATATTTCTAGTTGGAAATAGACTTTTATTAAAGCTCAAATATAATGTTTTATTGCTGAATAATGGAAGGCAAAAAATAAGCAAAAATATATATATTCTTCAAAAAAGAGGTCAAGCTTGAAATATTGACTTGTCCAGTAGGGATTGTGCTATGCACATTATGAAATAAAGTTCATCTCAGATTTCAGTTATTAATTCTCAAGGACAGTATCACAGTATAAAGCAAGAATGGATAATTTCAGTTATCTTCAGCTTTTACTCACTCTGATCCCAGGCCAATATTATATTTTTAGAAAACTACTCCAGATCTAAAAGACCTTGCCACATTCAAGCCTAGATACTCATCTCCTCATAATGTAATCACAGAAATATCTACAGCTTCACTGGCTTTTGTATCACTGAAGTGTCCTATTGTACCCTAGAGTTGTCCACTGAGTGGACAAGGAGAGAAAATAACCTTTTGTCCATTTATGGTTCTCCAGATAAGTCTCTTAAGGAAACATTCCTGACAGCATATTTAGTCTAGAATATCAGCAGCTGACGTTAATTTCTGTCCTCAGGAATATGCCATGGGAGTAATATACTTTCAACCAACTTTTAGCTTCATTGCCACCTATAATTCCTTACTTGTCAACAGTTCTTTTTAAGTAGATGTCTAGATGCACTTCCACCTCATTTTTTTTCACCCAATAATAGCTATTTTCCTCTTACAACTATCACTCACATATTTTTCACCACTTCAAGAGCTAGTAAGAGTACTAGCATCAGGATCTGCTAAGAAACAGAAGGGAGTATCATGCATTGTGGGCATCTGCTAGAGACAACAATCAAGAAAAGAAGTTGAATGAAATCTCTTTTAAGCAACTGAAAAATACCCACACAATTGTTTGTCCTCTGACCTCACAGAGTATTTTAGTAACCCTAGCATCTGCTGGGAGGACAACAAGGCATGGTACAAGCAATCCAGGAGAATTTCTGAAATCATTTTTGTTTTGGATGAACAGGTTAAAGGATGAGTTCTTCCTGACCTGGTACCCAAGAACTGGTTGAGAATGTGATGGCCAATGGCAGCTGCAGCTGGGATCTAAATAGATAATCAAGAGGATACTAAGATATGAAAAGTGAGGAAAGCAATTAGCAGACCAAACCTCTCAGCTTTCAGAAGAGCCAAGCTTGTTGAAGAAAATTAAGACTCAGTGCCTCAAACTCCTGAATTTGCAAATAAGCTTTGCAGTCACCTTACCTATCCACTCTGGGGTCTGTCTACTCATGCTCAGGATTGCTCAGTGAGACCCTACATGTTTGCCATGGGATCACACAGCTCAGAAGGAACTGGGGCAGAAAGAGTTGGGACTGTTTTGGATGTGAAGGCGAGCAAGATGTTTTCCATAATTTCATCAGTAGGAAAATGAATATCATCGATACTGTGGGTTGGAAACTGTAATAATGTACACAAAAACAAACAAACAAAAAAACCGTGGTGCTTTGAACTTTCCTTGATTCAGTCTTTTCTGCCTTAAGATTATATCATCTCAGTTTCTACCACAAATGTTTATAAAAAAAATAATCCCTAAACTAGAGATTAAATTAAGGACTACTTGGGTAAATTTAAAGGGAAATCTGTGGGGATGGACAGGACACACCAGAATGGAAATTCTTTTTGAGATCACTTGCTATCTTCTTTGATAAGCTATGACAGGCAGGGAAGTTTTTATTTTTTTTATTTTTTTATTTTTTTTTATTTTTTTTACAAGAAAGAGCAAGTACTGAGATTATCTTCAAGGAAAAGGAGGATTTTGAGAGTTATAGTCTATCCAGCATTGCTTTAGTCTCTGGAATGTTATGGGAATAAATACCCATGAAGAAATTTCCAGAATCTTTTTTTGAATTTACCACCACTGGAGTCAGTGCCTTTGGAAGGCCCAGTCCAGCCTTCCCTGAGACTACTACTCATTTGTGCTAGTGGATCCAGGAAGCCCAGTTTCAGCTCAAACGTGGACCATTTGTCTCTGCTGGACCTGCTCATCATAGTACCTGCTGATCTGATGTATTCCTCAGCTCAACCTCAAATCTAACTCTTCACTATGCCTGGCTATAAAGCTACTTTGTGGTGGCAGGATCCTGTCCCTGTCTCCACCTTGTCACTGGGTGCCATGGAAGGCTTCCTGTCAGTGATAACACTATCCTGCCACCACTACAAGTATCCATAGCTCCCATTTCATCATTCTTCAAGGACTGCCTCTCTCTGGCTGCTCACTGACAGCTGAAATAACTGGGTGTGTGAGTGAGAGGAGAGCACTGGATTTATGTACTTTTACTTTAGCCAGGGTTTTGACACAATCAACATATAACATAATCATTGAAAAGTTATGGAGGTGTGAACTGGTGAGTGAAAAAATGGCTAGATAATCACTGAAAAAGAAAAGTGAGGATCAACAATTCAAAGCCCAACCACCTATTTGCTATAAGAGGAGTTTCATCAGTGATGCATACAAGGACTGACATTATTCAGTCACTTTATTAGTGATGATAGCAGTACACCAGAATGCACTCTCTGCAAACTGGGGAAAAAGCATATGGGAATATGCTGGTGGGCAGAGTTGTCATTTAGAGATACTTTGACTGGCTTCAGAAATGGGTCTAAATCTTCATGAAGTTTAGCAAAGACAAATTCAAAGTTCTGCACCTAACATGGCATAAACCAAGGTTCAGCATAAGCTAGAGAGTGCTGGAATAAGAAAGGAACTTTATAGAATGGTACTTCATATTCCCAGAGGAGCTCTCATGCTGGAAATGAATCAGCAGTGACAAGGGCAGATTGGAAATAGTCTGGCAAAATGTTGGTAAAATTATTGGAGAACTAAATCTTCTGACATACACAGGCTGAGAAAGTGGGATTTATTTACACTGAAAAAGAGAAAGCCCCAGAGGAGTTTAAATGCCATTTTTCTACCAGATTCCAAAGATTCCTCATAGCAGATAGCACTCAGAAATGCTCTTCCTTACAGAAAGTGCAAGAAATCAAAATTTGCAAAAAAGAGATATTCAGATAGGACAGACAGAGAATGCTTCTCCCAGTGAGGGTGGTTAAACACTGGAACAGGTTATCCAAGAAGTTTAACACACGGAGCTTTCAGAACTAAGCTGAACTAACTGATCTATCTTTGGAGTTAGCCCTAGTTTTGAACAAGAACAGTGGACTAGGTGACCTCCAGACACTGTCTCCAACTCATATTTCTTTGAGCATGTGCTTAAGATCTGGTTGTCTTCATTGTAGCCTGTGACCATTGCTCTGGGGAGTCTGTTTCAGTTACCCCTGGTAAAGAACCTTCTCCTAATATCTAACCTGAACCTCCTTTGAAATAAAACACTTGCATTATTTTTTACTCTTTCTTTCTACCTATGGCTTTATGTACAGCAGCAGACTTTACCTGAAGCAAATATAAACCATAAAAGGAAAACCTAAGTAAAAATTTGAATAAACTGTCCAAAGTTCAGATCAGTTTAAGAACACTACCCTTGCCTGACACCACATACTTATCCTGTGAAACCTCAGGAGGTTAAAGAATAAACATTGTCCTGAGCTACACATCATCAGAGCTACATGGGGTTTACAGGGTAAGTGACTTTCCTAAGGTATAGACGAACAGAAACAGCACTGTATTCTGTGCTATGGCACTCAAGCCTATTTTGAATATGGATTAGCCATAGAAAGTCAATTTATTAAACTTCTTTTACTGGGGGCAAGGGGCTAGAACAGCCACTTGGAAGCAGTATCATGAATGAGAAGTGGAGAGAGGAGCAAAAAGACTGCATCTTAAAGGGGATGCAAGAGAAGGAATGGCCAAGCAAGGAAAACAGGAGGAAAGCAGAGCAAAGAAAGTAAATACAAAAGTAGTATCCATTTTAAAAACCTGAAAAAACAGAGAGCTTTCAAATTGCTTTTGGACAGAAGTACCTAAAATAACAGCTAGATATCTAGTCTCGCAGACATAAATTCCCTCTGTAATTCTAACCGTAAGTGGTTTTCAAAATCCCTCTAGGAACATACCTTCATCTTTAGCTGCCTACATACCTTTAGCACTGCACTCTAAGCCTCCTTTAATTGCTCCTCTAAGTTTCCTACCTCACAGACATGCTGAAAAGATAAATGCATGGAGGATTCGAAGCAGTCTGATACGTTGGTAATGAGGGAAAAAGTGTAGAAATATCACAAATGGGCAGAGTAAAAAAAGCATAAATGAAGCTTAAATGAAGCTTCCTGCTTTAGACCACCAGCAGCTTTAATCTCTCCGTACTGTTAGAAAGACCAATAGCCCCTCTGAACTTCTAGTATGCTCTTGAGTGTAGTTACAACCTAATTAACACTGATGAGGGATTGTATAATTTGGAACAGAAAAGTTTGTATGAAAGATATAGCCCTAAGGAATTAGTTGTTCCTACAAAAATCCTGTTTTGATATGAGATATATTTATTAAAAAGATAAAAAATGGAAAAGGGCATTCAACTAATTCTGACAAGCTTTAATAATACTCACAAATGCTGTGGAACTGCAATAGAAAGCCATTAATTCACAAAAGGCTTAAAATGTCTAACTCTAGTAAAGTTTTTAGATATCTTAAAAGCCAGATACAGTAACACACAAATTTTATTGCCTTGGGGATTCTTCCATCCTGATGTCTGATGTCCAGGTCTCAGCCAGTCATTATATGCTCTTTTTGCTTTATATAATAATAAAATAGCATTCTTAAATAGTACGTTATCAAAACTATTGTGATGTCTTACACGACAATAAGACAATCTACTCTGGAAATCCTTTCTTACCATGACCTATGAGGGTGTTGAGGTGAAATGTCAAAAACTGGGGGAAACAAATCTGTCCACTGTTCCCACATTTAAGCTTCTATATTTGACCCCCACCAGAATCTTGGACATGGGGTAAACACTGAGGTTACCTACAGTGTGTGCACACTATGCCTAATTGGCTGAATCCGAAAATAAAATCAGTGCAAGGATACCACTCTGAAAGACTATCTCAAAGAAAATCCAGAATAGTGAGAGCAAGGGTTGCTAGGGAAGAATTTTCCTCCACTCTGAAATCTCCTGCAGAAAGATATGGCACTACCTGGAGGGCAAACTTCCCTACTACCCTTCCCAGATTCAAATAACGAAAGACCTGTGTCCTTTGGACTGACCTGAGGGCACTGATAAAAAGATGATACATACAGATCCAGAAGGAGAATGAGCAGAAAGGAATAAGACTGCATCCAGTTTGCTATTCCTCATCTTGAATGCATTTTGTTTCTTGATTACTTCAGTGCATAAACAGTCTAAGGAGCAGAGCTTGGCATTCAAGGCTCCTACCATTGGCTTTGTGGTTTAGTATACTGGCTATAAACACATAATTTCTCCTCTTAGACACCTGCATATCACTTTCAGTATTAAATGGAGAGAGGCTTAATCAGTGAAACTACTGAAGTACTGTAAATACAAATTTGCATTTTTGTGACAGTGGCTTGTATCCCTGAGGATTCAAACTTAAAATCACATCCTTAGCACATACTCTGATGACCACTTCAATTAAATTATAATTTAAAATTGCATCCTCTTAGCTAAATTAAATAATCAGTTGTTACATTCTCTGGAACAGTATGAGTCAGCTACTCTTTGAGTGCACCCATCAATAATGAAGCTTCTGGAGTCTTGTGCACTCCTTTATGTTAATTAGTAGTTCCCACTGAGGCTGTAGAGAGATAAAGAGCATTGTGACCATTCTGCACTTTAACAGCTTGGTATGGAAATGTGCATGATTGAGGGCTACAAAATTGTGAAGATAGAAAGAAGGTGAAGCAATGCTAATGAGAAGACGGTTGGACTAGATGATCTTCTAGGTCGTTTAGAACCTTGTGATTCTATGATTCTATGATTCTATGATTCTTTCTCTTTCTCTTTCTCTTTCTCTTTCTCTTTCTCTTTCTCTTTCTCTTTCTCTTTCTCTTTCTCTTTCTCTTTCTCTTTCTTTCTCTTCCTCTTCCTCTTCCTCCTTCTCCTTCTCCTTCTCACTTTTTACTTCTTCTGAAATGCTATTCTCTAATAGATATATCATAAAACTCTGCCTAGCTTGCAACTATTTATTTGATTATCTTCTGAAATTTCATATTACCTCTAATACCATCAAAATGTGAATTGTGTTTGGATGGATATGTGATACCAGAATGTATGACCCTTGAGAAAACGTCAGATACATAAACATTACAATGAAGAATATGCGACAACAGATGGAAAAGCTGAACATCATTAGAAAAATGTTGATGTTCCATTATGTCTACAGCAAGTGTTCTACTTCTTTGTGATTAATTGCTGTTTAGGTTCAGGCTCTCTACAGTTCATCTTGTTCATTTTTCTGAACTGCATTTCAATGCATTTTTCAAAGACCAAGGAAACTGCCTCAAACTGCCTCAGAATTGCGTGCAATTCAGTATCTTTATCAGAAATTTTTCAGATAGTACAATATATAGATGGATAATA
The DNA here is from genome assembly GCF_951394365.1 of Tetrao urogallus. Lineage (NCBI taxonomy): Eukaryota > Metazoa > Chordata > Aves > Galliformes > Phasianidae > Tetrao > Tetrao urogallus. The sequence continues at coordinate 67,773,836 of NC_136813.1, forward strand.
TAAAGGCAATATTTGACTGAATTTATTTCATCACCTAAAAAAGATGCACAATTTATCACGGAATCATAGAATCATAGAATCCTTAGAGTTGGAAAGAACCTTTAAAGGTCAGCTAGTCCAACTCCCGTGCAATGAAGAGGAGCATCCACAGCTGGATCTCGTTGCCCAGGGCCTGATCCATCCTCACCTTGAAAGTCTCCAGGAAAAGGGCATTCAACACATCTCTGGGCAACCTGTTCCAGTGCCTCATCACTCTCACTGTAAAACACTTTTTCCTAATATCTTACCTAAATCTCCCCTCTCTAAGCTTGAGACCTTGTTCTATTACCACCAACCCTACCAAAGAGTCTCTCTCCTTCTTTCCTGTAACTCCCTTTAGGCACTATAAGAGACAACACTAACAGGTAACCTCGGAGCCTTCACTTCTCTAGGTTGAACAGCCTCAGATCTTTCAACCTGTCCTCGTAGGAGATGTGTTCCATCCATTCCCTCCTGTAACTTCAAAGCTGTTGTTAAGTAGTTAAATGTTGGAGTAAGCTCAAATACTGAAAGAAATAACCCTTCATCCTTTACTAGATATTTGTCAGCATTGCTTTCAATTAAAATGTTTCAGTGGTCTTTTTCTATTCTACTTCTGATTATCCTAATTATTCATAATCACAGAATCATAGAATCATAGAATCATAGAATCATGGAGTCATAGAATTATAGAATCATAGAATCATAGAATGTCTGGGATTGAAAAGGACCTCACAGATCATCTAGTTTCAACCCCCCTGCTATGTTCAAGGTCACTAACTGCCAGACCAGGCTGCCCAGAGCCACATCCAGCCTGGCCATGAATGCTCTAGGGATGGGGCATCCACAGCCTCTCTGGGCAACCTGTTCCAGTACATCACCACCACCTGTGTGAAAAACTTCATCCTTATATCCAACTTAAATCTTCTCTGTCTTAGTTTAAAACCATTCCCCCTTGTCCCATCACTCTCTACCCTCGTAAACAGTCATTCTCCTTCCTGTTCCCTTCATGTACTGGAAGGCCACAATGAGGTCTCCCTGAAGCCTTCTCTTTTCCAAGTTAAACGAGCCCAGTTCCCTCAATCTTTCCTCATAGGAGAGGTGCTTCAGCACTCTGATCATCTTAGTGGCCCTACTCTGAACCTGTTCTAAGAGTTTCACATCTTTCTTTAGATGGCGGCCCCAGGCCTGGATGTAGTACTCCAGATGGGGCTTCACAAGAGCTAAGTAGAGAGGGACAATCACCTCCCTGTCCCTGCTGGCCACTCCTTTTTTCAACACAAGAAGAGTAATTGCATTGAGATATTAAGAGGATAGTTTAATTTCAATAATAAAATCCATTAAACAGTACAGAAAACAATGAATATTATAGACCTCTTGGCCTTCTGGCTTCTTGTGTTTGCATATAAAGTGAAGCTGAGAATATTTTTAGGTGAGAGAGATTTCTTTGGCAAAGGGACTTCCCTCTTCCATGGATGGGGCCCTGGGAAACCTTGTCTAGTACCAGATCTGGAGGTTGGCGGCCCTGTCCGTGGCAGGGAGATTGGAACTCATTGATCCTTGGGGTTCCTCCCAAACCAAGCCATTCTGTGATTCCATGACTTCACGATTCTGTGATTTGACGTAAAAGAAAAGAAAAGAAAACAAACAAACAAACAAACAAAAAAAAAAACAAAAAAACCAACAACCAACTATTCCTGTTATTATATTTAATTATTTTTGTTATTAAAAATTGTATTTATGTATTTCAGTTCTGCTGAAAAGTTTTAGTCATGAGTCTGACTCTAGAGAGACAGCTAGTAATGTTGGTAACTACTTCAGGAATATGTAAATATACAACTAAAATAACCAGTTTTTCCTCATGTCTAACGTAAACCTCTTCTGGTACAACTTGTGGCCATTTCCCTGGGTCCTGTTTGTTGTCTGAAAAAGTTTTATTTATGAGGATAAGGAGAGGTTCCACTGCTAGTTAACTTTCTGGGAATCAGATCCTTTAAATAAGTTTTAGATGAATGGCTTTGAATGATGCTTTAAACTTTGGAAAGGATTCAGACCATATAACGCCAGACATTCTTTTGAATCTTTCAGGAATTCTTTTGGGAAGAATTCAGATCTGCAAATAGGTGTTCATGTGAGTTTGGATCTGCTGCCAAAGATTATTCAAAGCTTTTAGAGTAAGACTAATTGTTCCCACAAGATTTGTAACAGTTCCTAGGAATTGAGCTCCTCTCTGTTCCTTTTTCAGACAGCTGAAGTTTCTGACTTGAGAAAGATGGGTGACAATAATTGGATTGATTGGATTCCATCCATATTGTCACTAATGCATGTTAAAACATGAAAATAAGAATTAAAAAATAAAAGTGATTTGAAAGAACAAGGAAGATTTTTGGAGAGATTAAACAAATAATTTCTAACTACTGGAACTCAGATCAATGAACTTACTAACTGAAAAATGCTCCCTCTGAATTCTCAGAATTGGGTAGCACTAATTTAGAGTCATAAGCCTATGAAAAAGGGTATGGTATGCCTTACTTTAACACAGATCTTTAACAAGAAAGCTGATATCTGTAAAGTTATACTTTGTACCTCTGAGATTTTGGGGAAAATTCAATTACTTTTCCTACAGCATCTCCTTTATTTTATTGTGTTAGTGCAGCTTACAGAAAAACAAAAATGTTTTGAAACAAATTTTTTTTATTTATTTATTTATTTATTTATTTTTTTTTTCAGTTTGGCAAGAGAATGGTAATCCTGTGCAAATTCAGTGGTCTTTCTACTAAAGTACATGGTTCTGGCACTGGGAATTAGCTAGGCACATCAATCACATTAATGATCTGCTAATGGCTTCACAATGCGATGTTCTATTAATGCTGATTAATTGTCATGTGATCATTAACAATAAATTTTCACCAGAGAGTGGAACTCAATATGGCATCAGAAGGCTGTAGAAAGTCCTAATGTTCCTTAATATTTTATTATATTAATATACTATATTATTATATATTACTATATATTATATTATTTTGGGGAAAAATAAAATTGTAGCAAACTACATGAAAACTGTTGATAGTTTCAATGAGGGTTTTTTTTGCATTTTTCTAAGACTACGTAATTTAAATCCAGTATTTGCTGTATAGAACAATAGAATCTTTCACACTAAAGAACAGCAATTGAACTGAAGTGAAATGAATAAAATATAAATATAAATAAAAATAACATAAAATAAACATTATGAAAAAAAAGTGGAGAAGTTTGACTGAAAAGTCATCCATTTTATATCCAGTAAAGCAAATTCCTCTAAGAAAAAATCTGTGTTATATTAGCTAAGACAATGAAAAATGAAATCATAAAATTGAAGCTTTTTGTTAAACAATATAGCAGTGGTGTTTGCTCATGATATGATATTTAATGATAATTTAGAAGCTGTTATTACTATAGCTAGGTTCCTAAGCAGTAGTCTTCAATTTCCATAACTTTTCTTTATTTCCTATCATATAATAAGGCTGTATTCAGTCAGAAATATTAGTACATTTGAATGAAAATAGCAATGTTTTTGATTAGCAACTTAAACAGCTAATGGAAAATTATACTTAATCTGAATATATGAATTAAATATGAAATTCTATGCAACATCTAAAAGAAAAATAATCTGGATCTCACTGAGAATTTCCAATTGCTATAAAACAGACAGCTATGCTAACCCTGGAGGCTGCCATTTGCTAGTATCAAGACGAGATACAGTTTCATGGGCCTATTGATAGACAGGAAGATATGATTTATTTAATAATCAAAAGAATGTTGAATGCTACACAAACATGTTAATTTTAAAAGATGAGGTATTACACCAGACATGATGGTTGTCTCGCTCCAATTTATAGGAGGGAGAGGAGGTTCTTTGATATCTGTATACTATACCCGGCGTGAAATTAAGAAACAATGGTTCAAATATTGGTCCTATCAGTTTATTACAAATCTAATCAGTGAGATGGGGAAGGGGAGGACAGACACTGCTACAAATTAGGGTAATAGGGAAGGGAAGGAGGGCAATAGAAAAAGTAGGAAAGAAGAAGGAAGGAGTCTTTGAAGGAAGTAAGAGGGAGATAGTCACCACCATGGATCCATTGAAGGAAGTAAGAGGGAGATAGTCACCACCATGGATCCAGCGTGGTTCTTAGTTCAGTCTTTGATCTTCTGAAGTTGTGGGCCATCGGGCATCACTGTTCCATTGACAACGATGACTTCTCAATGGTAGTAACAACTTATAAATAAGTCCAAAGTGGTTGAGTCAGCTCTCTTTGGAATGACAGCTTAAATCCAAAGTGGTTGAGTCAGCTCTCCTTGGAATGGCAGCTTCTGGCTTTGGCTCCTCTTTGGAGAGGAGCTCTGCAGAGAGGGACTTGGGTGTTCTGGTGGATAACAGGTTGGCTATGAGCCAGCAGTGTGCCCTTGTGGCCAAGAGGGCCCATGGCATTCTGGGGTGCATTAAAAAGAGCGTGACCAGCAGGTCGAGGGAGGTGATCCTCCCCCTCTACTCTGCCCTGGTGAGGCCTCATCTGGAGTACTGCGTGCAGTTCTGGGCTCCCCAGTACAAAAAAGACAGGGATCTCTTGGAAAGAGTCCAGCGGAGGGCCACGAAGATGGTGAAGGGCCTGGAGCATCTCCTCTATGAAGAAAGGCTGAGTGAACTGGGTCTGTTCAGCCTTGAGAAAAGAAGACTGAGAGGGGACCTGATCCAGGTCTATAAATATCTAAGGTGTGGGGGGCAGAATGGTGAGGCCAGACTGTTTTCAGTGGTGAGTGGAGACAGGACAAGTGGAAACGGCTGGAAACTGCAGCATAGGAAGTTCTGCACAAATGTGTGCAAGAACTTCTTTACAGTGAGGCGACGGAGCACTGGAACAGGCTGCCCAGGGAGGTGGTGGAGTCTCCTTCTCTGGAGATGTTCAAGACCTGCCTGGATGCCTACCTGTGCGACCTGGTGTAGGGAACCTGCTTTGGCAGGGGGGTTGGACTCAATGATCTCTAGAGGTCCCTTCCAACCCCTACGATTCTGTGATTCTGTGAATCTCAGCAGAAAATCCTTTGTTCCCATCTTTCAGGCCTTGCCAGCAGATAAGAGGGAGCAGGGATGTCCACCTGCATCCTGTTTTTCACAGGACACGATGGTATCATTCCTCAGTTTTCCCATACCAAGCTGGAGCTATTTAATCACAGACCAGATCTTCTGCCAGTAAATACTCCTGAACACTCTGTTCTGGAGGCAAGCAGCTCTGGAGGAAGGTGCTTTCAAATGTCCCCAAAATGATGTTGATTGTCACACTGTAGCATCTATCACTTGCCTTCTCAATAAATCAATCAGAGTCTTATCACAAGAAATACCTCAGGAAGAAAACTTTGAACCAAAATCAAAGAAGGATTCTCACAGTAGTGTATATCACCTAAGAGGAAAAAAAGAAATCAATGAAATAATTCCCTGGAATATTGAGAATTAGAAGAAGATGAACAGATATAAATAATACTGCAAGTACATGTTTAAATATAATCAGATGATGTTTACTTGTGCTTGAAATCTTAATAGTTCTGCTAAATATGTGGATGAATGAAAATCGGCATGTAAGTCAACCCTTAGGTTGTGGTTATCCTGAGAAGACATCCAATAGGACTCTTCGTTCATATATTTCTCATTTTGTATACTCCTTAAGCTTTTGCAGACATGGAATTCAATATATTTTTAAAGTATTCAAAATAAACACTAGTATTACCATTTCTCATCTGGGAACATGGGCATACTCATGCACACAGAGTATTATTAATCTTCTGTTCCTCCCTTTTCATCATCCTACTCTCAGTGTGGCTACCTTTTAAATTATTATTTATTCTTATAGGTATTCTTGTAAATGAGTATATATTTTTTTCTGTGTTAGTAGATTAAAAGTAGTTTAAAGTTATGAAGAAATTGGCTCACAGTAATTCAATTACGTCATTTTATAGAGAAAAACTTGTTCCGCGTAGAAATAAATTCAATCCTTTTTGTAAAGTTCTCAGTTTTACCAAACTAAAAATGAATTAATAGCCATGAGCTCTAGAACTCACTACACATTCACTATGGGCAGCATTATGTATAATCTTAGATTTTCACTATGGCTGTAGAAAATCTGTTTTCACAACCTATGTACTGCAAACTAGTCATTTAATTTGTCCTTGGCCAAAATAGTTAAACTGTTTGGCAGGGTGGAAAAAAATGGCGAGAGAACACATATGTAGTCAGGTGGTGTAGTCCATAAGTATTAGTTTACCATCGAGACTCTATAGATTTAAATTTCAGAGACTTACCTGCTCTTAACAAAGAAAGCCTCTTACTGCTCAGGTAGCGAAGAAATTATCTACTGAATTTGGTTGTACAATGGGAAGTCTAGCTCTGCTAGACCGTCAAGGATCCTTTGGGAACAAATGGTTTCAACTGCCATTAGCTAAACAGTTCTTTCTCTCATTAGTAGAAAGCCCGGCTTTTTTTTTTTGCTTTTTTTTTTTTTTTTTGGTAAAACTGTTCTTTCCTGGCATCCTAAATTAGCTTTGTTTAAGCAGAGGGTATGCATACATTTCAGCAATTAACTGGCACTACTTGGCTTTTGAACACACTAAATGCAGAACAGGAGAGTCTATAAATTGTTCCATACTAGTTATATTTTCACAGAAATGTCCTGCAGAACATGAAAAATCTTAAATTTCAAAGGTCATCTCTGTTGATAGTGTCTTTTGCCTTTTTTTTTTTTTCAATTAATAGTATTTTTTTACAAAATCACCCTGCCACAAGTAAAAGCCAATCCACTGTTAAATAATAGTTAATTTTCTTATGTTGGTTGTATTTTAGTTACTGATTTGGAGAAAAATAATTGCATACCTAATTTTTTTATTAGTTCCTTATTGCTCCAGGCTGTTGCTTTCTTTGGAAATGTAGGAATGACATGTGCCAGATACATTTACATTTTACTACCAGTTCAGGAGAACGTAAATGTTTGATTAGAATGTGCATTGCATACTATATTTGATATCTTTCATAGGTCACAAAACCAAGCAAGATTCCTTTGAGAGGCTACAGTGGAAAGAATTTAATATAAAACATTGTTTGCTGTATACCTGACATGTAAAATATGATTCAACAAAAATGTAAATCATAGTCTCTTTCTGTAAATAGTAAATCAATTTATTTACAAGTAAATAAAAAATGTATTATCAAACCAAATTAATATTAAAATCAATTAAGAGAAAAAGATATAAAACAAAGTAGAAATTAATTTTTTAATCTGCTATACTATATAGCTGAATTTTATCTTTTATGGCTGAATTATTTTTATACTTGCTGAAAAACCTCTTTGCATATAAAGAATACTGTTCATGGTAATGTTTGCTGAAAATGCATTCCAGCTATTCCAGGTTTGTTGAAGTTAATAAATGAGTCCCCAGGTAGGTTAATGATTTACAAATCTTTGAACAACAACAACAAAAAAGTCCTAAATTACAGACTTGTCAAGTATGTTTTATGGCTAGGTTTGTGGTAGTATAATGGATTGTCTTGTTTATTCCTATATTTATGCAGTATTAATTATATTTGTATCTATTATGATCTATTTATCACTATCTATCACTCTCTGTATGAAAGACCTGATGTATCAAAGTGCCCGTATCAATGTTCCTACTCTACGAAATATCAGACTACAGGTGATTTGTGCATCTTATAATATGAAACTATCAAACAAGCATGTAGACAATGGCCTCTTTGTTGTAAAGGGAGATAAGATTTTGCTTGTACAATGTACTGGCTGCATAAATTTTTAATGCAATACAAAAGACTGAGTGCATTGTCTAGTATTAATAATTTATAAAAAATCCTTTTATTCTTTCACAAATTGGCTGCATGTAGTAACATGGAACTGGTTTCATGTCTATGTGGATAAGCATTTCTAATTCTAGCCTCTTAGGAGATCTCTTCTCTGTACCTAGTAGACTTTTCTTGAATGCTACATGTGACTTTTTTTTGATTTATAGGCAATTATCCTGTTCTGAATTATATCAGCATGGACTACTGGTATGGGTACAGACAAAGGGAGAAGGCAATTTTACTAGAGTGCAGAAAGGCATGAGATATGTGTTCCCAGAGACATGGGGCATTACAGAACACTTAAACTAGACAGTGTGCTGCTCAATCTTGTAGAATGATTCAAAAATTGCTTCCAGCAGGTCCAGATCTCTCACTAGTGCTGACAGCTCAGTGTAAGGTGCTTCACACCATTTTCAGGCTTCAGTTTAAAAGTTGCTGCTCTCCCTTGAGTATGAAAACCCCATAACAGAAACCCCCACTGCTTTTGCCAGTTGGAGAATCATTGTCATCCATTCTGTATTGGGGAATGGCTTAATACTGTTCTGTTAAGACATTCATGCTCACAAGCCTTGGATATCTTATGTGTTTAAGTGCTCCTCTAGGCACAGTAAGTTAGAGAAGACTTTTTCATTATGTGATCACTTACTGAACATACTGTCACACACTGGAGACCCGATAAATTAATTTAGATATGTTCGATCTGCAGCCCACAGGCTGCATGCAATCTGGCCCAGCCTGTCCTGCAGCTACCCACTGCCCTGCACCATCATAGTAGAAGTTCTGCCCGCACTGAGTAGCCCGGGTATGCAGCAATCACACATCTATGTGCAGTCAGCACTGTCAGGTCTGAAACCAAGACATGCGGAGGACACAGAGTAGTGCTAACTTGAGTAATGGTAAATAACCGTATGTGTTTTGTTACATTAGCTAAACACTGTCCTGTGTACAGCAAACAATAGGCTACTTTCCATTCTGATAAAGGATTTTGAGAATAGCTTTCAAAATTGCCCAAAAAAGAACTTTTTTGTGTGTGTGTTTTTGTGTGTATTTGTGATTGCATTTCCAGTTGATATGCATTACCTGCAAATAGAGCTACAATTAGACTTTCAATTCAAAAATCTGATCATGTCTCTTTACTAGACTTCTATAAGACCTATTTTATCAGAGAAAAATATCTCTCTCTTCACAATCATGCCTTATTTATTCCATCGCATTTTGGCAGTACATACCTTTCTGAACAATATTTTTTAAGATCAAAGCACAGGAACAGTAAAATTTCCTCAAATTCTGTAATGAACACTCAAGAACTCATTGAGAATTGCAACCACTTCCATCAAACCAGACACTGTTGCATTTGTTCCACTAAAACAAGGTCAGATACCCCTCTAGTTTTATGGCTCTTCTGCTCTCGTTTTTTATGTTTTAATAAACAATATAAGAAGAAATAAAATGAATTTTATTGCTAATCTATATTAATTATACTATATTCATATATAGTATAATTCATATATATTTATACATAGTACAATTATTTATTATACTATTTATTGTATTTATTATACATATTATAAATAGTAGTAAATATAATATATATAATATATTTATTACATTTATTCTTTATATATAGTATAATTAATATAGATTAGCAATAAAATATAAAATAAAATATAAAATAATAAATAATAAATAAAATAAAATATATTTTATATGTGGCCCAAGACAATTCCTCTTCACTCAGTGTAGCTTAGGCAAGCTGAAAGATTTGAGACCCATGAATTAATTCTTCTGTAAGACGGACTACTCCAAATCATTCTCAAGAATGTATGGCTTCTTTAACTCTTAATTAATGATGCATATTTTTTTGTGTGTCTGTTTTCCTCTCTTGATAGACTTGTTGAGCTTTTCCCTTTCTCTTAGTAGTAGACTTCAAAGAGAAGCTGAACTTGGAATATCTTCCATAATATGTGACATTTCTTCTTTGTGGTGAACTTTCAGTTCTATTTGGTAATCACTAATTTGTCTCTTCCAGTGATGCATTTTCCAATTTTGAGTACAGTGCTACTTTTTGAAGTCACGAAAAGAGTTGAAATGTTCTGTCATGAGGCTGAAAACAGGATAGAAGGTAGAGAAAATAACAAAAGTAAGTTGTTATACAAACATGATTTTGTTGCTGTTGCCAAGACCCTTTCTAGCCCACTGATCTAGGAGTGGCAGCTCTGTCCACCACATGGGGGTTGGAACTAGATATTTTCTAAGGTCCCTTGAAAACAAAGCCATTCTGTGATTCTATGACTTCCATAATACTAATCCAGGCATACTGGCTTCAGCTGCCTGGAGGTGGTTCCTTCTCAGATCTAACATACAAGTTGAGTTTTTTTTTTGTAGCCACTGAAGAACAAGCAATAAACAATAACCAGAGATATAAGGATGCTGAAAGCTTTTTTCTTGCAGGGCATCTCAATAGACTACAGAGCAGACAGTAGTTGCAAGTCACATGTCTGTACATGTCACATGAAGGTCCTCACACCTATGAGAGTAGTACACATAAAAATTTGTTTCTACAGTGGTTTTGTGTTCTTCTCAAGGAACAGTTGAAATACAAAGAAAACAAATGAGAGCTCCTTCAGGTATGTCTGAAAGCTTCTCAGGCTGTGAGGGTGCTCCTAAACCTTGTAAAGGAGAGCTACTATTTTCCCCTCCTGTGAGCTCAGTCTCATTCATCCAGAACATCTGAAGACTTCTGGATTTCCCTGTCTCAGCTATCAGCATGTTCACTCAAGCAGAGCCTCACTTAACATTTTTTGTGTGCACGTGACTTCATACATGAAATCTTGAGGCTCTGAAAACAAGAGTACATCCCTGTGTTAACCTCAGGATCCATCTGACTCAGAGCAAGAGCCTGCATTCTGTACTTATAAAAATCTACACCAGTGGAGGTGACCACTGTCACAACTGCTGAAACACACCACCTGCTGCCTCACTGTACTCGCCATCCACTGTTTGGTCTTCAGAAACATTCAACAAGTGGCAATGAATGTCAGTGCCATTTTTAATATGTTGATTTGTTTATTTTTATCTAAGATGTCAGTGAGGCAGTGGGTGGTTTGTTTCAGCAGGGGTGACATCAAAGTGAAAAACAGGCAATGTTCTGGATGACCATGCACAGCTTCTGTTCCACAGAATGAAGATTATTTTGATCATCTCTTGTGCGTGAATTAGTGGATTACAATTAGGGAATTGTGTAAGGAGCAGAATATTGGATTCACTGGATTACGAACAATGATAGCAATGTTGGAATTCTTTCTTGAGACAGAAGAGATATCCAGTTCAGGAATAATTATGAGGTAGCAGCAAGAGTGAGATAATTCTATGAGAGCAATCAGGAATTACATAAAAACATTCAATTAGCTTCTCTAATCTAGCCCATCTGATGAGCAGGAAATTCTGTTTGTCTTCCTTATCCTCCCATGTCCCACTTCCTTATGTTATTATTAACAAATACAGAGAAAACCATGTACACAGATTTCTTAGCTTAGAGATAAAACTGAAAAATACATTTTCATGATTTTTCTTTTAAGGAAGAATGAAACTAATAGAATTTTAAATATGTGCTTTAGAAAGCCTTTCTTTGTTCTACTGTCCTTGATACTGAAAATTTACTATTTGAAGGAAAATGAAATGCACCTAGCTTAATTCTGAGTTATCATGTCTTGGTATTTCGTATTGTCCTACACTGTTTACCCAAAGTCTGTACTATCTGCTACAGTAGAATATTCCTGAAATGACCTCATTTTTTGAAATGAAGCCCCAAGTGACAGTTAATAATCAACAGAAATATACCTGCTTGTTGGAAGCCCAATACTTGAAAGTGGCTTATAATATCTTAGTGTTTGATCAATTTTGGAATATGTATTACACAGAGAGTTAAAATACTGCAGATCTCAAGACTTTTTGAATTTGTTATTCAACATTATCCCTTACTAATTTTATTATGTTGTGTTAAGCTTAAACAGTACAACACTCATCTGGGAATAGATATCTCATGCTGAGCATCCCCTGCTAATGATTAGCGTGGCTCTGCCAGCATATTCTTATTACTAGAATGAATGAGTTTTAGTAAAAATATTTCAAAATCCTCCCTGAAATTATTAACTCAAATACATTTAAGAGGTTTATTTTTATTTTTATTTTATTTCTAAGGGGCACATGTACTTACAAAGTAGTTGGTTCAAAAACTCGTTGGGATTAAGGGTCATAAGTCAAGGGCATTCAGAACATTTCAAGTGCGTCTAGAAACAGATCAGAAGGGAAGAATATGGACACTGCATAAAGGTTAATTTAAATGAAAAATACTTTGCAAAACTTTACTGGAAAAAAACATCTGCTAGTACAAAGAAAAGAGAGACTACATGAGGTTAAGAGATGTTATTCAAGTGATAGTGGCTTTTAATACTTAACATCATTCACATAATCACCCCTACCTGCTTCAAAATGAGCAGATGCTTCTCTGAAGAAAAGTAATTATCCTCAAACTCATGCTATGTTTGCGGTGAGCTGACTGTTCAATTCACATGAGCCCACGGTTTTGTATCTTGAACAGATTTATTTAATCACATTCTGTGTTCACACAGTGCTAAATTAAGGGTCCAGAAAAGACGTCTCTTTCCTCTCTGATAGTATGCTCTTTTTACTAGCACCAGGGGGAAGAAATGAATGTAAGTATAGTCCTGACACCAAGAAAGCTGTCTCTCTAATCCACCCAATCTCTTTTATATCTCCATACTTTTATCATCATAGTGTCCAAAGAATATTTCAACAAGTAACAAAAGATTCTTTAACTGTATAAATAACAAAGAGAAAAAGAAGTGAAAATAGAATAAAGATAAAAGCTGAAGGTTGTACCCAAACTGCATGCTTTGCCACATTTTCTGATAAAAAATGATGATACTGAATGTGGGAGAAAGGCAGGAAGTCTCATGATAACCGAGGGAAGGAAACAGAAATAACAACAGAGGTGGAAGCAAAGCTCATATTGCTTAGTACTATCAGAGCAGTGACCCTAGATAATCTTTGCACCAAGGCGGGCAAATAAAAGCTCAGGTCTGATAGCAGCTATCTTTAATGAATCTATCAACTGTAGGGGTGGTATACTTTGCAACTGAAAGTGGTGAATGCAGCATTTCTTTTGAATAGAGAAGGAGGGAAAGAGAGAAACTGAGATAAAACATAGTAGTATGATGTCAAGGCTAAGCAAATGTGGAGTAGGAGGCTGGAATGCTAATAAAGAATAGCAAAAGGCATTTATGTAAACAGAAAAGGAGTTTAAGTCCAGTATGAATTTATATAGATTACACTGAAAAAAAAAAAATGTATTCAGGTAATAAAGCCATTGATCTTCTAGAAAAAGGCAATATTATATTTTTCATCTGCCTGAAGTTCACTAAAATATTTTATTAAGTTATTTGATATTGTGCTATTAGAGAAACTTGCTGTACTGCATTTAGGTGGGAAGGTTTTGGTAGCATGGAGTGAGAAGAGGCCAGGAGCTGTCCCCATATTGAACCACACAAAGGTTCCAAAACAGACCCATCGCTGAAAACAGCCGAGCCCATCAGTCACACTGGTGGTTCCTTTCTGTTAACAGATCTAAGAAAGGGTAAAAATGTAACAGTTGGGAGAGGGACAGGATTGAGGAAATGTGAGAAGAATTGCCCTGGATGTAAAGAGGTCAGTGCAGCAGGAGGGCAGGAGTTGGTGCAGGGAGGGAGCAGAAACTCTTTGCAGCCTGGGAGAGGCCCGTGAAGAAGCAGGTCACCCCCTGCAGCCCATAGGTGCTGCAAGGAGCAGCTCTTCATGCAGTAATCTGAAGAGGAGGCCATGCAGCAAGGGATCCATTCTGGAGCACTCTGTTCTTGAAGGAAAGCTCCCCATGGTACAAACCCATATTGCAGTAGTTACTGAAGAACCGCAGCCCATAGGAAGGATCTGTATTAAGGTCAGTTGTGAAAAGCTGCAAGTTTGGATGGACTCCACAATGAAAAAGGAGAAGAGAGTGAGGTGGAAATGACAGATACGTACTGATCACAGCCCCCATTTCCCATCCTGCTCTGACTTTAGATGGGAATAATGCTGAAGAGTTGAAACCGAAGTTGAACTGGTGTAGAAGGTATAGGTGGAAGGAAATTGCTTTTCATCTGTTTCTCACAATCCTATTCTGTTAATGATAGGCAAAAAAAGTACACTAATCTCTCTTATGCTGGATTTGATGCATTTAGTTTTAATTGGCGAATTAACTCATTGTCCTTATCTCTACAAATTGATTTTTTAATTCCATTTTTACAGGTGTCCTTCTGAGGTACAGGAGTGAGAGCAGAGGGCACCTGGCAGATAGCCAAGGCTAAAGCACAATGCTTTCTTACGAATAAGTAGAAAATATTAAAATAGTTCAGGAAGGAGTAGGAAGTAACAATGAAAGGATAGGCTATGAAATTTCATATAATTATAGTTTGAAACTGACCACAACTCAAAAATTATGCATATTAAGAAAATGTACTGATGATAACGTGATGATTATCAACTCTGGAAAACCAGAAAGAACAGGGAGACACTGAGAATTTGGACTCTTAAAACTGGTAATAAATGTATCCATTAAAAGTATAAGGTAGTGTGTCTCATATAATTTTTTGCTATCATCTGTGAATTCATCTGCTGAAAATGACAGAGGAAGAGGAAAAACAACAACAACAAGCAATTGGACAGTTCTGTCACAAAAAAAACAATACCAAACACATGCAGACACATGCACGCACACACATACACACACACACAAAAATACACAAAAAACCCATAGATATCAGTGTACTGTAGCTACAAATATACTAGTTGTGATCTCAATGTAAAGGGTTTCTGAAAGAGATTGAAAAGTTCTTGCTGGTATTTAGGGTAGCAAATTCTGAGCAATTCTATGATTCTATGAAAGGCACTGTTTTAATTGCATTTGGACTGTCTATAATCAAGGAAAATGATCTCAAAACGTGAAGAAATGCACTGGTAAGCTGGAAAAGGAATGATATACTTTATGATCACATTCTAGATCTGCATATATTCAGTTCTGAAAGACTATTCACTGGCTTCAGTGAGAAAAGTACACCTGTACTTATTTTGATTCTGTATCTGAAAGTCAGACTGTGACTGTGTTACACTCACTGTGTCAGTGCTCTTAAAGCTAGCATGCAATTGTCAAAATCTGTTTTTGTAGATGTGCTTTAGATGTTTTTGTCATCAAAAGTAGAAATTCATGTACACAACCTCCTCTCAACTCACAAATCACAAAAGAGCCTGGGGAAAGAAAACCAGAAAGAGCAAACAGGAAAAAGTGACAGAAGAGTACTGCTCATTTGACAGTAGCAGGAAGGGAAGGAGGAAGACGTTTTGACGTTATTTGCAGTACATATTTTTTCTTGCAGTCCTTATGGAGAAAGAATATTTTGATTCATCTATCCACTCACTGTTACTACGCAGTAGAATCAAGTCTAACACTTTATGTGGTCCATAGAAACACAGGGAAAAATAAAATGAAAATAACTAGGACTATGCATTGTCATTTTGGGAGTCTAATGTATCTCTTACTATCAGAACAGAGAGTTCAGAAAAAAAAGGTTATGGGTAGAAAAAAAATGTATGCATTCAATTTAAAAAAATTGGCTTTGCTGACAGTCTGTTTTCAGGAAAGAACAAGACTATTTGCATGTTTTTTCTTTTGTTACAACTATCTTTTCTTCTGCCCTATCATAATATTTACTGGTGTTATCTGGATGCATTTTAATTCAAAACTGACATTTCTTCTTCGTAAGTCGTAATGAAATATTTATGGGATTATACCTGTATGTTTCAGATGTGATACAGGGATTTAAGAACTGGTTGGCAGATGGATGTCCTATGTTGTCAATGAAAGGTCACAGTCAAGTGAAATCCATCTCATTTATGCCATCTGTTTCCCTCTAACTATGAGAAAACACAAGAATTGTATATTCACTTGATGAAATAATTGAAGTATTGCAAAAAACACTGCTTGCCAGCGTAATTTCCTTGGAAGATTATATCACTCAAGAAATATGCTTCTTTGTTATTTAAATCTGGTCTCTTACCATCACTGCTTTCCTTTCCACAGAATACAATTTGACTTCACAGCCTGAAAAAAAAAAAAAAAAAAATCATTTATTTCTACTTGTTGCCATGCAATCTCATTTTGACTTTAAAATCTCTTTAAGACTTAACCTTTACTTTTCCTATTCCTTTCAATCCCTCACTTAAATATTACAACATGGTCTTGAGATTTGCAGAGATAGAAAAATTACTGTAGAACTGGATTACCTCTACCTGCTGAAAGGTAACATGAAACACTGGTTGTGTGAAATGTGCACAGCTATGTTATTCTTATTTTTGTTTTATTGACGATCATTTCAATAAAATAACAAAAATAATAATTAAAAAACAAACAAACAAAAAAAAAAACTTCTCTTTGCCTATTGAACATCTCTAGATTTGTGGAAGCTAACAGTTAACATCATTTTTGTTTTTACTGTGGATTTTGGGAATATTTTCACTATAAAGGGAAAAAAAAAAAGGGATGAACTACTAACAGTTTACCTATCCATGTCAAAAACAACTGAAATAATAAAGAAAAAAATTGATGTCATAGGACAAACATATTTCTAGCTAAAGATAGATTTAGTCAAACAAAGAGGAAAATGTTCCATTCTCTAAAAGTATGCAATGACTAATCGACTTTCTTCTAAGAATCAAATAACATCCTTTTTTCTCTTTTCTACTGCAGTAGAGGGGAAGTAAAAAATAATAATAATAAAAAGAAGATACTAATTGTAAAGGTTCCTGATTTAGCTCCTGGTAAAATAAGAAACAATTGCAAGCTGAAAGAGCTCTTCTGTAGGGTCAAAAAATAATTTAAAAATTACTATCTGGGTATGCAGAATATGATGCTGAGTAAAACAAAAGGACTACAAAGAAAGTTATTCTTTATGGATCTTGGCAGGGAGGTTACTAGCAGACCCTACAAAATCTTGGTAAGATAAAGGTTGAGAAGAAAGTAGAACCTAGCAAAGAAGAAAGGGTGAGTGAAAGACAGGAAGTATCTATATCTGGGAACTTGTTCAAAGACTGCCAACTTTGATTATAATGCAAGATACACATTTTTAGCTTTTAAAGCAAGCTTTTTTATAATTGGTGTAAAAGCCAAAAGTGAAAGATGATTTTTGGTTGGGAATAGCTTGGTCTTTATGTAAGGAAAAATTTATGTAAAATAATAATTTAAGGAGGAATACAATTTTAAGCCTCCTCATATATTTAAAGTCTGTTCTAATTTTGTCAGTTGTTTTGTTTAAGTAAAAAGTTGAGGTTAAAAGCTACTGTAATTAATAGTTCCTTCACTTGCATGTAATTGGACAAGTACTCTGAGGTTTTCAAGAACCCCATTCATTATCTGCTCTGAAACCTGGTTGTTTGAGGAAAGATATGGTTTATACTGTAGACCACTGAAATCTTCTAAATGCCGTTATAGATTTCCATCCTCATTAAACTACTCAGTGTGTGCTCTCAGTTTGACAGCAACTTTTCAGCAACTTTAAAGTAAGTTCACATACAGTATTGCCGTTCCAAAGATGAGAAAAGAAAAAAGATTCCAAGGAAATAAGTCACAGTTGTTCAAAACCATGACATGGACTTCATAGTTTGTTTCAATAATCATTTCAGCTTGGTTGGAAGTTTTTGTGCTTTTTCAGAATATGTTGTATTGGATGTAAGTTTTTCACTCACTTTCTGGCAGGGCAACAACTTGCTGGGAAGCAACGTACAGAACTGATTTAAAATAATGTAAATAGAATACATAATTAAAAGAGGTTGAATTCCCTCACAGAAAACAGTTACTTATTTTCAGTGATTAAAGCCAGTCAAGATAATTGTAATTAAAAGTATTTCTATGAATGACTACATGAGGCAAGTAAATGAACCTAGCTACATAGCTGTTAATATATCTTCGGTCTACAATCATGTCCTGAAAGCAATTGTCATACTGTGCACCAGGCAGATTTTTATTGTACTGGAATGCAGGACTTCTGAGAGATTCGATGCTTTTTTACAAGGAAAAGAAATTCTTTCTTACATTTTGTTATAATACTGCAATTTTTTCCTTCTCTTCTGTAAGAAGTATCTACTCTGGCTGTCAAAAAAGAAACTCAGCAATGTGTACTTTATATCTTTACAAAAGTTAAGGCCTCTAGCAAAACAAAAGTTCTCTGATACTTTTAAAACACTGTTTGATGTTACCTCAATAGCATTTATTAACAGAGAGCCCATAAGAGAAAACTATATTTTAACAGTATTGGAGCTATGGCTATTCTGATTTCTACCTTCAACAGGGTCGTTTTATATAGTCAGTATGGACTTTAAAAGGATGTTAAAATGTCACTAATCACAGAGAATGAGAGAAAAAAGTTAAGAAGGAGAAAGAGAATATCAAGAAAGCAGAATGAGTGACAAGAAAGAGAGAAATTATGTGATACAGAATTACAAGGCACAAACTCACAAACTTTTCTTCTTCTCAACAAAATCCTTTTTTTTTTTCCTAAGCACCAAGTGCTTAGGGAGCTTGAAATCAGGGAAAAAAAAGTGGAAAATTCAGATGTTTTTCCAAATGCTACACTGTAGATCTTACTTTACAAGTTACTTCTAAATTTCAGTGGTATTAATGTTCACCATCTGATGGTCTTGGGGGTGGGTTTCCATTAAGCAGAGATTCACTGATCATTTCTGTCTTAATAGTGAATCTTAAACTTGTAATTTCCTTTCTCTTGCATTCTGTGTTCAGATTCACATTATGAGAGGTTCTGAACAAAGGTTCTGGTTAGGACTCATTGGAAACCGGAAAACTACTGCCATCATCCTCCAACTTTCCCGTCACGTCTCCTGACTAGCATCTGGATTCTTCTTTTTTCTTCCATAGTCAGAGTTATGACAATGAGCACAGAGAGAAATTGTCCCTCACTGACTTGCAGTTAGAATATTCTCCTGGAAAGTGTGTACTGTATGTTCTAACTCCTTCCATAAGAGATGAGAAATGTATTTCATCATACATAAGAGTTTATCCTCTTCAGGTATTTTCCTCCTATGTCTAAATTGCAGCATGTTAAGCATGTTTAACTGCATCAATGGAGAAGGGAAAAGACACTGATGTCATCTATTTGGACTTGAACAAGGTCTTTAACGTGGTCCCCTGCAACATCTTTTTCTCTAAATTGGAAAGATATGGATTTGATGGGTGGATTGCTCAATGAATGAGGAACTGGTTGCGAGATCTGCACTGCTACAGAGTGTAATGGTCAATGATTCAATGTTCAGATGAAGATTACTGTCGAGTGCAGTCCACCAGGGTTCTGTATTGGGACCGATGCTTCTTAACATATTCATCAGTGACTTAGTGGGATTAGGTGCACCCTCAGCAAGTTTGCAGATGGCACCAAGCTGCATGGTGTGGTCCACACACCTGAGGGATTGGGTGTCATCCAGAGGCATAAATGGTCTGAGCCATGGCAATAAATTCAATTATGATTTAAATTTGAAGTCATGTTACAGGAAATAGACCTCTTTGCTTACCAACATTAGTTAAAGGCAAAACAGCTTTTTCATAGTATTCAAATGCCAAGTGCTCTTGAAACATAGTTTGTCCCTTCTGTCCCTTAATCTTTTATACTTTCCTTTGGAAGCTAAATTCAGTTAGAGAAGATCAACTGTATTCTCTGCAGAATATATCTGTATCCAACAACAAGAATTCCATACCTGTGAACAAAATGTCCCTGAAATTAAAGTGCCAAGACTGTAATGTCTTGCCATAATTTTTCATTGTTATAATTAATGATTTGAATTAAAGACTTTGTTTCTGAGGTATTAATTATACACATTTTACTAGAACATTCCAAAGGTTGATCTATATTCTGAATTTCTTGACAGAATTTCAATACATATTTAGAAAAACTTCTAAAAATACTGCCTTTAAAATATAAAAAAGAAATTTAAAAAATCACACATTTCTGTGTATATAGAGCACCTCTCTTACAAGGATAAAATGAAAGAGCTGGGGCTGTTCAGCCTGGAGAAAAGAAGGCTCCAAGGTGACCTGATATCAGCCTTTTGGTATCTAAAGATGGGGTATAAGAAGGAAGGAGACAGATTCATTAGCAGGTCTGTGGTGACAGGTCAAGGGGAAATGGTTTCAAACTTCTAGAGGGTAGATTTAGATTGGATTTAACGAAGAATTATTTTGCAGTGAGGGTGGTGAGGCACTGAAACAGGTTGCCCAGAGATGTGGTGTAAGCCCTTTCCCTAGAGATATCCAAGGCCAGGTTGGAGTGCGTTCTGAGCAACCTGATTGAGCTGTGGATGTTCCTCTTCATTGCAGGAAAGTTAGACTAGATAACCTTTAAAGGTCTCTTCGAAATCTGAGGATTCTATGATTCTATGATTCTATAATTCTATGTAGGCCTTGAATTTAATAATCCGCAGGGGTACAAAAATGTGTAAGACATTGATGGAAATGTATTTGTATTCTCATAGAGTAATAAATGATCTGTCATCATTAATAACCATAGAAAAAGGCTGGCAACTCAAGCAGAATAAGTAAGAGAAGAGTGTGACAGCCTGTCATTGCCTAATGAAGTTGGGACATTAAAGATACTCAATCACTGTATTTTACCAGTACACCTGGATTCTTTTTATTAAAAAAGCATCTACCTAATGATGCATAGCAAGGTAGTTTAAGTAATTAAAGATGTTTTTTTCTGGTGAAAAGTGGTTTGCAAAGGAGCAGAGGGGAATAATGCTTTATTGCATAAAGTTGCAAGACCCAGACTGTGAGTGTCCATTCTGCACATTTTATGCACGCAATCAACTTTACATATCAGTGCTTCAGTTCAGTTTTACATATTCATTAGACAAAATTACTAATGGTCTCATAACAACTGAGATTTAGTTTGGTTGTGTGTGATCATTTCATATAGATCTGAATATCTTGGTGACATATTTCTTAAGTATAATCACTCCTGCTGAAAATTTGTTGTCTTCAGTGAAAAATAATTTCATATTCTTCAGAGGGATTTTATTCTACATGGAAGCAAATCCAAATAAATTGGGAATAGCTCATGGATCTTCCATAAACAAAGAGGGAAGCAAATTAATCCCATGAATAATACACTGCAAATATATACACTCAGCTGAACTGATCTCAAGGAAATTGGGAGTCAAAATAATTGATTATAATTCCATTAATTTTTTCGTGCTCATTCAATGTGAGGAATCCTAGGAGTATCCTAGAATACACTTGTTCAAAATTTCTTTATTTAGGTGCAGCAGGAAATTCTGGTATTGCATGCTCTCAAGGGAATAACAGAGAAACCTGACAAGTAGTAGCAACAAAGTTTTTCTGATGCTAGCACATACGTAGTCCTCAAAGATGTGAAGAAATCCAACTTAATTTAAAATAAGAGTGTGCTGTCAAAGGAAAGGACAACTTTGGAAAATTTTATAAAGAAATTTTTTTTTTCATTTATTTTAAGGGGAATTTAATACACAGATGTAAAAAAAATTGTTGTAAATATTGTACATTTATGTTTATCTCATTTATGGTTTTTGTTTTTGAATTCCATATCAGAAAGCAGAGTGTAATTGTCTTTAAATTTGAGAGTTACTGCACAGGTAATTTGCCAAAAACTGTCACGAAATTCTGTGCATTTTGTGTACATAGAAACGCTGAATGAGATAGAATTGTTCTAAATGCTATGTAAATGACTTGTTTGCAGATTCAGGGTCAAAAGGTACATCATCTTCTTTTTGTCCCCCTTCATTAAGACATCCTAGTGCTCAGGTAGGATATGAAGGAAGAACTGACTTGTGTGGTTTGGGACTTCTGGTCTTGTCTTGGCATTTTATCAGCAAGAAAACAACAGTTACTGACCACAGAAACTTGCTTATTCTAATGGAAGAAGCTGATGAAAAGAAAGGAGCACTTTCAGCTTGATTTATACAAACTCACCCCTATTCCAATTTTGGTAATAAAGATTTTTAAAACAAGTAGAATGGAATTTGAGGAAGTAAAAAATAAAGTAAGCACTAAAATTTTCAGTCTTTATTGGACACTGCTAATGGACCAAATAAGATTAATATGTTTTTTCTTGTAGCACCTTCAATCTATGCATCTGCTACAACTTTAATAAAAGTCATGTTTTTTCTTTTTTTCCTGTTTTTCCCCCTTTACTACAGTCTGCACGAGCTGCTTGCAATTTTCTGCCAAATTTTATCATTTAGTAGCAGTTTTTGAAGGAAGATCCACCTGTTGCTTTTAGCTCTGCTTAGACCTTAATTATAATGTAATGCAATAAAAAACTTACCTTGTTTAAGAGAAGAGATGTGAAAAATTGTAGAAGATTGATGTATAATTCATGCTATTGAAAACTGGTCTTACTGAGAATGCTTGTGAGAAGAGAGAAATACCTCATCTCATCCTAAATATCTTGCAGCTTTAGTTCGCTTTGGAAGTGATAGCTTATTACATTTATCTGATAGAAAATACACTTTCATGAAACACTACTCTTTTAACCAAAACCTTCTGAACAGTACTTTTAGGATAATTCACCAGGTAATATTTACTTAAAAACTTTTATTTGTGTTTAATTTTCAGTTCCTGATTGTAGGCACTTTAGATTGACGTACACTTTTTTCAAACTATAGTATAATCTACAGGTCTGGAGTACACACATTGTACATACATTGACTAGTAAAATTTGACAGAAAAGACACTTTCAAATCAAACCTTTTAAATATTTGAAGAGGAGAAGATATACAATAGATACTGATTTTGTTTGTAGGTTTGTTTTTCTGAAATACCTTTTCCATTTTCTTAAATATTAAATCTGGAATAATAACACATCTCAAGTATCGCATCTTAAGTGGGTCTTTATGTCTTGCTATAATATTGTGAATAGTCCCAATAATTTCATCATATTTAATATGATATATTAATAAATAATAATAAATAATGATTATATATCTCTGACCCCAGAATTTCAACATTATTTGAGTAAATGTATAAGCCAAAAAATTTTTCATAATATTATTGTATGCAAAAGTAAACTAAGAATCTAGCTGTAAGAAAAATCTCTTATCAAATTAGAAAGTTAAATGAAAAATTAAATCAGTTAATATATAATACAGAATGCATTCAATTTTCTTTTAATCATGAGTGAAATTACTTTGGTAAATATTTTTCTAAATATTGTTTTGTTTTGTTTTGTTTTTCCATTCAGTTTAATGCTGTGAATTATGCATCATTATTTAAATCTTTAATAAAATAAATATTTTAATAAAGAATATGATTTAATGTCCCATTTCCCACGTATGCATACAAACAATTCCACATTCAGACTCTAGTTTTGGATTTTGCAATTCAATAAATATATTTGAAAATGGAATTACTCAATTAAAAGACCAAGCTTTTGTAGCTCCAAACTTACAAGAAGAAGCTGTGAGAGCAGGAGCTCTTTGGCCACAACAACAGATAGAGAAGGCAGGAGCTTACTTCTATGAATGTGTAGCGGAGATGGAGGTAAATTCCATTTGGATACTCAAATGAAATGGCAAGGGGCAATGGACACGTGTTGGAACACAGAATATTCCAAGAAAAAAAGGGAACAATGATGATAACAAAATACTGGAAAATACCCACCGAAGCTGTAGAATCTGCATGTGTGATCATACTGATAACATAACTACATAAGAATCTGATTAACCTGGTCTACAATGGCCATGTTTTGAGAGAACAGTTGTACCACATGGCATTTGAAGTCCTCTCCAGACTAGATTATAGCATTATTCTATATTACAAGTTCTTGAAAAGGAAAATTGTTTTTGATTAATTTTTCTTATATTTACACTTCAGAAAAATAGCTAAGAGACAAAAAATGTTCATCCCTGCATAGCAAGAACAAATGCCTACTGGTGTTTTTTCAGTTTTTCATCTACTCTTATTTTTCTGCTCAAAATTCAGTGAAAGACAGAATGGAGTAACCTTTCCAACATTTTTTTTCCAGTATTTCTAATCTTTGTCCACTTCACCACTGAATATATCATGGCTATACACAAACAAGACCTCAGAACTATCAAAGACAGCCTTTTCATTTACCTATTCTGCTCTATCTTCAAGGTGCCCTTTAGCAAGGTATTTAGTCTATCATTACTTTCCGTGTCAGTGCAACTTATCCTCTTTTACTTTTCAGCTGGTTTTATCTTCCTCACATTTTCTGTTATATGTCAACCTGTACCCCTTTTCACCCCATCTAAGGGCCATTTATTTTTTTAATTTTATCAATCTTTGATTTTAATTTTGTTCTGTAATGTCATGATTTCATATTCTTACAGTGGCTTTGGCTTAGTTTCTTAATAGCTACATTTTATTATCTTCTTTTATGGTTAGTATGATCTCATTCATTTCTAACTACTAAGGAGATTTAGTGTCTATAATCACTGTCAATTTGCAGAACCTTCATGTTTGATGCCTTTCCATCCCACCTTTATACACACATTTTAATATTTGAACAGAAGGGAGATAAATTTAAAAATCCAGTATAAAGCTGAAAGGATATTTGCAGTGGGGTTGTCTTGCTAGAAGCCACAAAGCATCCTCAACCACCTATGCAATTTGTGTGACACAAAGATCTTTCTCCTTTGAATATATGGATCTGGATCTTGACACAATTAGTTTTTTCAGTCATGAGTAGCCAGACAAAGTAAGTGTTAACACACTGATACCATCAAGGTGTCTGTTACAGTACATCCTTCTAGATAACATGCACTGCAGAGAAGTCATTTCCTCTCTCACTTGCCATGCTTCCCTTTGATTCATGTCCAATGTGCTGTCACACAGCAGGTTCCCTTTGATGTATGTATTTCTTTTTATTTCTTGCATATTATCTGTGTTAGTATGGACTGCATAATAACAGATAAAAATCTACACTAGGTTGAAGAATAAGCATGTATAAAATTCCAGTCCATTTAAAAAGGACGTTAAACAAAGAAAACTTCATGACTTTGATAGTTGAACTTTGGGTTCCTTTTTGCTTCTTGAAGGTTATTTGTTAGTACTCAGTCTTTTTACTTGCACATTAGTTTTGGTAGCCTGCAACCCATACTAACACAAATAACATGCCATGTGAAACCATGAAAATATCAAATATTTTTTGAAAATTATCAGTGATAAAAATATAACAGTTTTTAGATTTGGTTGCATTCACTTTTAGGCAGTTCATCAAAGGATATTAGCAGAATCATTCAAAAATTATACTCTTGGAAATGTACATATATTTATTTATTTAGGATCATCATAAAACCTGGTGTTTTTAAAAATGGAGTATCATACAGGAAATATGTCCTTGTTCTTCTTCATCAACAGGTGAGGATATTTTTATTATACCGTTAAGCCTCCATCCCTGCCACCTGCCTCCTTTGAACCAAATGGCTGTTCACTTTTGCTATTTGCTCTGGAAAGACATTCTGCTATACAGTTACTTCACCTGAGTGTTTGATAAGTGGGGATATTGGTTCTTCGTGTAAGCCATCATTCAATAATTTGCATGTCATAAGCTCTCATCTCAACATGGAAATAAAACCTATTTTTCACTGTCATTCTTTATACTCTGTGCCCTAACCCTCTGAAAGTATCTTGCCTTGTTGCAACTTACACCATCCAATCATACTGTAATTATTTGAGCAGTCAAAAGCCTTGTGATTTATTGGCTTTATTCTAGTTGGGATAAAATGTAAATCTGGATAATAGCTGTCATTTACAGGTTGAGAGCTGAAAATGTGAGATAGAGATTGATTTTTACTGTCCATTTCCTTTGCTCAGAACATTATGCAGTGTCTCATTTTGGTTTGTGCTGAATGTCTGTCACTGCAGACACAACATTCAACCAAACCACACTGCCACTTCACTTGGAAGCCAATGTTTTCAAGAGTAGACAGCATTTAATAATTTGTGGTTTTGTTTGGTTGGTTGGTCTTTACTTATGTGGTTTTTTTTGTTTGATTGTTTGCTTTTTTTTTTTTTTTTACTTTTTTTTTCCACAGTCATTGAAAATTTTGAAAGTGTAACATGTATATCATAACATTGGTTCATGAAGTTATTGTCCACAAAAATTAGAAAGCTGAGGAATATTAACACATCTGGTTAGGGAACTTAGTTTTCTCTTCATATCATTATTTGTTTTATGTTCATGCTGCTTTACACATTAAGCTTTTGAATTCATTGTGTAAACCTCTTTTCTATTTTACACATATTAAACAGACTTCATAATGCCATACAGGTTTATTCTGTATTTGTACTGCCAATACTGAATAAAAAGGTTCTGGGTAGACATAATTTCTTTGAAATAATGTATTATTCAAACTGCATTTCACATAAATGGAAAGAAACATGAAAGAAAGAAGCTGGTAATGCCCTGTACTTCACTGATCCTTTCCATAAGAGGCATGCTAGATAATGAACTCTCTTTGTTTCTCTCAGACAAAATTTGCCAGAGTAGTAAGAAAGTGCTCATCTTTTAGCAATAAAGCAAATATTTCTTAAATGGCACAGGTAATACACAGTGCTCATAATCTCTGATGAGACCACTTTTTACTTGGAGTGGAGGTTCTTGTAATAGCAGTTCCTGTATATTACAGGACTACTGTAGGCTATTTTATGTTAGGCTATTTTATTTTGTTAAAACATATATAATTATGAGAAACTCATTGGAACACTATTTATCAATGAGAAATAACCTATGACAAATTCATCTATAAATATTTAAAAACTGTTGTTTGCTGAAAAAAAACCCATAGTACTGTAGCAATGCTTGTTTTATTTTTGGTTCGAAGAAACGGAATAAGAGCAATGCATTGTAGCTTAGATAAAGAGTGGAAAAATGTGAGAAATAGACCACGTCAAAATACATATACATTTTCGTGAGAGTTATTGATGGACAAAAATGAGTTTTGCAAAATGTGCTTCAGTGAATGAAGGCATTAAAAGACTGCATATAACAGATAATGCCTTTATTCTTTCCTAAATATTTTCAATAATGTTTATTCTGTATAGAACAATGAAATATCTGGTCATGTTTTATATAAGAACAAAGCACATTCATTTAAAATACTATTACTAAAAGGGCTGCTCTGCAAGAGGTTCCTCCTACTTTGTCATGTTGGCCCACAAAGTCAGAAGTGAACGTTGGTTGCATGGCAGTAGATTCAGAACCTTCCCATGACTTACACTTTTATATTGCTTTTTTATTTTATGTTACATTTTGTTGCTGTGTGACAGATAGTGGCAGAGGGCCAGCCTGACAAAGTAGTGGCTGACATGGAAGTGTGTATGAAGCAAAGGTGTGCCACTGAGTTTCTCCACGTGGAAAAAAACGGCATCAATTGTCATTCACTGCTGTGTGCTGAATGTTGTTGGAGATTACACAGTGGATGTATGCACAGTAAGGAGGTGGGTGGTGTGATTCAGAAGTGGTAACACTGATGAGGACAAATCATGTTCCAGACGATTTGTCACACCACAAAATGAAGAGCATCTCAATCAGCTCATCTCCTCTAATTGGTGTATTACAGTGTTAGGCGATCATTGTGGTATCTTCCAACCCAGGACATTCTATGATTCTATGATCGTTGTGATTTTCATATCTGCTGTTGTTTCCATGGAAATAAATAGGAGGCATCACTTTGGTAGTAGCCTGTATACTACTAATAAATGATAATGATAAAAACAAATGATAGCAAATCAGACTGTACTACCTATTTAGTAGGATATTTATGTAGTTGACAAGAACTCATTTTTCATAATTAAAGCTTCCCAGTTTCTCACTGAGATATGTTACATGCATATAAACTGTCAAAATTTGTTATATTCTTTTTCCTTTAAAATTATCTATCCTATTCCTACTCATCCCTAGTTTGTGTTAAACAGCAAAAATAATGCCTTCTGACAAGAAGTCTATGTAGCCAATAGTATTCTAGTCACTACCAGTTCTTTGATGAAAATGTACATGTTTAAAGTACAAAAAACATTTTTAGGCTTGAAAATAAAAGGAATATGTTTATATAGAAAAAAAAAAACACCTCTATTTTTACAGTAAGAATTCATTTAGTTTATATTCAAAATAGTTATAAAATTAGATATGTGTTTGTTATACTTTTTTTTTTTTTCTAAAACTAAAACTCTCCTGTGAAATGGCACAGTTATATCACAGTGAAATTATTTTTTTATTCCCCACTGAGTAGTAAAAACAATTAAATAACCATTTGCAAGGGGAATCATTATTTTTTTAATTTGATTCATGAAGCCAATATTAATAAAAGTTGGATCAGTAGAATTTATTTCCCATTTTGCAGTGCATGCCTTCATATATATAGTGGTGACAGTTTAGTATTGTTCCTATGGACACTCAGTAGCTCTTAGATGCTTTTGAATTTGTTAAAATCTTTTTAAGGTGAATGGGTGCTAGGTCTTGCTGTAGTTATTTACATATTCCATCAAATCCTCAAGACTAAGAATGTTCATGTTGGTTGACAATCCGTGCTGTTCTCTGTTCACCATCTGCAGAAAATTTGAGGAAAAAAAAACATTTGCTGCCAAGTAATTTCTGTTTGAACTGCTTGCTTGTTTTTACAAGCTTATTCTGTGCAATGGAATGAAAAATTATTTCCTGTTATGATAGGAGATGATTGTTTCATGCTTTGCAACTTAGTGAAAGTTATATATCAGTGGTCTCAATTCTGAATACTGTCCCCATTCCTCTGAAAAAAAAAAAAAAAGTTTTACAGATTGATTACAAGTCTACATTACTTTCCTTAAAGGTGATCTTTGAACTTATTGAATGTACAGTATTCCTAATATCAATATTCCTAATATCCTTGTAGAAGCTGAGAATGCTATTCATTATTTTAGTGTAGGTACTAAGGAAACTTCACACATATATATATGAGTCATAAGACAGAAGTGAAATAGATTTTGAAAAGAGACATTATCACAGCTCCATCTTACCTCATCTATGTTTTAGTCATTGAGAAGATTAACTTATTTTCTACTTTTTTAGCTATCAAGATCTCTTCAAAAATTGTGTTTTCAAATTCAGCTTCAGGATTTCAATTGCAAATATTCATAAACAGGTGGGATAGAAAGACGGTAGATAAGGTTTCCTGAACACATATATATAATTTTTTATTTTGAGATTTGAGTGTCAGTTCCTTCCATTCTTTTTAGTTGCATTTCTTGATTTCAATTATATTGCTTCTCTTTACATCCACACCTTCAATGTAAGACTTTTGAATGGCACATTGTTTCTTTTCCAAGAGGTGGAAAAACACCATTTATTTGTTTGCATGTTTGTTTGTTTGCTTATCAGTAGTTTTCATGATGTTAACTTTTATATCTTCTTAGTATTTACATTTCAAGATTTCCTGTACAAATGAGAGTGCCAAAGGTGAGTGAAACAAAGTGATAGAAGGGGCAGCATCAGAGGATAACTCCAAATGGTAAATGTTTGAGAAAGAATCATTAGCTAGTTTGGGACTAATACACGATCTGTTTCAAAGTGAAGAGACTCTTGATCCAGTGGAGATGTGGAAGCTGGCAGACAGGAGTACCAGCTGTGACACTGTTGACGTGACAAGGTAGAGAAAATCCAGTAGTCTCATTTTAAGTGGGCAAAAGCTGTGTGAAGCTATACCTGTCACAGCCAGAGAGGAGAAGATGATTCAGTAACTGACATGTTGACAAGAGCCAGGATGAGATTTAGGTATGTGGCTGGACGGAAAAGACTGGTCCTTAAAGAATCAGAAAGCACACAATTGAGGATCTAAAGAGCTTTGACCTAAGTCAAAGACACATACAAACAATGTCCAGAGTTAAAAGAAGGATGATGTGATTAGAAAACATCGCATCAGAGAAAAGTGAGCTGGATGAGTGAATGAAAATTGGTTGTTTTCTTTAATTCATGTTGAAATGAAACCACCACAAGATTTCTGAGTTACAATATATTTGTTTTGTCCTGTCTTTATAGGACACCATTACTGAGGTAGAACTACACTATGAAGTATTTTCATATTCATGAAATAATGTTTAAGAAAAGTGACTCCAACTTAATGTTTAATATAACGAGGCAAAAATGAAAGTGTTTACGTTAAAATGTTAGAATACAAAAAAAAAAAAAAAAAAAAAGAAAAGAAAGAAAGAAAAAAGAAAGAAACTAGTTTTTCCCCATTTCTTTTCCCCACTTTCCTTTTAGCTTAGAGACAGAAAAAAAAATTGCAGAGCCCATATCCAAACTAGCAAAAATTAAAGCATCCTTGAGGCAGTTTAAATTTAGTAGATGTTGGTCACTGAGGGTTTAAGAGTACTTTGTACTTCCTTTTCCTTTTACTTGAAGGCTAAGAATGAAGACAGTGATATATTTTCTCTCCTGAAGTAGCAATGTGAAGGAAGGTTCGCTGTCGAACCTTCTTTTTTTTTTTTTTTTTTTTTTTTTTTAAGTCATTATTAAAAAATTCTTTATTTATAAGGAAGCAAACAAGTAAATCCCTTTTGTTCCCCTAAATGACTTTAAACAGCCTCCTAATATCCTAATATTGTGAAACCATTGGATATATAAAAATATTAGAGATTTCAGGGCTTCTTGGATGAGCTTCCTGAAACATCTCCTGGATAGTAAATAAGTTGGTGTTTAAATCCTTAAATTTTGTCTTTCATGCTAATAACTGAATATTTTCTGTTCTATTGATGTAATTTTTACTTAGAAATTGGAATCATTTCCTTCTCTATTGGTTATTTTTCATTTTGTGATGGTAGATATTTCTTCAGAAGCATTCATTTCTTGTAACTGTTGACATTTCTCTTCACTATGACAACTGTAGAAAACCTCTAATACAAATTCCATGACCACAATACCTAATGGAACATAAAATATATATCAATTTAAGTAAGCAGCAGGATTTTAAACTGATCCTGTAACAGGCTCTCTGTGATTTGTTTTTATATTTCCTAGTTTGAACATTTAGATGGTAAAGGAGCCAATTAAACCCTCTGGATTTTAGTCTCATTTAATTTTCTTCCCAGGAGCTTCTGTGTTTTCTGTTACACTCATATTTAACTCTCACTACATGTCTGAATTCAAAGGCAGCTTCAGATTAGGAAATCAGTTCCATCTCCTGTTACATTAACCATGACTTACAAGGAACTTAGTACCTTTGACATTAATTCCACATGGAGACAGGTAAGGTTGAAAAATGCCTGAGTCAGACATTTTATGGAAATTAGTATTTGAAACACAAGTATATCTACAAAAACATATTTGAAGATAGGTACAATTTTTGCTAATAGGTTGGTGGTTTTTTTTTTTTATTTTTTTTTTTTTGTTTGTTTGTTTGTTTTTTGGATGCTTCTGTAAAATATTCATTTTCTCTGAAGCCAGTTGTCTTGTCAGAATTATCTGGTGCTCTTGGGACAGCCCCAAGGAAACACATCTCTTTGCAAGAATGTGGAATTTGAAGCATCTGTAACTCCATCTCATCAGCCCAGAATGTGGTGCAGTGCAACATAAGAGCCTGGACTTACACTGTAAATATCTTGCTAAACTGTCATGCTTTTTTAGTAAGCCCCAATATCTCTAACATATGTGAAATAAAACACTAACGAGCTTCTGATCATTTCTAATCATGTACAACTATTCTACACAGAAGTTTGTTACTCTTCAAAAAAGATTTTTTCTGATATCTGAATGGCAATGGATACAAGCAATATAAATGTAAAATTAGACCTTCTTTACACAGGTTCCAATCAGTGGTTAATTTAATTGCACTCCAAGGCTATGTATATTTAGGTTATGTTAATATTTTCTCAGATTAGCCACAAAGTAAATATATTATTACTGATGAACAAAGTAGTCTGTGCTTGCAAAATAGTATTAATGTAAACTGCCATTTACTGTTATTTAAATCCACAAGCTTTGATGTGTTCAAGAGAAAATATTTAGTGATGATTGTGTTTGATAATGGGCATTTGTGACTCATTCACAATATTTTATATTATGAGACTTGAAATAAATAGGACAGGTTATTGAGATAGCATATATCTTATGTCTTCTTCAATAGATATTTTTCCCCACTTACTTTCAATTAAGTTATTAACTGTCAAAGCCTAGCAAATTTTTTGGATAAACACTTGTTTGTGCGAATATCTGGTACAAAGATATTGTCTGCCTTATTCTTCTTTCACAATTATTTGCTAAAAATTTAATATTCCAATACTTTTTATGCTTTCCTCTAAACAACCTTTGGTATGAGAAGTCTTCTGTCTTCCTGAACCCTCTTCCTGAACCCCAGTAATTTGCATAGGTGCATTCCTTATGCATGCTATCATTTTGGGAGAACTGGATTTTCTCCACTTTTTATCCAGCACATCCTGGTTTCCACAAAGATGAAGTTTAGATGTGGATCAAGAAAGTAGATATTTTGATCCCAGTTTTCCTATATGAGTTGTCAAGGTGCCAGCCCAGTTGAACAAGCTCACAGCCTGAAATAAAATCTTTGAGAACATTTTATCTTAATAAAGAAAACAACAAAGTGTATTAATACTGATAGAAAACAGAATGTATTAATCACTGAGATTTTACAAAACTATGTTTTCTTTTATCTCAGTATTAATTATATATAATTGTAGACGTATTTAATGCTGAACTGCATTTAAATATTTTGTTGTCAGAATTGTAGAAAACAGAGATGATGGACTCTGCTTGCGCAAGGTGAGTGTTACATTTGTAGCTATTTTTTTCTTAATTTGGAATGTCTGTAAATAGAAACTGTAGGAAATCAATTTCAGTACCTAAACAAATCTGATAGTAGGAAGTTTTTTTGTCTCTTCCTTGTTTACTTTAGCTTCTCTTTTCAAAAATTCACTTTTCATAGCATTCCTCTGAGGAGTTCGTTTCTGAGACAAAATCATTGGTGTCTCATTTTTTTCATTTTATTATAAAGTCATTTTTCCTTCTTTGTAGGTATGTCATATATAATGACATTCATTTTTCAGTAACCATTCAGAAATGTTGAATATTATCTTTGTGTGATTTTTTATTCAGGAGCCCCTTTCCCTCTGAAGTACTATTCATGATCTGAGATATTAACAGTGACAAAAACAGCTATTGCAAAATGTTTCATGTTGTGTCCAGTCTTTTGTTGATAAACTTCTTCCCTTCCCTTCCCTTCCCTTCCCTTCCCTTCCCTTCCCTTCCCTTCCCTTCCCTTCCCTTCCCTTCCCTTCCCTTCCCTTCCCTTCCCTTCCCTTCCCTTCCCTTCCCTTCCCTTCCCTTCCCTTCCCTTCCCTTCCCTTCCCTTCCCTTCCCTTCCCTTCCCTTCCCTTCCCTTCCCTTCCCTTCCCTTCCCTTCCCTTTCTTTCTTTTTTTTTTTCTCTAAAGCCTATAAGCTGCTGTGACTAACATACCCATTTCTTTAAAACTAACTAATTATTTCATTGTGTGAGTTTGTTTCAGAAGTTATACTGTCATCTGTAAGATAAGATGAATTATATCAGTCATATATATGTTTCCCTTATTTTCAATAGTCGTAATAAACTTCCTTGAAAATAGTAAATACACACAGGAGAAAATCCCTCTATAAACTATGGGCTTAAATGAAGAAAATCTATGGATCCCAAACTGAATGTAATTTAATCAGTTTTTAATAAAAAATAGAAAATGACAGACTATTTCTTTCTTCACACACAAAGAAATATTTCATCTCTGCAGCAGTATAATCTGCCTCTCGTTTATAAAGCAAGTATGCCTCTGGTCTTACGTTTCTTGTAGAAAGCTGATTCCCTTGACATGTCTTTTTAACAGATGATTACAATCAGAGTCCCATGTAATTCTGTAGCTGTTTTCAGAGAAGAAAGCTCAATCTAATAACTTCTTATTAAATCTTTATTCTTTAGGAATGCTTTTGAAGGATATTCAAGGTAAATCATTTCATTTTGCAGCTCAGCTGCTGGTTACCATCATCTTTCCTAATGAAAATTTATTTCAACCCAATACTAGATTCACTAGTTGTTACATTTGGTAGTTTTCTGAATAGAAGAGTTTGTATGTGCTTATTAAAATCTCACCAGAGGCTACATGACCTGAAACAGATTGCTTTATTTCTTTTTTAAATCAAAACATTAACCCTTTCCTGCCTAAATTCTACCTTTTTAAATGGGAAAATATATTTTCTAAATGTGCTACATTTGCTTAGCACTTCAGTGAATCATGCAAATGACATTTCCATAGAAAGTAATGTATATATGAATGCCTATTAAAATCTATGTACTTAGGAAAAAAAATGTCTGTTTTAGCAAAGTTTCTTGTTGGATACACCAACACTCGTCATATGAAAAGATAACATTTTAAATTTCCTAGAGAAAATAACTTTTTAGAAGCTAGGAACAAAACTTGAAGGAAGCATTTGCATTTGTAGCAAGTTATTTTATAATCAGAATACATATGTAAAGAATTAGATAAATCACTGAAATAAGAAAGAATGTTCTCATAAATGAAACTGTGACTTGATGAATCCCACAGATAATGAGACAATTGGTTTTAGATCTTTTAGGAAATCAGAAAACTACAAGAACTGCATTTCGATTTTTAACTGAATATGGTTCTATACATATATATGTGTATGCCTATGGTTTACGGGCAAGTTTGGCCTGGTTCTATGACTAGTGGGGTAGAGGGATCTGCAGATCCACCCCACCAGAAAGGGGAAACAGGGGACCCCAAATAATTACAAACAGCAGCAATTATCTGAGGAGAAACAAAATAATTTACTAAATATGGTATCAGAATGCAAGATAACACACTACAATACAATTAGAATTGAAACTAACAGATCAAATGATGATGATGATGATGATGAGAGAGTATCTGAAAAACTATAGGCTTTACACTAGTGCTGAGGCAATGCGTGATGTTGGGACGAACAGCAGGGAAGAGAGCTGAAAAAAAGAAGGGACATCAGGTGACCTTGCCAGGGCTTGTGTCTTTTCTCTGAATGCAAAGTGTTCTGGGATTTGTAGTTCTTCTTCTCTTCTGGACATGTGCCTGAAACTGAAGCATTAGCGCTTTAATTCACAGTGCACTACATGATCTTATGTTGTGGAATACTGATAGCCAAAAATCATAAAACCATGACATTATATACACACACATATATATATGTATGTACAATATATGCTTCTCACTCTGAAATAAGAGTAATTTGGAAGAAAATCAGGAGTAAGCAGTCTTAAGAGTCACGTATGGACTGACTCCATTGAGTCTAGACATGTGCCCTCCACAGAAAAGGACAAGGAAGCTCTAACATTTTCAGAATGGGATGCTGAGGTATTGTGTACCCCTGCTGCACAGCGGAAGCTTGCATTCACCAGTCCTAGTGAGCCACTGCAGAGCTTATGTGCCAAAGATTCCTCTGACTCAAACTTGGAGGGCCCCCTTCCTTGCAAGCTTCCAAGCAGCTCTTACATACACCATTCCTACAGCTGTGGACTTTTAGTTGTTGGTGTGTCCTTGTGCTGTCCTGCAACCACTAACTTTGAAACTGACAAGTTATTTAGCGAGCTTGAAAAAGGACAACAATTGCTTCCAGAATCCTGAATTATCTCATTAGGAGCTTGCTCAAACAAATTTGTGTCCATGAAGCTTTCATTTTGTATTTTCTAAAATTACCAACCCATCAGACAAACAAGCAAACTAACAAACAGAAAAGAAAAAAAAGGAAAAAACCCACAACGAACATACACCACCACCACCACCAAAAACTGATGCAAACTCTCTAATAGGCTGTACCCAGGCAGCCAGTATCAGAAATAGGATCTGAAGTTCTGAGATCCATCAGTGAGATTTTGTTTCCATTTGATGGACATTACACAGACAAATACCATCAGGAACACTGTCTCCAGTCTTCTTGTCCTCTCTTTTTAAAGCCCTTGGCTCTGTGCTAACATTTCTTTCCCCATTTTGTCTTGAACAATGTATTGAGGAAAAAAATATATCAGCACAAAATTCTGATGTTATGACTAGCGGTTTTTCAGTTAGGGTCACTGTCTAATTTGTATTAGACTATTAGACTATCAAATATTATATGTATGTCTGTATAACATAGATATACATTTCTGTGTTTCTCTTTTCACAGAATTACAGAAAGGCCTGGTTTGGAAGGGACCTCAAGGATCATGAATCTCCAACTCCCTGCCACAGGCTCTTCATTTCATTTTATTGTTGATCTAGACAGGCTGGTTGCACAGGATAAGGATGTTATTTGCTTCCACAGAGAGGCACTTCTCACAACTGTGGGCATCCTTTCTACAGCTGATGCAGCTGTCACTTCACAGCTCTGAACTGTAAGTGTTGCACACATTGTGGAGTGTTTGGAACAAGTGTTTCTAGATAAACCCATGCTTCAGAATAAGAAACTGCACTGTGTGAGATTCATAACTCTAAATGTGACAAACTGCTTTTGGAAAAAAGGAAAAAAAAGTACAAAATACTTTAAGGTCAAAAAAGTTCCAGGGAATAACTAAAAAAAAAAAAAAAAAAAAAAAAAAGCTTTCTTTACAAAATACATGCAGTATTCAACTTTCATATTTTTAACATACTTATCATTCTTCTATTTAAATACTTTGCTGATCTTTAATCATGAAGGACGTTTTTAAACAGATTGAATGCCTAATATTACTTCTATAAAAGCCATCATTTCTTGTCCATATTTCAATCAAAAATGAGAAGAGATCATTTAGGTTTTTTAAAACATCACCATTTTTTATCTGAGGTTAATCACTTGAAAAATATGAAAAATAATTTCTTATGAGCTTTACAATATGAAATATTAACACTGAAATCACAGAATGTCCAACATATCCAGCTATGTAGTTACATATGTACCTTTATGAAGGAATGGTCCTTTGTTAATCTGTGTTACGATCTATGTTATAAATAAACAGGTATGTTTCCTTTACAAATTAAATATTATATATTCTAATATTAATGTTTTTACTGGGGAAAAAAAAAAAATAGGCCAAGATTAAATACTAGAGTTTACTCCATTCTTAAACTGAGCATCTGTGATCAAATATATTCCTGGCTTGTTGAATAGCAGTTTGCATTAGGGCTTAACATTACACTGTATGTACTAATAAAACAAGTTTTCTGACACATTTGTCAAACTACATCTGAATTACAAATACAACCTGCAGGCACAGAGAGAGTGCATCCTCTTTCAGAACGGATTTGCGGAGGTTATGCTTTTGATTTGTTTTCTGAGAGAAGACAATAAAAAGTCTGCTGATAGCAGTTACAGAACAGGAGGAATCTCCAGAAAATCAATATTTAGGCATTAACCATGGAAAGCCTTAAAGTAACACATCTGTGTTAGAAAAAGGAGAGAGAAAAACATACTGTTTGCTTGAATACAGACAGAAAATATATATTGAAACACAAAGAAGGAGTGCAG
Organism: Tetrao urogallus; assembly: GCF_951394365.1. Classification (NCBI taxonomy): domain Eukaryota; kingdom Metazoa; phylum Chordata; class Aves; order Galliformes; family Phasianidae; genus Tetrao; species Tetrao urogallus. The sequence continues at coordinate 67,811,370 of NC_136813.1, forward strand.
CATGAATAAATAAATAAAAAAGAGTGTTTAACATAATATTCAGGAAAGATAATTTGCTTTCTTTATTTTCATGATTTAAATAATTTTAGGAACAAGAGGAACACAAGTTTCTTACTATCTGCTTAGCATTTTGAAAAAGATCCAAAGTCTCCTCCATAGTTTCAACTTCATAGCTTATACAGATATGATGAACCATAAATTGCTTAGTTTCATTTACACAAAAACAGCAGCCACCAAGTCATCTTCATAGCTGCCAGTCCTGCATTAATAAACTAATGGTGACAGACAACAACAAAGCTTCATGTGAGCAGCAAGGACTTTGCATGTAATGCAAAACAGGGAGGAGTGGTAGATATGCCTGGGGGTTATGCCATCCAGAGGAACAAGGACAGGTTGGAAAAATGGGCTGAGGTGTGCCTCAGAAAGGTCCACAGTAAGAAATGCAAAGTCCCACACCTTGGGAGGAATATTACCAGGCACCAATACATGTCAAGTACCACCCATAGGGAAAACAGCTTTGCAGAAAAAGATCTAAGGGTTCTGATGGACACTAAGTTGAATGTGAGCAAGCAATGTTTTCTTGCTGTAAAAAATGCGGCTGGCACACTGCTTTGTGCCAGGAGAATTGTCACTTGGAGGCTGAGGGATCTAATCTATACCTTCTTGTTTCTGGTGAGGCCACATATGGAGTACTGGATCCAGTTCTGTGCTCCCTGTTACAAGAGAGACACGGACATAGTGCAAAAATGTGTTTATTGTGAGCGTGACCAAGCGCTGACACAGTGTCCTCCTTGGAGGACACCAGAGCAACCTTGAGGTGTCTGTGCTTGAGCAGAGGTCTCTCTCAACTTTAACAATCGTCTCATTCTGTGGCACTGGAGATGTAGTGAAACTTGAAACTGAATTACAATTATCTTCTGAGGCTATGCTTGATACTGTTGTGTGCATATTCTTGACTGAATTGTCAGAAGGAGGAGTAAAACAGCAGAAATGCCTTCATTAAGAGAATTGGTCATGAGACCAGTGTAACTAAGGAGCAGTTATAAATAAAACCTCTTGACAGTTTAAAACTTTTCCTGGCAACACTTTTCATCTTTTAGAAATCACTGAATCTATCATAGCAGTGATTTACTACTTATTTGCTATTAAAGCATTTGCCCACAAAGACATTTTGGATTTTCATTTCCTGATAAGTAAATAAAAATCTTCCACAGAATGGAATACATGGCTTTGCTCATGTAATTTTATTAGCTTATTTATCTGTTCCCTCTTAGATGCCATTAACGTTTTTTGCCTTCATTAGATTCAGTTCATTGGCTCCTTTTTTTTCTCCTTCCAAACATTCCTTCATTTTATGTTGCTATGTACATTAAGTTTTACCTCATTTTAGCTTTGACTTACATTTTTTAAAATAAATTAATGTTACTCTTTTTTTTTTTTTTTTTTTTTTTTTTTTTAATTTATTTTACATCTGGATGCAGTACTCCATGTGAGGCCTCACCAATGCAGAGTAGAGGGGCAGATCACCACCCTTGGATGCAGCCCAGGATACGGCTGGCTTTCTGGATTGCTAAGGTACATTGCTGGCTCATGTCCAGTTTACTATCCACCACTACTCCCAGGTCTTTTTCGACAGTGTTGCGCTCAATCCTTTCATTCCCCAGCTCATATTAATTGTGGATGTTGCCTTAACCTAGGGGCAAGACCTTGCACTTGGATTTGTTGAATATCATGAGATTCATTTGGGTCCAGTTCTCAAGCTTGTCAAGGTCTCTCTGAATGATATCCCGTTCCTCAGGTATGTTGTCATCAAGTCATTCCACAACTTGATGTCAACAGCAAACTTGCTGAGGGTACACTTGTCCCCATTGTCAATGTCACTGATGAATATGCTAAAGAGCATTGGTCCCAGCACTGAGCCATGGGGGACATAAACCATCACTGATTACCATCTGGACTTTGACCTCCACTCTCTGGACTCGATCCTGCAGCCTGTTCTTCTTCCTCTGAACAGTCAACCAGTCGATATCTTTGCAATTTGGAGAGGAAAATGTTGCGTGATATCAGGTCAAAGGCTTTATTGAAGCCCAGATAGATCACATTAGTGATCTATCTTCCCTTTCCTGTTCCTTCTTTATCCACTCTTTCCCCATTCATGGCAGGAGCTTTCATTTGTCTCTGTCTTCTCCCTTAGACTTTTAAGCATGTTTTTGTTTCTCCTTCCTGATCTAATAATATTTCATTTTTATTTTCGCTCTGGAATTTACATGATTTGAGATGTTGGTACAAAATAAGTAATATTAAATTATGTATTATAGGAATACTTAATAATGCTCACATGTAGATACGTGGGCATATTTGTCAGTTACACTGCTTGATACTGATTCAGTAAAGCTCAGTATAAATGATTTTTCTGACAACTTGATGTTTTCAAGTGTCACGTTTTATATTGTCCCATATTCAGTTTCCCTGTGCTTTCTGAAGTATTAAATAACCTTGATACACTCTGGAGATGATCTGGATAGTTGTCCTCAGGGAGATGGCTGTGTGTATAGTGATGGTTGTGAATGATAAGGAGGAGAAAAGAGAAAGAACTCTTCTCTCAGTAAAATTAAGTTCTGGCCCCAGGGCTGTTTAAAAAAAAAAAAAAAAAAAAAAAAATGTAATGTCATGCTGCTGACAGACTAGAACAGACTTCTTTCACTACATCACTATCTTCACTACTCTCCACTTCCTCCTTAAAGTTTTTTCAGCAGCAAAAAGCATTAGTTGCCAGCTATCATACTTTCTCAAAAGTTATTGAGTTTTATCCAAAAAAGATAAATATTTTAAATCAGTAGAAATATTTTGTCAATGCTCCACCTAATTGTAGTGAAGTTGGGAAATCAAAGTTTGCCTTTGCATAGTGCATGTTTTAAGGTTTTGCTTCTGATCAGATTATATGATGACATGAAAAATTCTCCTGATATAATAAACCCAAGACAACTTGTGCCAGGCTGTGCCATGTATCTTCCTAAAAAATTACACAGTCATGATTAAAGCTCATCTTCAGTATTACTCAGAAGTGAATATCCGTATGGGCACTAATGAAAAACCAAAATTATGCCAGCTTAATTAGTTATTTCTATTATGAAAACTCAGACACTAAATGTAGAATTTATCTACTCTATATCAATCAAAATATTGCAAATACTTAATTAAAGACAGATTCATTATCAATCAAAATATTGTAAATATTTAAAATATTTAATTGAAGATGGCTTCCTCTGTGGTGCTATTCCCACATTTTCCACTGTTGTCAGTGTACACACTAAGGCATTTTTAGAAAAGACTTCATTCTATCTTAGTACATTTAAGATGAATTAGTCTCCTTAAAGAGACTGGACTAAAATAAACATTTTAGGTGATAACTGTTTTTTCCATTTTATTAAAAAGGATTCTAGTTTTATATGTTAATATAGTAATGAACAATAATTTTGCTACCTATGGATATAATCTTCGTCTCTGTAAATAAGTATCATAAATGAAATTGTCCAGCATAACTCACTGGTTTACAATGTAATACTGTAAATAAAAGGAAGTATGCTGATTGAATAAGTTCATACATTTAAAGACAATACTATATAGAAACTCTCAGAATGTTTCATACAACTTTACATTAAGTGATTTTAGAACAAAACATGAAGCACTTTTGAGGAAAAAAATAAATGTATTTTGTATTGATGCTGTTTCATCATAATGTTTAAATTTTCAGCACAATTTCCACAAGTGCTTGTATCTCTGAACAGAAGTTCTCCCAATGGAGGTGTTGTCTGAATAAAACTGACGCTGAATCTTTAATTCTTGTACCATAACAAATACTTTAAAAGAGACTGCTTCTGTATATATCTGAATAAAAAGTGCAATGACGTAGGTATATACTTGTCATTGTATAGCGTGTGACACTTCAGAAAGCAAAGTTTTAGTACTCTTCCATAAATTATGGCAATCGTTATAAAATAAAACACCTATGTCTTGTGCCTTGATGGTATTTCCTCTTGTACGCCTAAATTTTATCTTTCCGATACTCTGATTTCTTTGGCAAGACTAATATTGCAGTAGCTCTCATGAAGTAGTGATTAACAATACAAAACAATTCATCTCCCATGGGTTGATTTTTTTTCTCCTTGTACTGAGTTAGACATATGAGCAAAGACAAGCATACTAAAACAGAGCTACAGAGATACAGTTTTTTGTAAGTCATCATCTTAAAACGCAAGCATATCCTGAAAATGCTTCATAAAATTTTCATTTGTTATCTTTGCACTAACCTTTCAATCAAGGGAGGAAGTACTAAAATATATCTGTGAGAATTATTTTCATAAATATCCCCAAGATATCCCCGACAGGTAAAATAAGCTCCTAGCTGTAAGAGTTAATTTGAGTTCAAATCCAGTTTTCTGTAGTGTAGAACTTTGAGTAACTTCTTGCTGATATTAATGTCATTGTGTCTGCCTTTCGTCTTGGATAGCTGTTTCTAGCCAAGGTAGCAAGAGATTTAAAAATGGAAGAGCAGATCTGACAACTTTCTTCTGTTTAGGTTGCTTCCACATCTATCAGTCTCTCCTTAATGACAGATTTTACTGAGAGGATTTGCCTTTTGTGCAGACAGTACTCTTATCCGAACACCTGACTGGCTGTTGAGACAGTATCCACAGCTTTGTATCTTTTCCAAGATGTCTGAAAAGCGTGAGAAGAATGGACTGAACAAATTGTTTCAGTGAGTTCAACCAAAGTTGCCGGTTTAATCTGCCTGTTGTATTTAATCAAATAATGGAATAAATGTCTGAAGTTAGATTTATGCCTCCATAGGATGGGTTTAAATTATTGATAACAATAATCGGAATTCATTTGTTTTGCCTTTCACAACTCTTATATAGTCTAGAGAGTGGTTCTCATACCAATCACAAAAATATTTATCCACACACTTAAGTTATACATGTATGACTGTGACTGTTTGCATAACAGACTGTAAAACTTGATAACTCTGCTTTTCTATAATATATTTACCTTTTGGGAGTTTTGTTGATTCAATTCCTCAGTGAACTAGCCACTAAAAAGTCCCAGAATTATCATTAATCAACAATAAATGAGACATGGTATACTTAATGATTAATGAAATAAGTGCCACACTATGGACTAAGATCTAAAGTGCTTTGATGCTTTTCTGATATCATATCCTTTTTAAAAATATGTTTTCATGGACTATTTGTAGGAATCAAATTCAATTCCATTATACTCTTTCACTTCAGTTGTAACTGAATTTACCTGACTGTGCTTCCATCTAGCCAATGAGATTTTGGAGAGAAGATAAGGTCCACTATTTACTACCATAAAAGAAACTTCTGAAATTGTTGTGTAAGACTAAATACTTTATTTTTTTTCTTGTTGTATTTTTTTGAAACTATAAAGTTAATATTTGTATGTATTTTTCAAATATGTTCTTTCATTCCAATTTCAGATCTTTCTTGTTTCCCTGCATGTTTCTTTCATCTTGCTGTTGGCACTGTTCTTCTGCCCAGACTGTTTCTGGAATTGCAATGTTCTCTGCATTCCAAAACTACAGTACAATACATATTTTACCTTTCCTACCACCTAACTGCTACTTTATTCATTGTTCAACAGAAGAAAACTCTTACGCAATTCTGAATATTAATATACATATAAATAAGATGATAAGAAGTACTTGTGAGCAGCTGTGCACCACAGATATCTTTCTCCCCAGCCTCTCTGGACTGCCAGCAGTCTCCCTGCTGGAAAGAAAATTCAAGACATAACAAACATAATGCTGCATGTGGAAGGGTGTGTATGAGGAGCACAACTGAGTGTGTGAGAATCAAGAAGAATAAAATCATTAATTTTTATTTACTTATTTATTAATAAGCCACAGTATCTAGATCTACTATTGTCTATCTTTGTCTGACTATAACAGTAAACAAGAGATACTCCCATTACCTCTGGCCCCATTAATTCTATCTATATCTATATCTATACAGCAAGAGAACTGTAGATCAGGAGACAAATTTACAGTTTAACCACAGAATAGGAATTAATTTATTAATTGAAGAAAACTCATTGATATTAAATAATTTAACATGTATAAAAATGTAATTACTGTCAAACTCAGAAAGAGTAAACAAAGAGAAGATATCCATAGTCTGAAAAGTTATATCAGAAATCATCACCAAAAACCTTCAAGAAACACTAGCCCTCCTGCTCTGGCCCATTGTAACGTCCATGTCGTGCACAGGATGCGCATGTAAGCAAACTTTCCATGGGTGTTAGTTTGCTGATGGTTGGCACTGTATCTTCCATTTGTCATTCAAACTACAAACATTTAAACTGAAATAGAAAATATCAATGTACTCAGTGCCTGATTGGTTGTTGCACTGGATGATCACCAAAGCCACCTTCCGCCATCAACTGTTTCTGAATTCTGTGGTTCTGTGTGGGAACATCTGCGATCCAGAAAGAAAACAGCATCAGACTATATTCATACTGTAGCATTTATCAGATCAAAAAGCATTATATTCAATGTAATGCATATATATATATATTTCCCTCATAAAGTTTTGGTTGATTTACAATATCATTCTTTCAGGTGAGTAACAACCTTGGTTTGAAAACTTAAAGAGAAGAAATAATTATTGTCTTCTTTGCACAATCTTTGAATAAGTCTTACAACTCAGAACTCTGGTGATTCAACTTATGTTTCATCTGACAAAAACTTTTCACTGGGGTATAGTATGAAAGAAATGATTCATCAAATGTAGTTCACCCTCTTGGCTATTCCTGTGCAGCCTTTTAACCACCTCTTTCCATTTCCTAGTGTTTCAATCTCATGCATTTAATTTTTGTAAAAAATAATACTTCTACCACTAGGGAATCTGTGTTAACTCCAATTAGTTTTGATACTAATTTGACACTTTTCAGCTATTCAGACACAATAAGCATTTCTATTCTGTCTGTCATGACCATGGCAAGAACTAGTTAAAAGAACAAAAAAAGGTATCCTTCTTCTTTTATCTTTCCATATTCTTTCAGAGGTATATACATACTTAGAATCAGCCCTCTGCCATTAACAAATCTTTTATATCTTAATTTTTACAAATTTAACCCTGAATATTTTCAGTAAGCTTAGAGATTAATCTAATTTTGCTTCTAATCACTGAGTATGCTGAAACTGTGGAATAATATTTTTGCTGCAGAAAGAAACTTTTCTGACAATGAAGGTTCTATGGTTTCACAGACCTGATGGAAAAATGGTAATTATACTGGGCATGAGCCTTTTAATAATCTACTAGACAGTCAGACAATTATTGACATGGAGGTAAAATAACATTTGGAACATTGCAGAAGATACATCTAGAAAGGTAAGCTTTACATCAAAAGTGAAAATTCTTTTTGAATATGAGGGTATAATTAATATTTTCTTAGTTTTTATACCTAATACTCCATCCAAATAAAAATTTATTCTATCTGCAAAACAAGCTAAATAATTTTCATTATGGTATTTTGCAATTGTTTTCTAAACATTAGCTGTAAATCATTCAGAAGTCTTTCAGTTAGAAAACTTACTTAAATTCTAATGCAATTTACAGGAGAACAACTTTTTATCCCTTCCAATACAAGCCATTTCATGATTCTATGATTCAATCACATGATTTAATTCTATTCTGGATATAGCTAGTACAATGAATTTTTTCAGTACACATAGTTGGTCATTTAACTCTTTCAGCCTTTTTATAATTATAATTTATATTTATAATAATAAATAATAAATTTATAATTTATATTTATAATAATAAAATAAATGCAGAGCACAATCTTAATGAAAAAGTGCATTACAAAGTGATGTTTTGAATATTTGATATACCTTTACATTAACGGTTGTTTGAACATTCAAGAACGTTATCAGTAAAAGATGAAAATGCAAGATCAAGTAGTATAAAAATCCAACTTACTATTCAGTGTAATATCAGCAGTTGCAATATCAGGTTTAAGAGGTTTTCTTCCACTTAGAAGTCCCTAAACATCCTCTCAACAATAATGATTTAGCAGTAATGCCAAATTAGTGGCTTGTGCTGTGTTAAAAGTCAGTCCTTCCTCTCTCTTCTCCCTCTTGTGTTAATGTATCTGCAGGCATATATTCAGGAGGGGACATTTTCCCTTTCTTGCACACATACCTAATTAGTTTTATGGTCCATTATTTACCTCTCTGTGGAAGAAAAGACATTACAATGATTTTAAAGGAAAAACCTCAAGAAAAACAAAAACAAAAACCCAAACCAACCAACCAACCAACCAAACAAACAAAAAAAAAATAGAGGCCTGGATTTATCCCACTTGAAATAGACACAAGTCTAAGTTTGAAGTGTGTTTGCTAAAAAGCAGCTTGTAGTCAATAGGAAGACATAAATGCTCTTAAGAAAATAACTCAGATTCTGGTGGGTTTAATAGCTCTTTAGAATTGCCTCTTACCAATGATTATTTACCTAGAGTCACTTTCAAATATTAACAGGCATTTTATTTTGCTCATTTTCACCTAAACTGCACAGAAAATGAAAAAAAAAACTCGAAACTTTGATTATGAACACAGTGAACTGCAAAGGTTAAATCAAATCAGCCAGAGACAGCTAATATATCTAAATCTTTAATAAGTGTCTCTTTTCTTTCTCATCCTTTCTATAAATGAATAACCTGTCTCTTTTTCCTTTATTATTATTTTTTTTTAATTTTAGTGCAAAAACCAGCTTCAATTCTACCACAAAATAAATAAATAAATAAATAAATAGTTTGAACATCTTCTTTTCCAAGAAGGGTGAAGTAAGGATTCATTTTTTTCTTACTGGATCATCTTTCTAGCATCAAATCATCAGAGCCTGAATTCTGATGACTGTAGATTCATTATCCAAAATCTGTGGTAGAAATCCTCAGTTTTATGTCTATTTCTACAGATCACTGATCTTAGGCTTTTTATTCCATGTGTGAAAATACTGAAGACCAAGTGCTCATCCCACTTTGAAAGAGTGAAGATGCTTATTTTGCTGTATTTTAATTGGCCATGCATGATCAGAGTTAGCTTATTAAAATGTTTCTTCAGGGTTTTCTTGGACATTCACATTCAATATATTTTGCTACTATTTTAATCCTGTATTTCCAAATCCTAAAGTAATTTATATAATGCTAATTTGAGATGCCCAGTAGTATGCAAACTAATTGGAAAAATATATCTGTATTACTGGGGAAAATGCTGCTTTTACCTATGTTATACATAGCATCACATTAATGAAAAGGATGAGTGAAAATGAAATAGGAAAGGAATAAATTACTCTATGAGAAAACTTCTTGAAACTGGGTAAGAATATGAAAAGAGTATTGGAAAGTTGCACTATTCATTTGAGAGAAAAAAAAAAAAAAAGAAACTAAACATGAAACGAATGAACTCAGACTATTTTTTTTTCAAACAGTTTTTATTATTTCTTGACTCCTAAAAATTTAATTCCGAATTTCAACAATATGTTCAACAAAGCCAATGCGTTACAGTCAATATTTTTCCCTTGACTTTTCAGATACTCAGTAATTTCTTGTTTTTAAATGTATTCCAAAGTGGTCCAAATAATAATGGAAATGAAATTCAGTTGATAAGAGATATCATTCACACTCATTTTCCAGAAGATGCTTTCCCTGACAAAACAAAACAAAACAAAAACAAAAACAAAAGAAAACAAAACATGGACACGTGAATTTCAAGCATTTTTTGGGGCTGTCTAATGCAGGAAGAGTTTAAATTAAGAAAAAAAAAAACTGTGTTATAAATGGTTTAGATCATTAGCCCTGTAAAGTGAAGGGGTAGATATAGCATGTAGTATATTTTTCCAAGTCATCGAGTCAAAAATGTCTGTTCCATATTGTTAACATAGTGCTAGTTGCTCACTAATGCCAAGAGGTGCACAATATAAATATAAATTCTATCTGAGCAAGGGGTGGTAAGAAGATATTTTAGGTCTCTGGAATGAAAAGTGGAAGGAATTTCCTTTATGATACTTTTATAAGTTAGAAGACAGAAAACAGTTAATAGTAATTGAAGGCAAGGAATTAAGGAACCCCACTGCCCCAGCTGTAATTCAATTTAGAATAGTCTTACTCTTGATTATTATTAATGCTTTTTATTTGTTTTGTTGTTGATTGCTTTTTTAATTTGTTTTATGTGTTTATTTATATTTTAGTGGTATTCTTATTCTCTTTATAAGAACATAAATGCTGTATCTGCCCTCGCCTAACAAGGTTCCCAATGTAACTGACTGGGTGAAAACCTCAATCTGAGAAATCCACATCTTCATATAGTTGATGGCGAAGTTACAGGTGGCTGCTAGAAAATTACATACAGCAGTGTAGAGAGGCTCTGGTAGAGAAAGCCATGCATTGGATTGACGACCTGTGACTACAAGCAGCTCCTCAAATGCTGTTACCTGAATGACAACAAAGTTCTTTAAAAATCACCTCAGTTAAATGACTTATATCTGCAACATTCCACAGTCTCCCACAGCTCTCATCCTCCTCTCAGACTGATTTGTAGTCTAAAATGATCAAGTTCCTTTAAAGCTTTTTAATAGGAATTTAAAGTGTATCTGAGTGCTCAAACTAGGTCAGTGCCCTCAATTGCCAAAGTTCGATGGAATGTTAAAAATAGATGTTGGGTCACTGTCAGCATATATAGCAAGAAAATAGGATCTTTGGCACTGAAAACGAGAAATAAACCACTGCTGATGTCATTAAAACTAATGAAGCCATAAATACACATTCTACTTAACTATAGATGAAGAACTGTGAGAAAAAATTGCATAGCAATTCAAGTGCTAATATTGCTTTGTACTGCCAACAATATTACTGCTCCAATTTTATGTTATTGACCAGATAACTGGACTCCAGTCCATAGCTGAGATCATTACCTGACATATCTCTCAATGTTTCCTTCATAACAATCAGCTTAAGCTGTTATGGAACAAAGTGGCAGATTATCTTGCCATCATGAATATTTTGCATAATCCATGTGTTTTTATTTTACCTGAAAAGCTTGCTGGTAGAGAGAAACTTGAAATTATTCTGTATGTATTAAGTATCATTAAGTTCTCAGTATTACACATAAGTTGCTGTGAAACATAATGATACAGGAAGTAAAGAATTTAATCTCCCTTATTTAAAATATCACTCTGTCTTGTATCTATCATTCATGTTAAATCACTTTCATGTTCGTACATGAGATACTGCAGTTTAAAAGAACCAGCATTTCTACACTGAAACTACTGTACTTTTCTCATATATTTTTACACAGTTCTCTGCATGTACCATATCTTTGCTTGCATAGACAGTTTTCTGTTCAACTTCCTTAGACATGTAAATGATAAAAACATAACTTCAGCCTATTTCACTTCAGCCTATAATTTCCTAAAATTATTTAAGTGTTATCAACTGTTACACTAATGAAAATCATAAAATGTAGATATTTTCAGAGTCTTAACAGAGAATTTCTATTTCTTACACCTATATCAATACACATATCAGGTACCCTGCACAGTAGGAGAAAAACCCAATCTTAAGCGAGTGTACTTAATCTTTCTTCTGGCCTTTTTTTGCTCTCAGCAGCACATCAAATACTTTAAATTGTATCTGAATTTACTCTCTTTTTAGGAGATCTGATATTGGAAACGATTTATTAATCTTCTAAACTGAATTTCATAGCACAAATGAAATGAGCCAAAATGTTTGGAGAAAAGGTCTTTAGAACATGTTTAATATGGTTAAGTCTATTTGTTTTTCTACATGAGTTAAGATCTCTAAATATCATAAAAATTTTTGTTTAATGGGGTTCCCACTTCTGTAAAATACATTCATCCCTTAGAGCTGGATAAAACTTGCTGTTTTGATCAAGTAATTTTTTTTTTGTTCTTCCTCTGTTACACAAACATACAGTTCATGGATTTTTTTTATATATATTTATGATGCACCAAAAGCAATCCTATACAGAGAAATATGTGCTTATACAACCACACTGTACTTGAGTGTCTACCATCCATAATAATTTGAAGTAAAAACTGCTTACAGAGTTACTTTAATATAAGACAATGTTAGATTTTGTGAAAATTTAAGGCCTTTGGGAGAAGGAGTAAAAACATACTTAGGTCTTAACTGTTGTTCAACTCAGTTTTTAGATTTGTGCAAAAAAAACACATAAACTTTGTAAAGTGCAGGCTGCAGGCATAAGCATAGGCAATCAAAATGGTTTTTTTTTTCACAAAACTGACGACAATTTATGATTGCGTTGATTTATCTCAACACATGCCTTTTTAAAAATAGCTTTCTATGTTTAAAGAACTATATAATACTGTGGAAAATTCTGTGACAAGATTTTAAAGAAAACGGTTATTTGCCATAAATAGGATTTATTATTTCTCAAATTGATGAATTTCCACATTAAGGAAATTATATGTAGCAGATTAGCTACATATCATTATAGAAAATGTCTTTTGCTGGTAGAAAAGGCAACATGATTGAAAAATAATAAAAGCAATGAGAGGATACTAAAGCTTTTGAATTGGTAACTTCAATTAAAAGAAACAACTGATATTAAAAAAACTGGCAAATCAGTGCTGCTCTACAGATCTTTTTTTCTCACATTCTTCAGTTCTTGGGTTAGAATAAGTATTTATGTGGACAAGGTATGATTCTTAAAAATAATGCTTCATATTAGTGCGTTATTTTCACTAATGTAGGTTAGCATAGTATATTATTTTTACTGTCATAACATTTAAAACCTCAACAGTCTAATGTCCCCAAGATCTAATGATTTATATGTAAGGAAAAGTTTGAGTAAAGGGGTTCAAAAATGAGTTTTTGAACGAGTCTTCAGAATTAGTGAGCTCGTTGCTGCTAGTATCAAGACTACCATCCAAGAGTTTTTCCAAGTAGTCTTATCCTGTGTCTTCAGTCAGTGGATTAGAAAAAGGCAGTACTTCTGTATCTAAAGCACTAGGATGAATAAAGCTGTTCCTTCATTTGTGGTAGAGTCTGTTTTTAAAGAGAAATATGTTCCAGCTAGAATGTCATTTCTCAGAACTGCCAAGTGTCTAAATGTATGACTGAGACTTTTTGTAATAGTTTTATCTTGCTATTCCCTGTTGCAGGGATTTATTGACTAACATAAATTCTCTTATGTAACTACCCTGCTACTAAAGCAAGCTACATCAGTCTCTGTCTTTCTTGCTGGAGCTGTTCCATTTTAAATAAATAAATATTCACTGGGCCAGAACAAATGACTGATTGCCTCTATACACCAGTGATTAAGGCACTTGCTTAGGAAATATGAGTCAGATTCAAGCTGTATCTCCAACTGTTATTTATACAAGATGGAAAAGCTCCAGCCTGTCCTTTAAATTCCAGTAGCTGTAGTAGGTCGGATGTCACTTATAAATGCTTGAAGCCTGGTTCTAAATCAGACTAATAAGGAATAACTTGATGTGGTGGTTTAACCCAGCAGTCAGCTAAGCACCATATCGCTGTATGATCATTTCCCCCCTAGGCCAACATCCCATCGATTTATAACCTTCTGCATGGTGTCGTGATTTGGAATAACCCCTTGCCTAACTCAGGCACTGTTCTGGCTCTGCTCTCCCACTTCCCATCCCCATGCCCTGACGACACACAATAAAGAATAATTATTAAATTGTATATTATATATTATTATATTTCATTAAACTTAATTTGATGTCTCCCTACCAGAACTACTAATTGCTTAAAATCTATATGATAAATCTAGATATAATAAATCTCAATGATGCTACACTGGAGGAAAAAATAAATATATATATATATGTATATATATATATTTGAAAGTACAATCCATGTAGACTACTATTACATTTACTTGATAGAAGTTATGTAGAAAGAATTAATGTCTCAAAGCCTATGTATTTTCACAGAATGTTTCTCTCCATAAACATGATATCTTTTAAATTTCAATGTCAGAAAGTGATTTATTGAAATTAATAACAACTTTTTAAAGATTTCTTTTACTTTATTCTTTGGCTAGTATTTCAAATTCTAGCAGGAATTTTGTTAACTAATATTTAAGTTGAAGATTATTTCAATATAATCAAAAGACTTGAGTCACTGCATAGAAATATATCTGCACGTATATATCTCTTTGTGGGATTCAGTCAGGCATTTTTTTCAAAAAATCTTTTTCAAGGTTCAGAAATTATTCTTCAAATTATATTCTCTTCAAAAAACCAGTTTCTCAAGGCACAATATATGTCTTCTGTATTTACTGTTCTTGCCTTGAACAACTACTGGACAATCGATTCTGAAAAACGTTGTTTTTAGTGAGATTTGTTGTAACATATATGTAACTTTGAAAACATAATTATTTATGTATCTATTTGATTTCACTCTAGTGGACACTGAATAGTAAACAGGAAAGCAATTAATCAGCTCCCTGAATAAAAACATTCTGACATACTTTTCAAAGGCAGCAGGACAATGTTTAATCCTTGAAGATGCTTCTTATATGTCACAATCATGGAAAACAACAATTCGTATCAACATAACAAATGAAAATTAAATTGTTAAAAAGCAACAGTTATAATACACATAGGATGTGGATAATAGCATCCCTACTAGGGCAGTATTTTCTAGATACTTTCTATCATACTTTTCCAGATCACTAATGTGTTTTGAACAAACTAATCAAGAAAAGGTAGTTTAATTCATAATAAACTTCTGATATGACTAACATTTCAAGGGGGACAAACATCCTTATTTTAGTCAGTGGTTCATGAACATGTATCAATATCCTTCCCTGAGCAACATACTTGCCACCACAACAACTTTGTATGAGAGATACATACATTAGAGGCACATAGGCTAATATTAATTATAGCTAAATTACAGTATTCAAGCTCACATGAAATAGTCCTTGAAACTCAACAAATTAAAAAAAACCATGTAAATAAATTATTGCTATTATATAGATCTTCTTCTGGAAACATTAAGAAATAGATATAAGAAAAATAAAACTAATATATTCATCATATTTCAATATATCCTTCATTCTCTACTTGAGTTTTTATTAAGAATGTTTAAAATATTTTTATTTTTTAATATTTTACCATTTGGAGATACTTTAGTGCCACTTATTTTCCAATACAAGTATTGCCTTCAACTAAATTTTTCAGCAATTGTCCTTACTGCATCTAACAGACTGACGTGGAGGTCAGTCTGAAAGTAAAACCATAGAAATCACGGCAGATACAAAGAACACAGTGAGACTATTTCATAGAACAAATTCCCAGTTACAAAGATCTTTTTTTCAATGTATTCACCACCATTAACTATGCATTTTCACCAGCAATGAACAAGAACTGCACACAGTGCTTGTAAAAATCTGCACCATAGAGACAAAGAGACCATGAGACCCATTGTCTCTATCTCTGTTTAGCCTCTACTGCCATACCACCAATAGCTGCTTTGCTGTCATGGGCCAACACCATAAAATAGGAGGCATAACTTTCAGAACACTCCTCATACGTGATGGAAAAACACATTATTTCTCCAATGCTGAAAAGAACTTGAAAATTAAAAAGAATATAGAGGTAAATTTTATTTAGTATTAATATATTTTGAAAGTTATTTTATGATTTTAAAATTGCACACTTTTTAGAAGCCGTTTTAAAACTAGCTAGAGATTATTACAAATCAGTACTTCACTAATTCTTCAGTTTAAATTCTGTTGTGTGTCAGAATGTATGTTCTATCAGCAGTCTTAATTAAATAACAACAAACATGGCAATTTCAACGTATTCAGAACCTGTTTTGTGGCTCTAGTTGAGATGAATGAAGAACTATCTTGTTTATTGATGCCAGCCAAAGACAGCTATGAGCTTAATGCTAGTCTGCGGTACAGACTTAGTAGGAAGTGTGAAAAACATCAAGCAAAGATGCAAAACCAGATGTACTACTCGTGTAGAAATTGGACAGCTTGACACAGCTGTGGTGCAGTTGCATACTAAAGCAAGAGTACTTTTCCCCTAAGGATATCAGTGAGTCTTTCTTCTGTATTCAGTGTGCTCTATAAATATGTCATCCTGCTTGGAGCTACCCTTTGTAGCTATAGCACAGTAGCAGCACTATGGTATACATCCAATCAGAGCAGGAGAACACCCAACCTGCTGCATTTCTCGTCTCAACAGCAGGAGAGTTGTAGCAGCACTACAGCACCAGGAGTACAAAAGTATCAAAATCCAGAGATGTTGTCTAGTAGACTAGAAGACTATGACACTTGATAGGCTGTGTGTACAGAGCACACACTGAAAATAATTACAGGATGTTGAGGAACTGGAAGACAAATATTGCAGGACCTTCTTTCAAAGATTTATATACCTAGTTTGTGTATCTATTTATTTGTATTTTCATTTTTACATTTGTTTATGGACTGGTGTATATCAAAAATTAAGTATTATCTGATCTAGATATTCTATCTAATTTATTATCATTATTATTATTATTATTATTATCATCATCATCATCATTATTTTTGCTTTTCTCAAAGCATTAGTGTGCTGTAATTTGGAAGGTGACTTCTAATGGACAGTATTTTAAATTAGTAATTTTTAATGCACTCTGAGTCAGAAGGCTAGTCAGTAACTAGTACAATTTTACTGAGAGAATAAAGAGTGGATCATTTATATTAAAATATGCTAGCTTTTCGATTTCTAAAATGACAGGAATAAATCTTTTATACTGCCTTTCAATTAAATGCAAAGCTAGTACAGTCTGCTACTGTATATTCTTCTTATCACAGGAGAGATTGTCCTCTAAAAAAGTTCAATATTTAAGAGAAAGCTGCTGGATCTAAGTGACTTCTTAGTTAATGTGGCAGCTATAACAGTGTTAGAGGCATCATCAGCATTTTAGGCTATGAACCACTTGCTCATTACATTCAATCAATAATCTGATACATGTTTAAGAAACTATTTGTTTCTGCACTTAGCTAGTCATCTAAAACAGAATGTAGATGTGTACTGTCCTGAATTATACTGATACAGACTTCTAAAAGCTGTCACTGTTACTGAACGCTCAGGACAACGAATTCTTCATTTTAAACTAGTAAAATCAGATACATTATTTCTGAAATTCAACTATTTTTGGAATGAAAAATTGAAGCATTTTAAATTAAAATACTGGCTTTGATCTTCATTTACCATAAGTATGACTGATTTTGTTGCTGTTGTTGCTATTTTTCATTTAGTTTCAGAAGAAGCTAAGAAAAGACTGTGCGGGACATAAACGGTGGTGTTTATGTTTGTATTGTGGTGACATCTATCTAAAAATATTTTTTTAAAAAATCTCAAATAATAGGACTTAAAAATGAATTTCAGCACCCTGCATCAGTTTGAAGTAATCCTTTCTCCCTGAAACCTTTGTAAAGATTATAAACCTCTGTACAGTTTTAAGCAAAACAAACCCCTGCCAGTAAAGTGCTGGATAATTTTTCAGCCTGAAATAATTTTTTCTTTTCTTCTTCAGCAGAACAAGGGTGATTGTTTGAGGGCTGGAAGTGACAACATTGTCTGGATAAGTGACATGTATCTGATCTCAGCAACTCACTGCTAGAAAGAGATGCTTTTATATCTGTGGATTTCTAATGTGCTACAGGGCTCTGTAATCCCTAAGAATTTCAGAAATAGTAACTTGTATCTGTCATATGACTCGGAATACCTGTCTCTCAAACCAGAAACTATCCCTCCAAAGAACAGTAGCATTTTTTTTTTATTTTTATTTTCTTTTTCTGAGGCTGTACAAAATGGTACCTGCACTCTTCACAAACATGGTTTAGAAAAAGACTGCACAGCTGTCATATTCTCTACAGTTACTTGTCTGATTTAAAACATATTTGGATATGTCCTTTCTACAAAATTATTTCCTTGTTGAATGTGTCTACTACAGAAGACCACTGTAGCAGTCACTGACAAAATTTAGAAAGACGGAAGAAAGGAACTAAACAATTAGTTTTAGATTAACTTCTCTTGCTCTTATGGGAAACTTCAATTTGCCAGATGTTAGTTGGGAACACCAGACACCAGATACTAACAGGTCCAGTATTTGCTGCTACACACTGGATGCAAGACTATAGAGCCCAAAGAGATTTATCTGAAGTTATTCAGAGAGCTGGCTGATGTCATCTCAAAACTTCTCTCAATTACTTTTCAACAATCTGGTATGCTTGAAACTGGCAAATGCTGTTGCAGTTTTCAAGAAGAGCAAGAAAAAAGATTGGTAATTACAAGCCCATTATTCTCACTTCAGTGCCTGTTAAAATTATGGAGAAAATTATGCTGCAAGTTAGTGAGAAAACACCTGAAGGATGATGTGGTCATTGGTTACAGCCAACACAGGTTCATGAGAGGAAGATCCTGTTTAACTAACTTAATCTCCCTTTATGATAAAGTCACCCATATAGTTGACCAAGGGAAGCCAGCTGATGTTATCTTTTTGGATTTCAGTACAGTTTTTGATACTGCTTCACGCTGTTTTCTTCTGGACAAAATGTTCAGCATATGGCTACACAAATCATAATGCTATCAGTGAGTAATTGCCAGATGGGTCAGGCCCAAAGGATTAGAGTAAATGGACTTACATCTGGCTGGTGGCAGGTCATTAGTGGAATTTCCCGGGGCTTAATATTAGGGCTGATTCTCTTTAATGTTTTCATACATTATTTGAACGTAGGACTAGGAGCTGTTTGGGGTGAGTTTGCTGGTGATACTAAATTGGGAGGAGCTGTTGACTCTGTAGAGGATGGATAGGCCTTGCAAAGGGATCTAGATGAATGTAAGAGCTGGGCAATCACCAACCACTTAAAGTTTAACAAAAGCTAGTGCCAGATTCTGCACTTGGGAAGGTGCAACCTTGGCTATGAATATGGAATGGAGAATGAGTCCCTGGAGAGAAGGATTGCTAAAAGGGATCTATAGGTCTTGATTGCCAACAAGTTGAACATGAATCTTCAGTGTGCCCAGGCAGCCAGAAAGGCACTGATAGCCAGCCAAGGAAGTGATTTTCCCACTCTAACTACACTGTTATGGATTTACGTTGAGTACTGTGCGCAGTTTTGGGCACATCAGTACAAAAAGGACTTAAAAATATTAGTGTCCAAAGGAGGACTACAGAGGTGGTGAAGGAGTATGAAGAATGGCTTTTCATCCTGGAGAAGAGGAGACTCACAGGGTGGAGTAGAGGAGCAGCGCTGATCTGCTGTCTCTGGTAACTAGTGACAGAACCTGAGAGGATGGCTTGAAGCTGTGACACAGGAGGTTCGAGCTGGATATCAGGAAAAGATTCTTCACTGAGAGCATTGTCAGGCATTGGAACAGGTTTTCCAGGGTAACGGTCATGTCACTGAGCTTGCTAGAGTTCAAGAAGTGCCTGGACAATGCTCCCAGTCATATGTTCTGATTTTTGCACTGTCCTGTGTGGAGAAGTGCAGAAGTCAGACTTGATGATCCTTGTAGGTCCCTTTCAGCTCAGAATAATCTATGCTTTTGGCTTTGGTAGTATTTTTTTTTAATTTATTGCTTAGAGGATATTAATGATTTACATACAACTGATCAAATCTATAGAAATAAAATGTTTCAGTGTATACATAATAAAAAACATTACTTTTTCCCCTAGAACCTCTTAATTTCCAAATCATGGAAGTGTACTGAAGGTAGACAGAGGAAGAAAATATTATCCTACTTCCCTTATATTTACTAATCATCCACTGTCAATCACTGCCAGAGTCAAGATAATGTGTTACAGTAATGGAAATATTAATATTGTTATTCTCATAAATATTAAAACTTATTTTTCTGCTGTGGACATTGTAAAGCATGCAAACTGATGTCCAGCTGCCAAGACAGAAAGTGTCTTTCACAGATTATGTATTTTGAATACTCTAAGTCATAGAAATAGGCCTAGTCACCTATATTTAGACTTTTGAAGCCCTCTACTACTAATGCACCACAAAACAAAATCAGTATTTAGAATTTATGTTGATAAAAAAGCTGAAAAAGTGTATAAAGAGAAGATTTAAATATTGAATGTAACGTGAAAGCCACGCACTCTTATGTAGGTAATTCCATTTTAACTTTTGAAGTGAAAAGCCTCTGAGACTGATAAACAGATTATTTTTTAATAGATTCAGCAGTTAAGCATTACGCTACTAAATTATTCTAAATTGTTTTAGTAGCACATGGATTAAACAATAATTCTTGGCAGTTTTGTCAATGGAACAGAAGACATGATCATTACAAGTATTTGACAATATTAGGACATATCAAGGAATCATAGACACTAAATAAAAGATGCAACTTCTTAAGGACAGTTTGTGTGCACTTCTGTGTGCAGTTCTGTCTTTACATGACATCATATTTTATAGGATATACCTGACATCATATTTTATACAATACACCTTTGGTCAGTCTGCCAGGTGTCTGGGCTTCTTCTCCTCCCAGCTCCTTGTGCAAATCCAGCTACCCAGCGAATTCTGGCATGTTATCAATTTATTATTTTTTTTCCAAATTCAAAGCACTTTGTAAAATGAGTCTCTATGAAGAAAGTAAACTATTTTTTTTCAGGAAATTCAAACAACTCATCTTTCTCTAGGGTATCAAACCTTTCTGTAGGTAATGTTGATAAACAGAAAAGGGGCAACGAATGGACTTGCTCCCAACTATTCCCCTCCATTTTAAATGGAGTGGACACTGTTTTGCTTCTTTGAGAAATTATGCAGATGGAAGTCTTCATAAGATAATGATAGCTCATCATAGCTCATCATAGGAGAACAGATTAAAAAAAAACACACAGCCTCAAACAAATTAATAGAGAAAGAGCTAGAGAACATAGAGATCCTTATTACATTTATTATCTAAAATATATATATATATATAAATAATGTAGATTTAGTTGGATTTCATTATAAATTATAGATAATATCTGGAATTAGACATTCCTATGTTGAAGAATATTAAATTAAAAAATTATCCTGTATGCGGGACCTGAGATTCCCATTGTGCTGCAGGAAAGCAGACACCTGGGATTTCCTGGAATCAGTGAAACCTGATTGTACACTTATCTTCACCTTATTAAACAAAGAAAGAAAGATACACGTAATAAATAAATTCAAAAAATTGATTTGTTTTTTATTATTTTCATGAGCACAAATTTCACAAAAGTAGTTTCAGTTAGATTGGGAGGATGATTCTTTTTCCAGAAATAAGGAGAATTAGTTAAAAAAATATACATCTTAAGTTTTGAGTGGCTTTACATATCTACTTTAGGTTTTTTTTACATGAAGTTCTTACATACAGAGTTGATAGCAATACCTCCAAAGAGCAAACTATGTATTTGTTTTTCATTGTTTAATTAAATACTATAAATGCACTAGTAAAACATCTAATTATATGCCTGTGATAATTAAAATGCTGTTCTCGGATTGTTATAAAATCAATATACTTTTTTGTTTACTATAGTATTTGTGTCAGGATTTGAAAATTGTTGTACATGTTTACTCCATTTTTATACCATCATTTAATGAAGCAACAAATTGGTTAGACATTTGGATACCACATAATGACAATACCTTTTATCTTTCTCTTTTTAATTAAATAAATTTTGAATATCCATCAGAAAGTACATATTATTAAAAAAAAGGAATCAGATGCTACTGTTGTAATCAGTGTACAGAAGTTTCTTTCAATTCAAGGGTGCAACTTGAAATCACTACATCACTTCAGAATATGTATATGCATGTGTTCATATTTGTATGGTGTTATCATCTCAGACATAAATGTACTTTTTCAGAGGGTTCTACTGTCAGCATTCTTAGCAACAATTGCTTTAAGTGTTCCCATTTACAACCCCAAAGAAAAATACATCTAAAAGTAGTACTGAAGAAAAGAGATCCTGATATACATTTCAGCATGTTTTTAAATCCTCTGACTAAAACTCACAATCCTTTTACCAGCTTAGAACACTGATAGTAATTCTATTACCACCGCAATAGCCAGCCCTCTCTAATTCTCTAGACACAATTACTGTGCACCATGCGAGATGAATACAAAATAAGAGAAGAAAAAAAACACTATGGAAAGGAGAAAATCAGTACAGGCTGAAATGTTCCTGCAGGGGATGCTCTTGTACTCTCCAGTTTGGTTGAATAAGTTTCTATAAACTGTTAAAAATAACAGGAAGAGAAAAAAAAAAGGAAAAGAATTCCAAAACACTGAGAAATATCAAGGAGCATTCTGTATATGATTTTTCTTTTGCCCTTAGCAATTCAAACAAATACAATTAAAAATTTAATTAACACTGTTATCTACAATTTTATTTTCATTGTAGCTATCCACTATCCACTCCTTTAAAGAAAACAGTCAGCTACATGTGGAGAAAAATATCTACTGTGTTTGACTTTTTAATAAGTAATTGCTATACTATAGGGGAAGAAATTTAAGCACAGTTCATTTTCTCTTGAATAAAATCCAAAATTTTTGTTGTTTTTGAAATAAGTACATACACCCGAAGGAACTTTTATTAATTGACATACAAAAGAATATGTTAACATGAAAATCAAACTGTTTTAGCTTTGATGCTGCTTACAAATAACGAAGATTGAATAATACAGTTGCATGAAGTCTATTTCTACCTCTGCTGGAAGTACATTCCACAGTGGCAATCTATTTTAGTCCCCACAGAATATAACTTAAGTGATCAATACTGAATAATATTTCTGTTTTGTTAAAGAAAAAGACAGAAATAAAGAAACCAAACAAACAAACAAATAGAAAGCACAAATCCCTGCACTGCTATGTACTAGTTGGATTGAAACACAACATTATTGATTTTCTAGTCTTCTTATTTTGCCTTACTCCTCAGATAGTTTTCTTAAAGGAAGGCTGAATTCATCTTTTCTTATCTTTTGTAATATAGAACTCATTTCATTCTACATATCTTAAGAATACGTGCCCTGCTCATCGCAATGCATGTATACCTTTTGATCCAGAGGAACATTCTCCATTCTCCATTCTCCATTCTCCATTCTCCATTCTCCATTCTCCATTCTCCATTCTTACATAGGGAAGTAAAATACATAGTTTTCAGTAATAAGTTTAATATTTATTATTAATTATTATAATTTAAAGATATTTAATATCTTTATTTATTAAAATCAGCAGACACATGTTCGGATCTGGAACTTAGTAAATTTTACTTTTTTTCATATCTTTTGAGGCAAACACTCAGATTACATGGGCATAAACTTTTCCCATGTGATCTCAAAGTTTTCAACTTTCCCCTCTCATTTCAATGAATGATTTGAGCATATACTTCAATAGAGGCACTTTTTAAATTCATTTTGCATACACATTAGATGCATAACTTTAAGAGACCCATCGTGCCCTAACAACCCTAAGTAACATGTAAGAAATTAAGTTTTGTCTCATAAAAACAAAAGTATAAATCACACAATGCCTGATGGATTGCTCCCCTCTCCTTTATTTTATATGTTTTTTCCAACTTATGTTTATATAATTTTTTTTACTTCTTAGGATAAAATTTGCATGTGTTTTTGTTTTTGTTTTTAATGAAAATAACAGATTGCAGATTGCTATACTAAAATGATATTTATAGTAAACAGTAGTTTGAGAGAAAATATTTACTTCCCACTATACTATTCATTTTCCTTCAGACAGTCCTCTGATCAAAATTGCCAAGAGCAGTGAAATTAGCCATAAAAGTAATTCTCACTGAAACATAGCCTTTAAGTTGTTCCCAACAAAATTAGTTTATCATTCCCTCATTAATATGTTTTAACTTTTGGTTCTGAAGAGGTTGTGAGTTGGACCCTTGAAATTTCAATGAAACTATCATATTATATCCTACTTTGGAAATAATATTCTGAGTACACAAGACAGAATATTTTTAGCATCTCAAAGTATCTTGTTGTTGCTTTTTATACTATAAATATTAAATTACAAGTTGAATATAACTTTTGTTGCTGTTTAATCAGGTAGGGAGCTAAACATGGCAGACCCTTTTCCTCACTCCACTGTCTCCCAGTGGGATGGAGGATAGAATCACAAAATAAAAGATAAAGAAGTAAAATGCATAGGCTGAAATTAAAACTATTTACTAAGACAGAAATAGAAGTGAGAAATGGGAGTGAGAAATAATAACATACATGATATTATATAAAATAATTACAATATAATAATATATATATATATGAGAGCTTACGCAAGCGAAGAACAACACACTGAAGAAATTCTATGACACCTTAAGCAGATAAAATTAAACGTGATTTATGTCTTGGAAATATTTCTGGGATTTTCATCTATTCATTCATTCATTCATTCATTCATTCATTCATTCATTCATTCATTCATTCATTCATTCATTCATTCATTTATTTATTTTGCCCAGAAGGGGTATGGATAACTCTTCCCTGCATTTGTTCAAGGGGAGGCTGAGTGTGGCCTTTTGTAAACTGTTCTAGTATTTGATTTAGTGGTTGAAAACTGCCAGTTACAGGGAGTTAGAACTAGATGATATTTGAGGTTCATTCCAACCAAAGCCATTCTATGATTTTGTAACATTCATGGATATATAAGTTCTACAGTTCAGAATATTATTTTAAGATCAACTCTTGCATCTCCATAAATTGTTCTTAACTCTATTCAGAAAAATCACCATAATCTTGCATTTCATTTTTCCATAGGACAGCCAATGTTTAAGCTGTTTAACTATTGGTCTCACCAAGTAGCTAACTCTTGCAAGTTCCTGCTGTAGCAACATATACAACTGACCAAGGAAAAATAGAGTGTTAGCTGTTTTGAAACTGAAAGTATGTATTTCAACTAGACAATCACAAGAGTCAGAGAGACTGAAAAGAAAATCAGTGTCCTTCCTAAACTTGGAAGAAGAAAAAGAATCTATAATCCTGAATCATTCTTTTTTTTTCCTCTGTACTTACTAGTTTTTCATATTTTATGGTAACGTCCTACACAAGGGTATATATCACCTACAGCCATCATGAATTTGTCAACACAAACCATGTCAAACCAATCTAATTTTCTCACATGACACAGGAACAGGCCTTGTGGCTAAAGACAAAAAAGTTGTCATATCTTGAACCTGGTAGATTTTTTGATGCTGTTTCACATGACATTCTCTTAATCTCTTAAATTCAGAAAATATGATCGCGTGGGAACCTGCTATAACAGATATAAAAGTTATTCCAAAAAGATAATAGTACCAGTGCTTTGCTAGCACAATAGAAGAATGACTAAACTGAAAACCTACATAAACAGCTGCAGAATATTATTGCAGGTAGCCTGATTACACAGAAAATAATGAATTTATTAAATTTTCAGATTATTTCAACCTGAGATTCTGTACAAGTAACCTAAAATTTCATTCAACAATTCATTTTTCCCATAAACGTTCTATGCTATATAATGTAATATAGATGCTGCAATAAGGAGTGATAAGGTTGCATATTACAATCAAATAACAGACAAATCTCTAACATATTTACTTCATTCATACTTCAGAATTATGTAATATCAATTTTAAACATATATTTTTAAATAAATGTATTTTAATTGCACATGTTAGATATATTTCTTTGAGCAATATTCAAAGTATATTTGTAAATCTGGAAAACAACAAGTCCAGTTGCACTCTACAGCTTCCTGAAAGGAGATTGTGGTGATGAGGGGTTTGGCCTCTTCACCCAGGCAACAAAGAGAACCCGAGGAAATGGCCACAAGTTGCACCAGAGGAGGTTTAGTTTAGACATAAGGAAGGACCTTTTCTCTCAGAGAGTGGTCAGGCATTGGAATGGCTGCTCAGGGGGGTGGTGGAGTCACTGTCCCTGGCAGTGTTCAAGAGGCGTCTGGATGAGGAGCTGTGAGATATGGTTTAGAGCTTGTGGTGGTAATGGTACTGGAAGGATGGTTGGACGATCTTGCAGGTTGTTTCCAACTTCGTGATTCTATGATTCTATGATTCAGGAGGAAAGCTGGGTCACCAGGCAAGTTATAATCTGGTCATCTGTCTATGACAGACTATCTATTATAGAGACAAACCTCCATAGATTTCTTATTAGCATAATTCCTGATTTTTTTTCAGCTTAGATTGAAGTCGTCATGGACAAGTCTGCCAAGTGCATACCTCTGCCCTACCTACTTATTGTGTTCTAGATAGCTTTGTGTTCTCAAAATCCCACAGGCCTCTTACACATTGCATCTGAACATGCAACTCCTCCAATCACAGCACAGTTTTGATGGGCTACAATGCAATTCTAACTTTATTTCAGACATATTCAGAAAGGTAAAAGTAAGGGGGAAAAAATTAAAATAAAATAAAACAAAACAGTACCACAAGATACCACAGGGAACATAGATATTATCTAGCATAAATATATATAAAGTGAATATAGATGGTCTCTGTCACATGACACTGGGAAAACTTTCTGAAGCCCTACTCATAAAAACATCTTTAGTGTTCAGTGTTTTAATAGCATTAAATATTTTTGGAAGGAGACATATATGCAAGGCTACAATGTTACCTGACACATTATAATGAAATATCTTGATTACAGTCAAATACGCATTAAGTTATATGCACAATCCATTCCCAAGGCTGCATGATTTCTGAGTTCAGGCTGACTGGCAAGGAAACTCAGTAATAATAATAATAATATTAATAGTAATAAGCAACAGCATACAGGGAAGGAGAATTTGGCCTGTTTTCTTTTTATCCAGTCTACAAGAGTAGATATTATTATCTCTTTAGATAATGTCACAAGTTAGCTTTTTAAAGGTATGGAAAAAAATACAGTACACAATTACAAAATTGATTTATTTGTTTGCATAAGAATGATTGTTTTATCTGTGGAAAATTTAAGACAGAGGTTGATATTTTTTCTCTGGGACCTAATATGCTTTCAGTATGAACTCTCACTGTATGCATAATAGTGGTTCCTAAACATCAATTAAATTGATACATGAAATTTCAGGAGGATATTAAGTTTTCCTCATCTTAAAAAACACATAATTCACAGAAGAAGAAGGAAAGCAAAAGTAAAACATTGGGCAATTAAAATATTAAAGGACATGTCACTTACACTAACATCTTGTGTCTACCTTCATAAATCAGCAAATGGTAGATTTGAGGCATAGATATTCCAGTTCCTCTTAACAAGAAATGTACAGTAATGCATTTGTGCACTTTTCTAAGATGGTAGTTTTTATACTTTCCAAAGTTTTCTCATTCTTTTCCGTATTGGATAGCATGAAAAAAAATGGCATTTGCTTTTCTTCCTTGGCTAGGAACAGCCTACATAAAAATCATTTAGTTTAGTAATTTACCATACATTTTTTGTTTGATTAATAAAACAAAAGCTATAAGAAATACAGTAGAAAGAAAAGATAAACACTTGAGCTTTCCCTCCTTTTAAATTCATTTTCTGTCAGAATTATTGAAATATTTCTAAGTTAATATTTTCTTTTCACACATAATGGAGAGAGGAAAAGGAAGCATCAGCTTTTCTAATTTATCTTCGTTTCACCTAAGGGGCCGTGTGCTACTGAAAATGTTTTTGTGAATCAGATATTTGCTTCTCCACAATTCAAAATCCTTTCCTGTAACCAGGCACACTCTATGGATTGCCTGAATTCATATAAAAAAGAGTGGGGCAACATAAAAACCTGAAGTATTTTAAATCTGAATCTGAATCTGAATCTGAATTTCAGGAAAGCTTATATCCCATCTCTGTTTTGGAGTGTAATCCTGACACTATTTTACATTCTTTGCTCATCCTAACTTTCACTGTCCTCATATTTCTATTCAGATGATCAGTTCTTGGCAACTGTCTTGTGTTCATGATCCCAGGGATATTGACAGTTCTAAAACCAAAACTCAATCAGTCAACAAATTTGCAGTCTGGATCAGACTAAGCAGATTAGATGTCTGCCCCTTTATGGGGACTATTGTGGACAAACAACACCAACAGTAGTTACTGCCAATTAATTTTCATCCAGATTCAATAAAATCTGACTAAACTGCAAGTGTCTATTTTTGGACAAGGAATTTTTAGGGAAGTATCCAAAGTACATTATATGGACTAAAACACTTTTTGCCATTGTTTTCATATTTCAGGCTAAAGTAATCAGGAAATTTAGATTCAGTACAATCAGAATGCAGTGTAAGTTTAGAAGTGTATTTGGGAAGAATGACTGAAGGAATCAAAATCTTGATAGAGAAGCTTAGATTCACTATAATCGGGCATGCGCATAGTACATGTGAGGTTTACTCGTGTGAGTAAAGGTGAAAGGAGGATGATGACATTAGTAAAGGATGCAACGTTTGAAGCAAAGTTGGAAGCTAAGTGCTGTGGTTATGCTAGAATCACTCCGTGTTTGTGAATATATGACTGCTGCTTCAAAGGCATCTTTGGTTAGACCCAATGACACCCCACATATTGCTGCTTTGGTAAATTCTAGAACTTGCTAGTATAGGTTGCCCAGAGAAGATCAGGGAGCCTCATCCCTGGAAATGTTCAAAGCCAGGATGCATGGTGCTCTGGATAGAGTAATCTAGTGAAAGGTGAACTGTGTGAATGATGTGAACTAGGTGAACTACGGCAGAAAGCAGGAATCAGAAGATCTTTAAGGTCCCTTCCAGTCTAAATCTCTTTATGATTCTATGATTCTATTAATTCTTACGGCTCATAACCTTGTATGACTATCCTGGTTTATGTAGGATCTGTTTCTCCTGACTAGATTATACTAAATGCAAACCATCTCAGGTGCTCTGTAATCTAACATATCCTAAATATTACAGAAGATTGTTCTATGTTCATCAGTGTTCTAACCCAGCTAATTCCACCTCATTTTCCCTTTAAAAATTTATAGAATACTAAAATTCTATAGATTAATTAAAGAAGATTAATTAAATTACACTGCTTTTTCAGGCTGAGGAGGCATTAATAAGGCTAAAAAATGTGTTAGCTTCTGGCACTTCTGGAAAGCATCTAGTCTAGCATCCTTCCCAAAGCAGAATCAGCTAAAGGAAGTTGCTCAGGGCTGTGTCTGCTCTTTACTTCCTCCATCAGGTGTTTATTCACACAGTAAATGTTGCTCTTGCAGCTTGAAAAGCAAATGGTATCCTGGGCTCCATCAGAAGAGGGGTGGCCTGCAGGGACAGGGAGGGGATTGTCCCCCTCTACTCTGCTCTTGTGAGGCCCCATCTGGAGTACTGTGTCCAGGTCTGGAGTCCCCAGCACAAGAAAGACAGAGAGCTGTTGGAGAGGGTCCAGAGGAGGGCCACAAAGATGAGCAGGGGACTGGAGAACTTCCCCTTTGAAGAAAAGCTGAGGGAGCTGGGCTTGTTCAGCTTGGAGAAAAGAAGGATGCGGGGTGACCTCATTGCAGCCTTTCAGTACCTAAAGGGAGCCCATAAACAGGAGGGGAATCAACTCTTTGAAAGGGTTGATAATAGCAGGACAAGGGGAAATGGTTTTAAGTTGAGGGATGGAAGAGTTATGTTGGATGTCAGGGGGAAGTTCTTTACAGAGAGTGGTGAGGTGCTGGAACAGGCTGCCTGGCGAGGTTGTGGATGCCCCATCCCTAGAGGTGTTCAAGGCCAGATTGGATGGGGCCCTGGGCAGCCTGGTCTAGTATTCCATGTGGAGGTTGGTGGCCCTGCTTGTGGCAGGGGGGTTGGATCTTGATGATCCTTGAGGTCCCTTCCAACCCTGGCCATTCTGTGATTCTGTAATTCTGTGATTCTGTGAAGGTTCCCCTGACACTCACATTTCACCTGAACTGTTACAGTTCTCTTGATCTCTCCTGATACATCACATCCTCCAACCCTTTAATCATTGGCTCTCTTCATTGGTTTCACTTCAATGTCTTTCTGATGATAGGATGATGGGATATTTTTTTTTTTCCTGTTTCAATCAAAGAGGTATTTGGGGATGAGTTGTACTCCTTGTAGCAGTACAAATGACAGCACTGCAATCACAGTAATGTATTGACAATATGTAGCTGTCTTGGAAGAATTAGTGATCCACAGTAAATTAGATGAGATTTTTTTTTGTATATTTGAAATATTTGGTGTTTCTGTATGCATTTATCATTATAAGAAAACCTATGCATTACTTCACAAAGACAAGGAGAAAGATAAAACAGTAGCTCTTAGTGAAAAAAATAGCATTTGTTCATAAAGTGAAAGCCAGCTCTTGTGACTGGTCCCTTCTTTACTTATTCCTTAAGTGAAATTGATCTTCACTGCTCAAAAGACTGCAAGCACCTCAAACATTTTTTTCTGTAATGAGACTATTTAACTTGTACACCAGGCTATCAAAATGCACAGATTTTCACCCACTTTTGTCATTTATTAACTTATCTTCAGATGAGAGAATAACAGTGGCACATAGCATGAAATGGAGCTGGTGTGTATCCTTCTCCGCTCTTACTTTTCTGTCCTGCGGCTCTATGTACTTTAAGGAGAAAAAAAAAAAAAGAAAAAGAAAAGGGCTGTAACATATTTAAAAAACATATATACATATATTTCCTGTTTCACTAAGAATTCTTTGTATTCTTCAGCCAATACGATAATAAATACATTTCTGTCACTCAGTCTTAGCGAAGTTTCAGGTTCATAAGACCTTACTAAACAGACACACATATAGAAAAGGGACCTGATGTTTTTGAGGCTTTTTTAGACATGGACTGCATTTGAATCATTTTCTGTTAAGGACAGCCTATAAAACTATGCTATGATTATGAACTTTTTACCATAAGGAAACAAACACAAAGGGAAGTCAATAGTGTTGCCTTTGTGAACTAGTAAGAATTTGTTAGGAACGGATGAGAAATTCCCTTGACTGCTTATGATAAAAGAATTTTTGGACCACTTGTGGAACACCAGTGTATGTGCATGTAGATTTTAAAAATAAATATTCTTAATTATATAAGCATGCTGGATTTAGAAGGCAATCTGAAAAAGTGTGGAAAAGCAGACATTTTCAAATAGAAATGTTATTTTAATGTTTAGATAATAGCAGCCATATGTAGTTATGGAAAAGTTCGCTAGTTTAAATCATGACAGTGTTTTAAACACTATTTTAAAATCAGTGAAATAGGTAAAAAAGAGAAGATATATCCCAGCTATTTAACACAGTTTCTCAGTCCATTGCACAACGGCAGCCACCTTTAGCAGTCTGAATAAAATCTTTGAAAAATCTGTTTTTTTTCTTCCATTAGTGTCAGAGTTTCCCTACTTCTTATTCTGATCTATGTTATTTTTATAGAGATCAGAGAAACCAATCACTCAAAATTTCTAATAAATTATGTGAGATCAAAATTGAAACTAGTCTTTTTATATATTACTTAGGGAAGATTGAGAAACCACTGTAATGATATGCAGTTCATATGCATCTTCGGTCTCAGGATCACGCAAAGTATTTCATCCAATCCTTTGTATCTCTTCCTAGAAGAATAAAAAGTCAAGTGCAATAAATGGACTTGGGAAGCTAGAGAATTCCCAATCAAACGGAAGCTGACAAAAGCTGTTCCTACTTTCAAGAGGGGCAAGAGAGTAGACTGGGAATTATAGGCCTGTCAGTTTCACTTCAGTGCTAGGCAGAATCATGTAAAGATTACTCTGTAAAGATTATTTCTACAAACACAATGCAGTTGTTGGCCACAACTACTACGGATTAATGAGGGGAAAACCCCATTTAATGAATTCATTCTTTTTTTGTGAGAAGGTTACACAAACCCCCCAACCAAGTGAAGCCAGTTGATGCAACCTTTTTGGATTTCAGCACAGCTTTCAATATTGGTTTTCACAGTATCGTTCTGGATGATGGCAAGTTGGCTATGAGTCAGCAGACAGCCAAAAGGGCCAGCTGTGCTCTAAGGTGCATCAGGCGTAATATTGCTAGTCATCCAAAAGTAAAGATTGTCCCACTCTGCTCTGCTCTGGTGCAGCCTCACCTGAAGTACTGTGTGGAGTTCTGGGCATCACAGTACAACAAAAAGGACATAAAATCATTAGTTGAGCACTGGAACAGTCTTCCCAGCCTGCTGGAGTTCAAGAAGCAGTTAGACAGTGGTCTCAGAAATACAGTTTGAATTTTGGGCAGTTCTGTTTTGAGCCAGAAGATAGGCTTCATGATCCTTGTGGGTTATTTCCAACTCAGGATAGTCTATGAGTCTATGATCTCCACATGTCTTGCAATCACTGCTTCTGTGTAGAAAATTTTAACTGCTGGTTTTAACAAATGTTTTAGTTAAGTGACATGTTCTTCAAGACAATTTTTAATTACATTATGATTAAACTTTTTTTTTTTTTAAGAAATTATTCATGGGAATCTCAATAGCATTTTGAATGAAGATGGTTACTCTCAAGAAACTTTTTCAAATAGGGTGAATTCTCAGATATTTAATATCATAGAAAAATGCACAGAATAAACAAATCATATGTTTATTTTTGATTAATTTCTTGAATATTTTATGTTAAATAGGAATCTTTTGTATCTGTATTTATTCTATTCTATGTGACTCACTTTTCTCACTTGAAAAATGTCTTTTAATAGTAAAGGTTCTGGGATAATATAGGTTCTTATTTTTTCCTAAAGTACTGGCTCTACTCCCAGTTCCATCTGATCAGTTCTAGTCACATTCAGGATTTTCACCATCAGTTCTAGATTATTCATTATCTGCCATATATTACAGAAACTGTATCTTGTGATTCAGTATGCAGTACCTTGTGTGGGATTAAAAAGTAACTATATTAACTGTATCCAAAGAATGGTTAGGATATATGTGTGTATATATATATATATATATATATATGTATGTATGTATGTATGCACACATAATTACACATATACAATAGAATAAAGCCTACATTCCAGTTTTTCTATGCACAGTCAATAAAAGCTGATCTCAAAGACAAAAAAAAGGGGCAAGTTAGAAAACTGGTATGATAATTATTACTGCTATTGTTTTCATTTTAGTGGTGATTTTCTATATTTATTTATTTACTTTTGATTGATTTTTCTTTTCATTCTGTTTTGTGATGTACTGGAGACAACAGTGAGGGGGGAAATGATGTTTCCTCAGTTTTGATATTCCTAGAAGGTGCTTTACTTTACAATAGAATATATATAACAATATCTATACATGCATATCTTTAGGAAAGTTTTTTTTTTTTTTTTTTCTGTCCAGTTCATTTCCACTTATCATCTTAGATCACCCTAGAAACACCTGTTCCCAGTTCTGATGACGAGACAGTTTTCAGCTAATAAGCTACGGCTTTTTGAAAACATTTTCACTGACATGTATCATTGCTGTTTTAGCTTTGTGCGCATTTGCAGATAGTTATATTCTCTTTGTTTGTTACAAGACAACACTTTAATATACTACATTTTTGAAAATAATATTAATTATCTGGTAACGTGTGTAGACATGTACAAAGAAGACTCCCAGAGTCACTGAAGAGAAGTAGAAAAAAATATGCTAATAAAAATTTAAAAAGTCATACATCTTGATAAAGTGGAACAGGGAGTCTGACTACCTTCTAAAAATATACTAAGTGTACACACACTATTTAGACATAATTTGTTAGAAACGCATTTAAAATTTGGATTTTTTTTGCTATTTATTTTGTTATTGATATTATTTTTTGAAGTAATTTCTTTGTAATAACTACTTTGCAAGATCTGTTACCTACTTTCCAAAATAATAATGGTACCGGTAGAAGTTGGATCCTAAAGGAGACTAAAAACAAAATTTTGAAGACTAGCACACCATATATTGTTCAGATTGTTTTTGTGGCAATTTAACTTTTACTCTTTCATTTCTCCATCAATAACCTTACACAAATTCCCAGTTGAGATTTCATCTTATTCTTCTGAATAGTCAGCCTCCAAATATGAGTATAATCCATCTGTGAAATACTAGCTTCATGCCTGTAACAGCTTTCAACAGTTTATTTCTTTCATTATTTTTATTTATTATTTGATCACCTAGAATCTGAAATGGACTCACTCGTTCACATATAGGAAAGATTCAGCTGTTTTACTTTATTAGCCTTTCTCTGAGAAATTTTTACTGTTGACTGAGGCAGAAAACTCTACATGCTCTAGTGCACGAGTTGCTCTGAAGTACTCATGGTTTTGCTGGAACTTGATTTTTTATTGAGAATACACAGATAAGGCAAACTTCTAGCCTACACAGGTTTAATATTTTAAGTATTCATTTTAAATTACTGACTAATTATTTTTAAATAGCTATATATTAGTCTTGTATTAAGCATGTTTCTTAAAAATTCTGTCTAAGCTCCTGTATGTCTCACTTCAGTTCACTAGTTCTTTCTTCTTTTTCAGTTTAAAAAACAGGTTTTATTCATCAATCTTTGGTGAATCCAGATTCTGACATTTAAAACCATTCCTCATCTCTCTAGGAAAAAATATATTTTTTTAACTCTCATGTGCAACTTGTCTTAAAATAATAAATTACTATTTGTAAGGAATCTGTAGCTTACCAAATTAGATTTATGTCTTTTGGAGATTCAGTATTTCTTTCAAGTTTCATGGAATCACAGGATCACAGCATGACTGAGGTTACGTGACCCCTGGAGGCCATCTATTATAAGCCTCTTGTTCAAGTAGGGACACCTAGAGTTCACTGTCCATGAGCATGTCCCAGTTGTTCTTAATATCTCCAAGGATATCAGTGACCTGAAAAGGTGGAGTCCCATAAAAGCAAGAATAGCAGATGTGAAGAAACAGAGAGAGACTCAGTTTAATTTCATTATTTTAATTCTGACATTTCCAGATTGCTGTGGAATATTTAGTAGGATATCTTCAGTTTGTTAAGGTACAGTGGGAGGAAGGGAGGATGGGAGGATGGGAGGGTAGGAGGGTTGGAAGGGGGAAAGGAGGAAGGATAAGCTATCAAAGCAGGAAATGGTCTTCAAAAATGAAGTCCATTTGAACTCATTGACTTTTTAGGTAAAAAAGGCCAAAGATCTCAGACTCCTACTTAATCATATTTCCAATTTCATTTATATATTATTCATTACTGAATATTAAAAGTAATGGTTTGTACTTATGTTTAATAAATGAAACATATTAATAAAGTGTCCATTATAGTGTAACAGAATAGTGCACTGATATGTTATAATACTTTGTTAAAAGATGATAAGCATACTTGCAAAATTTGAGAATAAAAAATACGTATAGTGTCCAGTAACTAATTGGCAAATGTAGCTACACCCTTAAAAGTTGTGCATACATTTCTTTATGAGAAAGGATAATAATCTAATGGAAACTATAAGATGTACAAAAACTAGAAAAATAAACAAAATTTGGAATAATATTCGATAATCTCAATCTTATATATGTATGTATAGACTGAATTATATTCTCACTACATAATATATTCTTTGATATTTCAAGTAATAATAAAAGTTTGCTATCAAGTCATTACAATACATAAAGAAATTCAGATATCCATAAAACAAAGAAAAACAAAGTAAAACAAAAACTTATCTATTCACAATAGATAATAGATTTTTATTTTTACAGCAAAAATACATGATAACAGATCAAGAATTCATTTTTTTGAGATTGGAAAACTGGAAAAGAAAGCAGTTTGATTTGCTTTACAATATCTCCCCTGACCTCACATGAGTAAATAAATTCATTCTTAAACCATATTTCCTCTTCACCCACCCCTTACAACTCACATTTCTATTTATTTATTGATAATTTTTATGCTTATTTCATTTAATGGTTAAAATCAAGCCGTCACTAATACAGATTTACCTTTTCCTCCCTCTCCTCCCTCCTTTCAGCTATTTAATGGATTTCTGGGTGAGATTACCTGAGAAGCTCTCCTTGGGGACAAAGGAGTGTAGCAAAGCTGGCAGCACTTTGGTTCTATGCTATGGTTCTATGATTTTATGAAATATTTGTTTAATCCTTTTCAGATACAACAATAACAACAAGAACATATAAAAAAAGGACTGAGAGAACCAGATATTTTGCTTCAACTCAAATAACTTTTTAATTTTTCTTCCGGTAATTTGATATTTAGGTTTAATTCTTAATTTGAGTGAATGAAACAAAATTTTGAAACCTTGATGTCTCTTCCAACACATTCAATTTTTTCCTGTTCAAATTAATATTTTTGAAAGCAAAATCCAGCTATTAGTTACAGCAAGTATCTTGACTTAAAAGTCTTAGCTCACACTTGAAGGGAACTTGCTATCCAAGCTCAGGATAAATACGGGTCAAATGGGAATATTTGGTTGATTAAGCCATCCATTTTATTTCTTCTGCTCATTTCTCTTTTCACTTTACCTTCACACTTCACAGCTTCTAGTGCTATGGTGCACATCTTCTGTACATAGCAGTTTCATTTATAAAACAGTCTTGATTTACTCCTTTAATAAAGTTCATCCCATGCACTAAATAAAGCAAGGAGCATGTGAATGAGGCAAAAGATCATGGAATTTTATCAGCCTAAATGCATGCATGATTGAAGTGCTAGCAATATTCTTTCAGTCATGGTTTGGTAATGCGGGAAGCACCTTCAGACATATATTTACTTGGTTTTATATAAAATTTCATAGGCTTCATTCAAAATAAACAGATTATATATTTATTATTTATGTTAAAAACTTTACTTCAGTTGTTCAATTTTTGAACCTCTACAACAGTTCCTTATTGTTTGTCCTATGTGAATTTGTCCTTATAAACTACACAATGCTTATCTGAAATCTGAGGACCATCTCTGGAACTGAACTGGCAATATGGTAGGTACCACAGATCTTTCTGAGAAATCAGTGGCTGAGCTGGTGGCTTTCCTCATAAATGTTCATTTTTTCAGTTCCTGTGTTATGTAATTTTCCTACTGGCATTTGAAAAAATTCAGCATTCTTTGATTCTTTGTAGATGCCACTTTTCTGTACATCCACACAAACAAACAAACAAAAACAGAAATCTACACAGAGCTTTCCAGAAACTGATAGAAAGATGATCATAAAGTGCAGGACATGGTAATGACATCACTGTCTTTCCAAGAAAGCTGGAGGATCTTAGATGCTGAGATTAAAAAATGGTTAAGTTAATGTTTTTACAGAAAAATATACACAAAAGTGCTTAAGGTACTTGAGCCAGAGCTCTATCCATATTTCACATAACTTCTCCCATTCTTTGGTGAAAAGGCTAAAAATATTGATGTAAGATACTATAGGTACAGTCTGTGAGTAGATCTAGGTTTTCTATGCTAGCTACCAAAAAAAAAAAAAAAAAAAAAAATTGTAATACACAAACCAGGAACAGACAGGAAATGACAGTTCATAACTCAGAAAAACTTAAATTAATTTTCATGAAATGGATTTCACATTTAAAGTCATGCCATATTTGATGTCAATACTCATTGAGGGGAAAAAGAACAATGAAACAGTTTCATATTTCTCACATTGTTAAATGTTAGGTAATCTTAATATTGAAGTTGTCATTTGTACAATACTACGACATATCATGTAACAAACTGCTATGAAGAACTGAGAAAGCTATAAAAGCAAGATAAAACTATCACATTTAAATGAGTGGATTACATTCATTACTTCATTACTTGTATTTATGAGCTCCTATAAGCACCTACAAAATAAAAGTCTGTGTTCCTTAGAATACTTACAAAGAAGAGAAACAAAGCTAATGAAGGGCCTAGAAAACAAGGCAGATGAGGACTAGCTAAGGGACTGAGATTGTTTGATCTGAAGAAAGGAGACCTCATCACTCTCTGCAATTACCTGAAAGGAGGTTGCAGCAAAGAATGTGTTGGTCTTTTTTCTCAGGTGATACGTTAGCATGTAAGATACTCTCAAGCTGCACCAGAGAAGGTTTAGATTGGACCTTACGAAGAATTTCTTCATGGACAGGGTGGTTAAGCATTGGAACAGGCTGCCTAGAGAAGCGGTCGAGTTTGCCTCCCTGGAGGTATTTAAGAGATGGGTGGATGTGATACTAAGCAACATGTTTTGGTGATGGGACTCAGTAGGTCAGGCTGATGGCTGGACTTCGTAATCTTACAGGTCTTTTTTCAACCTAGATGATTCTATGATTCTATTAGCTATGCCTCTCACATGATATGAATTTATGGCAGCTTGCTATCTAACTAATGTAAATTGTTGTGTTGTTTAAGTTTCTGGATTAAAAAAATTGCTAGATATGAAATACTCTAAACATATATATATAAACACATTCTGATGATATATACTGAAGTCACTTTTTAAGTCCACAGAAACTCCCAAGTCAGTTCCTCTTACATTTCCTCTTACATTCCTTTCATATAAAAAAATCATATAAAAATGTAATGGTTTATATTTAATTTTATAAGCCAGCATCTGAGCTTTAATAATTGCCATTCGAGCTGTTATGGGCTATATCTAAAGTATTTTCGAACAGTACCTAGTGAGTAAGTCTGTTTAATTTAAACTTTTATTTGGATATTCTCACCACTCTTTTGACGAATGTACATTTAAAATACCCTGTAGCACATTTTTGGTGCTTTATACCCAGGCCAACTGCTATTCTTTGATGTCCTAGTAAGTAGCTTTTCTACTAAAATGAAAAGTAAACCAATATGTACTTACTGTTCTCCTGTTCCTTCCTCACAGACCTTACCGCTCTGCTCAGGTTGCATTGAGTTCTCCCTCTTTTCATTGGTAAAAATATCAAAAAGCTGAAGTGGGAAACTGATTGATGCAACCTCATACGCTTCATACTCTGGTTTACTCAGCTGTGTAATGACTACGCTGGCTTTTTGTAGGCTCTGAGTAACTGGATGATTCATACATCCAGAGGCATATGAGATCACAGCTCTGTATAGTTTGGGAAGGATAGAAAGCAGAGCACTCCCAGGTAAGCTTACATGATACTAAATGCATAGGTAGACAACATGCTGTTTGAATATTTTCTTTTTCTCTAGTTGTACGAAGAATATTTAGGGTGCCAATCCAATCAAATTTATAAG
Source organism: Tetrao urogallus (assembly GCF_951394365.1). NCBI lineage: Eukaryota > Metazoa > Chordata > Aves > Galliformes > Phasianidae > Tetrao > Tetrao urogallus. The sequence goes on from NC_136813.1 coordinate 67,850,567, forward strand.
AGGTTATTTTTGGGGATAAAAGAGACTTTTCTCCCATTCTGGTGTCCTGTCCTGTTCTGGCCTCTCAGTCTTGAGAGTTTTTCAAGCACAATGACAGAACTTTCTTCAGACATTATTAAGCTCCATGTGTCTGCAGTTGTTCACCTGAAGCACTGTTTTGAGATCCTGGTTTGATACATTCTCAATCGGCACATGGATGAAATTCCTCCTTAGACAACCCAGGTTAGGGATTATATTTCTTTGGACTTGTGTGTCTCTGAAATGAATAGCATTTATCTTAGCCAGAAATCAGGAATGTGACAGACAAGCTACTAAAGCAAGCTGTGAAATAAAATCTGTGTAATAATAATAATAATAATAATAATAATAATAATGCTCTCTGTATTAGGCAAAACAAAACAAAACCAACCAATCAAGCAAACAAACAAAAAAATGCCACAACAAATAGCACAGAACATCCCTGTCAGCAGAAATAGAATTATTTCTGTTTGTATCAGTTCAAGACCAGGTCTAAGACGTATAATATTATATTTCTCACCCAGAAATCTATAGTTTAAACACTTAAATCATTCACAGATGAGTTTTGAATTGATCCAATGAAATGCAAACCACAGAACAAGTAAGAAACTTAATGTACTGAAGTGAATCAAACTTTGGAATATATTTTTGATGATGAAGAAAAACAAAATTCTGATACATTTTATTTAAAATATGAAAAAATATTTATTTAACAAGAGGGGGAAAAGCAGAAATAAACAGTGGAGGGAGAAGGTATTGAGTGAAATATATGATTTAATAAAAAAAAAATTAGATTTGAATTTTTTGTTCTGAGTTGAACAGCAAAAAAAAAAAAAAGAAAAACTTCCTTATGTACAGTTATGGCTGGATCATAGAAGATTATGACATAACATTAAATACAGAAACTGTTACTCAAAGTTTTACTATTCTTTCAGTTAACTTTTGATGTTATCAAAATATCATTTATTCAATTTTCAAAGTAGAAATAAATAATATATTATTTTTTGCATTTACTTCAGATACAATGTAAACTTCAGATTTGCATTTACTTCAGATACAAAACAAACAAACAAAAGTAATCATATTTTTGTTTGGAAATTCATGAAATTCCACAGCTAAAATAATTATTATTTCGACTAACTGGAGGAACAACTGTGAAAAATTCTGTACAAAATATGAACTGTTCTGAACATACCTTCTATGCAGCTCATGGAAGACTGGATGTCATTCAATGTAATTAAACGATTAAAAGTAATTTCTTAAAGATTACATAATGTAAGTAACTCAGTGAAAACAAATGAAGAACTCAGTGAAAGGCATGCCTTAAGGTGTTCCAGTTGTAGAAAGTGTTTACACTATGATAGACTGCATGTTTTTATAAAATGTTCACTTCCTAGTATAAGCAAGGAGCATTATTATTCTCCCCTTCTTTAATAGCCCATGTTTACAGTAGTCACTTAAGATACAGGAGACTTCAGCTTAGTCTCCAGGTTGACAAGATTAGGACTTCCAATTTTTGTCTCACAAATTAATGCCTAACCATTAGGCAACAAGTTAAACTGGCTGTGTTATAATGGAACCAATAAAATATGCAGGCAACGTTAATTCATACTGTTGTTGTGCCCTCAGGAGATTTGATGATTCATTTTACTTTGACCTTTTCAAAACATCTCTATTCAGCAAATTTTGGTTGAAGTTCTTACAAGAAATATTTCCTGACAAGTCAAAAGAGAAGTTTTATAAAATGCTGCATGATAAGTCTTTGATAAATATCTAGCTATTATCTAGATATATGTAAGAATGTGAGAATAAGCACAAATATATTTACAAGAGAAAACTTTTTTATTTAGGAATTTAGTACATAGTAAAGGGATTTGAGGGTGATTGTTGATAGAAGATTCTACATGAGTAGGCATGGTGCCCTGATAGCCAAGACAGCCAATTGCATTTTGAGGTACACTAAACACAGCCAGCCAGCCAAAAGAGGTAATTCCCCTACCGCATTAGTGCTATTTAGACCTAGTTTTGAATATTGTGCGTAGTTCTGGGCTCCACAGTGTAAAAAACACATAGAAATATCTCCATCTGCATGCTGTTGGATTTTCTCTTTTTGTGAAAAGAATAGACCTTATTGCTAAAGCACTAGTGTCTTCATAAAGCTGTCATGGTAGGGGAAACTGCATAATAAATTTAAGGAGGTGCCAGTGCCACCATATGATGTACAAGATTGCTAGTGCCATAATGTGCTTTTGTACAAGACTGCTTTCTGAGAAAAAGAATTCAACTAAAAATTAGGCAAAGATTTGATGGCTTATAAATAGCTGCAACAAACAGGACAAATAAGAATGCAAGATTAAAGTAATCAATCACAAGTTGTTTTGTTTATTTTTTAATTTAATGAAGTACTCAGCAGTGTATACTGAATCTAATTGATAGACAAGTGGACGAGATAATAACTGCCATACTATTGTATCAAAACACCAATTGTTTTTGTCATTCTCTTCATCAAGTAGAATTTAAGGCTACTGAATGAAGTAGGATTTTTGTACAATAAGGAACCTACTTGTAGAAATGAACTCATTATATATATTAATGCATCTCAATTCACATTTTACTCTACTACAATCATGCTTTTACATTATTTGTTAACACAAGCATTGAGTCTCTATTTTTGTCAGTTTAAGACAAGCAAAAGGTATTGGTTTGTCAGTTCCTTTTAGCCCTCTGAAGACGTGTCTTACTAAATAGCCTCTGAAATACAAAGCCAGATCATGCTGTGCTTGTGTCTCACCAGCTCTCCCTACTTTGCCTCCATCACCCTTGCTTTCCCTGCTTTCTGCCTGCCCTGATCATTCAGGCAAGCAAATGAAGCTGGAGTAACAAGTGAAGTGTAAATTCAGCTCTGAGCTTTCTCATGGCTGAATTACTCCTTCCAACTGAATAGATAGGACCTACCAGTTGTTAAAAATATGCTAAAACTTGAAGTGACTCTCATATGGAAGTCCAATCTACACAGATTTCATACTTCGTCATTCAATATACACATTGTGAGGGGCAAATTAATCTATAACGCACAGGTGACATTTTTTTCTTCAGTCCTGTAGCATTTTGGCTATGTTCTGAACACAAGAAAATTGTCAGGTACCCATAAAGTATGCAATATAGTAAAAAAAATTACAGTATTATCTAATTCAGAAAGCAAATATATATTTCATTTTTCTTCTTTGCCTAGCTCTGAAAGTTCTGGATGAAGTCATTTCTTAGGTGAAATTGATTAATGACCTCTCTCTCACAAAAAGTCAACTAAATAAATATTTCTGAAGCAGTAGTTTTTTTGACAAACATAGAACAAAAATGGTTGTCTGTTGTACTTTTTTTTTATGCTACGCAGCTGATCCTTTACTATTTTCTTTTTTCCTGTTCATGTTTGTGATAATATACCCCTTTGTCTGTTTTTACATCCTGAATGAAACTTTCAAAACCTAAGCAAAACCTATGAATTCATGTCACTGTAGTTACTCGTGTGTGTGTGTATGTGTTTTTTCTGGTCTTCCCATATAACAATTTTTTTCCATTTCATTATGATCTTGCAACCTCTTTTTAATTCTCTTATATTCTGAAAGATAGTTACTGAAGTGTTCTGCAATCACTGTATTTGTAAGAAAACTACATTGAATTTAGATACAAATTTTAATTGTAACAAAAAATCAGAACTCAATTCTGTATTAATTCATAGACTCAACTTTTTAAAATAAGATTACAGTTCTCTTAAAAGTAACAGTCTTAATGGTGAATAACTGAGTTGATTTTATATGTCTTGTGTTTTATGTTAGAGGAAATAAATTTAACTTTGCAAGTATGTTATTTTGAGATTTCATCATTTAGATTACACAATAAATAAAAAATGGCAACTCAAATAAAGATACAGAAACAAAAATAAAAGCTAATCTAATTTAAAATCATTCAAAACATTAGAGTAGATTTTTTTTACTTACTTTTCTCTGATGACATATTCAATTTTTATTTCATTACAGATTGTGCAATTATAAGATCACAGAAACTAGTCACTACAAATTTAAACAATACATCCGTCAAAATAGTTTGTAATGTATGAAAGTAAAGAAACTTTTTTTCTGTGAAGCTGCCAGATTGCCCAGAGGGGTTGTGAGGTTTCCCTCCTTGGAGATCTTCATAATCCATCTGGATACAACCTTGGCTACCTGTTGTAGGTGGTTCTGCTGGAGCTGGTGAGTTGACCTCAAGATGTCCCTTTCAACCTCAACCATTTTGCAATTATTCAAAATCACCTAGAACACAAAAGCAAAATCTGTACACCAGACCTTTCCCTTTGAGAAAAGGAGTTCCAACAACATTCTTCTTTGTTTTAATGAGCTTTTAGGACAAGAAGGCAGCAAAAAAATGTCTGGATCACTTTGTTCAAGTCCTTGCCTGATATGTCCAATATACAGTAATTTCAATATAATTCCTCAAGCATCTTTGCAAGTGTTTCCAACGTCTTGTTGTTTAAAGAGTCAAAAATATATATCTGACTCTCACTCAAAAAAACACATTAAAGCCCGTTACTTCGTTCTGTTTCTTGCTCTGAGGAATTTTCTCCATCCTATTCATAAGCAGTCTGCTTAACTACATTGCTAGGTTTGCGTAGAAACAGAAAGAGATTCTTTAGTGGTTGTAAGCATAATAGAAAACTTTCAGACTCACTGCTGGATTGGCCAATGGGAAGCTGACAGCAGATTTTCAGTAAGAAAGCTGTGGCTTAAGTAGTTCTCCTTCCTCCTTACTTTTCAATGAATTTATATAAACAAGGCTACACATGTACACATAAAATGGAAGGAGCTGTTGACACCTTTGAGGGTACAGAGGCCTTATGGAGAGATCTAGGCAAATTAGAGGTCTGAGCAATCAGCAGCTGCATGAAGCTTAATAAGAGCAGTTGCTGGATTCTGCACCTGGGACTGAACAACCCTGGATACACATAAAGACAAGAGAATGGAGAACAGCCCCCATGGACAGGGATCTCGCAGTCTTTGGCTGACAGTAAGTTACATATGAGTCAGCAGAGTGCCCTGATAGTCAAAATGGTGTACTTTACTCTGGGATGCATCATGTGCAGCACTGCCAGCTGGGTGATGGGAGGGATTGACCTGTTCTGCTCTTTGCTGCACAGCCTCATCTTGAGCACTGTAGGCAGGTTCGGGGACCACAGTAGAAGGAGCAAAACTATTAAAATATATCCAGAGGAGAGTTAAGAAATGATGAAGGCTCTAGAGGGCAAGATGTATGAGGAAAACCTGATGTTTTTTTGTTTTTTTTCAGTCCAGAGAAAAAGAAAAGTGAGAGAAGACCTCATGGTGGCCTTCAGTTTTCTCACAAGGTGAGAGAAGGAGCAGCTCTGAGCTCTGCTCTTCGGTGACAGTGACAGAATCTGAGGGAATAGCATAGAACTGTGTCAGGAGAGGGTCAAGTTGCTTGTTGGGTAAAAGTTATTCACCAGAGACCATTGGGCATGGAACAGGCTCTCCAGAGCAGTGGTCATGGCCCCAAGCTGCCAGAGTTCAAGAAGCATTTGGACAACACAGGTTATAGGGTTTGGATTTTCTGTGGTGACATATGAAGCCAGGAGTTGGACTTGATGATTAATGTAGATATCTTCCCACTTGGGATATTTTATGATTCTATGGTTCTATGATTTGGCAAATGTAAAACTCATCTCTGTTTTTACCCTCCTAATCAATACGTATATCAAAGTAGCCAATCCATCTTTAAAATATATGCACAAATATCCCCAAAACACATTTACAAGATCCTGCCTAGGAATAACCACATCAATGGCCTCATGGCTATCCATGCAGATGCATCTGCTGCCTTTCTACTGTCGGGCTGACTTCAGCTGGCAACATGCAAACAGTTCTTTTCTCAAGAGAACATTGTTTGCAAAGGTAGAGTAATATCAGTTAAAAAGATGGAATGTAATACAGCAATTTGGAGGCAGTTTTAATAGTATGGATCTACTTTCAGGAATAAATTGATTTATTTGGAATTGTAGCATTTTTAATAAGCTATTCATGAGGGCTGGCATCTTAAAAATTCAGGAACTGCGACATGTACTGCTTGATGACAAATGGACAGAGAGATATTCTCTGAAGTGAGCAGTCCATATATACTTTGCTTTTTTTAGGACCAGATGGAGAGAAATGGTAATATAATGACCATCTCCCTATAGATTTAAACACCTGAAATCCAGCAGACAGTGTGGGTGAATTGCTGGCCATGTAATTACAGAACAGGTGTCCTCCAGGCAAAGAATGCAGCAGGAACAAACATGCATTAACAATGCATTTTCACCAGTAAATGAACAAAAGCCTACATGCTTCACCTACTAGCAGAGGTGACCCAGTGTTGCTGTTGCATTGCTGAAACACACCACTCATCACCTCACTATGCTCACATTCACTGTTTGGTCTCCATAGAAGTTCCGTAAGTGCTGATGAATGTCAGTGGGTGCCATTTTTCCTCATGGACAAACTGAATGAAACATCTTTGCTTTACCTACTCTTCCATGTCAGACATCATTTTGTCAGACTGCCACTCTGCTATCTGTTGTTGCAAAGCAACAACATGTAACTATGTATTGGCAGAAAGGTTCAATCTCTACCATGCTATTTTCATGCAATCTGCTTCCATGCAAACAATATTCACCTCTGACACTGTGGGTCAACATAATAAAATAGGAGGCATTTATATTTAGGGTTGCTCTAAATATATATATATATATTTGCATCTTTGGGTTCTCAGTACTGTAGTGGGTAGTGGTTAAGGGAAGAAAGAAGACACATTGTTAAAAAGAACTTTTTTAATTGTTAAAAACACAGATCATCCACTACTGAAATCAAAACATAATGGGATAAACCCTGGTTTTTAAAACCATAGAATCATAAAATAATATAAAACAGGAGGCTTGCCCTGCTAGATATTACACTTACTCAAAATGTGGACCTTCATTATTTACTCTGTTTCAATTTCTTCTCTCATTTCATTTTATGCAGGCATTTAAATCTGCTTCAATATTGTTGATGTATATTGTTGTTACTTTTTAAATTTCATTTTAAATATAAAAACTCCTTTGGAAATCAGAAATACTTTTATGAGAAGATTCTTGTGGAAAAGGATGCTTATGTAACCCATAGAGAGAGAATACTAATAAAGGCAAGAAATGTGACTTAGGAAAATGAACAGCTCTGAAGGTACACTAGCAAACCAGAGTTACATTTTTAAGGAATTTTTTATTATCTCCATCAGAACTTACAGGAAATTAACCTATTATATTCACAATGATGGAAAAAAAGACCTGTATCCCCAAAGTCCTCTTTTTATGAGAACATATTATTTTGAGCATAATTTTAATTGGTGAAAAGATCTACATTCCATCATTCCTTCAACAAAATCAGTAACGTTCTGATTAATAAATTCAGGTGAAATATTTAATCACATATCCATCTCAGTTAGAAATGATACCTGAACGCACCTTCTGGTAGTGAATCCTAATTCTTTTTAGAAGAAGAAAATATGAATTTTCAATTGTTCCCATTGGAACTGCTCTACTTCATATAAATAGTCTTTGGGAGGAGGGGAACAAAAGGTGCCTCTACAGGTCAAATCTTCTGACACAAATCTGACAGAAATAGTTCCTCGCTGAAGTATCTCATTGTAATCAGAAGAACAGAAGCACAACTATAAATGTTCTAGAAGTGCTGCAAAGTATTTGTATTAACCGAACAATACAGTACAGGAAAATTGTTATCTATCTTCACCTGTTCCTGCATCTTTTTTCTTGTTTAAATATTTATAGTTAACTGAATAATCTACAACTAGATGATTTTTTTTCAGCTGGTTGATACGGGTACCTGTTTGCACATAATGATATATTTCACAATATCTTTACATCATTGCTGTAACTATTTTAATGCAATTGTCATTGCTATTTCAGTTATAGTTAGCTACACACATAAGTGAAAATGTTCTCCACTCTTCAATACTTCGTTTTCTCCTATGTCTTCATTAAAAATATCTTGTCATTGAGCTTTCAAAATAAGTTCAGTGTACCATTTATACCTTTAACTTTTAGAAAGTGCAGAAGACATTTAGCAATTTTTTTTTCAAATTCAAGCAATATATTTTTTAATTTTTTAAAATTCCTGTAATCTTTCCTTGCAGTTTTTTTAATTTTATACTCATGAAAGTATGCCACAGAAAATTCTCAGTGAGCATCTTAACATGTTATCAGAAGAATACTTCTTTTATTTTCTGCAGTCTCAAATATACAAAGTATTGTAGAGAATGAACAGCTTTGGTCATTCTGTTTTTGTGAGTTCTTAACTATATCTATCAGTCTAATTCTTTCTTGGCATTTATGCTTGTGGAGACTAAAGTCTGCAACAGCAATTTAATAAAAATTCTACCTTAATTTTTTCTAACTTCCCTAATGCAGCACCTTTGAATTATACAAATATGATAGAAAATATTCCTATTTTCATTCTAGTGCTTTTTTATTTCATTGTACAACTTGGTTTGCACTTTCGATCTCTTGGCACCAGTTAGTAGTCAGTGATTTGAGTCTACCAGAAACAGGACTAAGCTGAGATGGTGATCTTAGTGTTAAGATCTAAGTAGATGTTATTAATGCTATATTATAGTAGCAGGGTCTTAATGCTACCTCTCAGGCTTTAAGTGAAAGCGGGTAAAAAAGAAGCTCAGGAAAAAAAAAAAAAAAAAAAAAGAGAGAGAGAAGATAAGAGGATAAAAGAAGGTTGTTGACATCTGAAGCCAAATAGGAAGCAAGACGTAAGTTTCAAATGATGTGCTTCAGGAATTGGAAGCTAGGAAATCAGAAACTGTGCAAACACATTCTGCAATGGGGAGTGAGGTTAGAAAAATGTGACTTAGTTTTAGAAGATTAAAATATGTAACTGAAATATTTTCAGATTTTATACATGTAAATATTTTTAGGAAAATAAAATCCCCAACGATGTGGGCTTTCTATTTTTTCATTTAAAATTCATAGAATAGTCAGAAAAACCCTATGGAATTCCCAACTACTTATTGTCTTAGGAAAGAGTAAGATATCATTTCTTACAGTTTTCATATTTTCCTAACAGCTAACTCTGTATTAAGAGATAAAATTCTCAATGTGAAAAAGACATATAAAAATCTGTATCATATTCAAAAAATGTTAAATCCTAAGATTGAAAAAGTAGACAGCAATATTTCTGTGAGAATTTTGGCTTCCAAGGAAGATTATGTTTATTCAGATTTTAGGGAAATATCAAGAATAACAATCAATACTATAGCTACTCTTTCCTCTTCAGAAACAAGCAAGCAAAGAACAACAAAAACATAAAATGTTACAATCACCTTCCACCCTATCATGAACAACAATAAGCTGGGGGGAGTTGAAGGGAGAAAGAACACTTTTCAAGTCTTCTCCAGACCAAAGAATTAAGAATAATTTTGAAGAATAAGTCTTGAAAACATGGCTTATGAAGGTATTCAAGCAAAGAATGAAATGAAAACAATGAAACAGAAACAACAAAAAAACAGTGAATGAGTGGCAGTTCATCAGTTAATAAAATAAAGTTATCAGAAATTTAAAAAAGAAAAGTAATTGTAAAAAATAAAAATAAAAATCTCAAGCTTTATTAAAGTTTGACATGGTTCACAAGTAAAGGGTTACCACAAAGATTTTAAGACTGGAAAACCTGGATTTGAGTTTGTGCCTGTGTCATTTATCGACACAATAAAATTTCAAGGAGACACACACAAGGCACAGAAACCAGTGCCATTTTGTTGAAATTAATAAATTGACAGTTGCTTCTGAAATGAATGAGTGCTTTTCAACATATAGAATTATATTTTTATATACAAATAGATTATCATTCAAAACACATACTTACAGAAGCAAGTAAAATTTTGTCAAAGTCAATAACCTTTAATAAACATCAATACATTTGTTTCTCAAGTCCAGCCTTTTCCAGTCAGAAGTACTTTCTCATCCTGTGTCTATTTCTGTAGTACTCACATCTATCCAAGTTAACACAATGCAGCAACATCTGCTATTTTTCTATGAATAAATGTAACATACTTCTGTGGAATTCAGTGCATGTTATTGAAAATACAGTATCTGAAGCCATCAGCTGCATTAAATCAGTATGTGCTAACTGAAACCAGTATTTTGTCATTTATTTTTCATCTTCTGCTGAATACAAACTCCTCTACATTTTCAAAAGCCACTGTTTTGCTGGACAAAACTTATGTCTAGCTGAATGCACACTCAGGTATTTTTCAAGTGAGGGTAAAGCATTTTCATTACTGATTGAAAAATGAATTCTCTGCTTTCCTGCCATTACTTTCCTGTAAAGTCTCCAATTCATACAACTCACAGATGAAGGATAAAAGATTAAAGAGACCAATTTCATGAAATTTTATTGCGATCTCTTTATCTTTCTTACTTGTTATGTGTATTATTTGCAAAAAACAGGAAGATATTTTGGCTACAAAATATCTTTGGGTGAATATATTTGGGTGAACAGATATTCTACTTCTATCCATAGATCCTAAGTGGGAATCCTTATACAAATGGAATCTCGAATGACATTTTTTTAATGGTTGGTCTCAAAAAACCTCCTTTAAAATAAATATGAGGACATAAGATACATGAAGGTACCTTCATGCATCAATAATTCTATTAATTTTTTCTCTTGCTTCCTTTGCTTATTCTCATAATTGTATGTATCACCAAATCTTTTTCCATTACTCTAGAAGTAAGAGAGAAAAATATTTGTCTTTTTTTAGACAAAGGTGTTGTGTCATTTCTGTTAAAAACAGAACATTCATGTTTGAGGGAGTATTTGACAGTGCTTCACCTTTTTGCTTTTCCTCTCTACTGCGGAATGAAAAAGTTGATAAGCAAATAAGCACAATTAAAGAAAAAAATGATTTGCCCGCATATTATGTTTTCAAGTAACAAATAATTAAGAGATGTATTCTAAATACATTTAGAACAATTAGAAATAATAATTTTTCCAAGTATAATGTTAATAAAAATGGTTTCATGATGCTTACATATTTTTATGTGACAGTATTAAATAATGTAAAATAAGAATAGTGACAGCTGTGAAAAGAAAATGGGTGTTTTATTAACTTTTACTTACAATAAATGGATTTTTTTTTCTTTATTGAGCTTGCTACAACTAAAGTGGATAATTGAAGGGATATTCAATAATTATACATATTGTGCCTCAAAAAATAATTACATCAACATGATTGAGTAATAAAAGATTAAAGTATCTGTCAGATATACTTGGAACTAGCTACTTCCTTGCAGCCTTTCTACAATGGATAATAATATGTAGAAAAAAACCAATTATGTTTACAGAAAAGGATTTATATTTTCATTATGGTGTTTGACCTTAGGCTGCAGATATTTATTCAATACAATTCCTTATAACTACCATACCAAATATAATCTTAATGATGCCTCACAATTTTGCAATGCTAATTATAATCTGTTTATGATCCTTGATTGTGCAAATTAAGCCTAATTAAGTCTTTTCAGGGAAACATTACACATTGTAAGAAAATTTCCTATTGGAAAAGCAAGGTCAATATAAGCAATTAAAAAGAATTTGTTGCTGAGATGTCTGAAAATGCAATTTAAAATGCTGTTTATAGTATTCAATTTAAGAGTTCCCTACTGGTTTATTTTTGAAGCACATTTATGAGAACTACAAGCAGAGTGTCATGAAATCTATTTCTTCATTAAGTGAAGAAATAAATAGGTACATCTTCATAGTCTGTTGCACATATTCCATGAATTGAAAGGTTTTTTTGATAGCATCTTCTTTCCTGCTTTTACCTTGAGCACAGATATTTGATCTCAGAAAAGATATATTCCTCCCTGTTAAGTTTGGGCAGATCTTCTGAAGAACTTCAATGTATACGGAAATATTTTTGAGAGATCAATATTGTAATTTTATTTATTTTTTAGAAAAATATTAATTCACTCTGAACCGTATTAGAAATTATCTAGATTTAAGACAAAGTTCTTCATTGCTTTGATATGCCAAAATTTTGATTAGAGAAAAACAACCAGAAAAGAAATTTAAGCAAGAACTGTTATTTAATATGCAACATAATTCTGACTGTGGAAAATTACTTCAAGACACGTAGCAAAATGTTAATAACAACACTGCCATTAAGCTTCATGCTCTTTGTAAGTTTTGACATGTTTTTAAATGTATTTACAACATGTATAACATTATAGCCATGAAGTATGATATATTAATGTACTAAGGTTTCAGTAACAAAGTTTTTTAATGATGATTACAGCTCTGCTGTCTTAAACATTACTTAACAGTACAAGTAATCTGAACTTAGAAATCTAAGTACTGCAAAGACTTACATGATCAGTAATAATGTTTTCACTCCCGACCACACGTTTCCCCTATCCACATGACCTGATTGCAACTTCCTTTTGCAATTACTGCAATTGTATCACAAAACTGTATCACAAACCACTAAAGGCAAGATTCTGGTAAATAATTTTTCCTTACCCATCATTCACACTGTCACATTCAGAGGAGACCTTTTGAAAAACTTCCCTTTCCCTCCCTCTTTCATGCCTCCCATATCTTTCTTTCTTACTTCCTCTCTCCTTCCCTCCCTTCTTCCTGCCTTGTCATCCTCTCATTCTTCCTCTTCCTTCTTCTTTCTCTCTCCTTTTCTTTTTAGTTGATTCCCTCACTTTTTCTACAGGCCACTTCTTTCTTACTCTATCTTGGATACAGTACCATCAGAAAGAAAATTATGTAAATCAGATAATAACTTATGCCCGCAATATGCAAAATATTTGTTAAGTCATCATATGTAACTATTCACAATGGATAGTAACCAAAGTTATTAGTATAGAATCATAGAACTACTCATGTTGGAAGGGACCTCAAAAATCAAGTCCAACCACAGCCTAACCATAGTATCCTAACTCCGACAACCCACTGCTAAATCATATCTCCGAGCACCATATCCAAATGGCTCTTAAACACATCCAGGGACGGTGACTCAACCACCTCCCTGGGGAGCCTATTCCAATGTTTAACCACCCTTTCTGTAAAGAAGTGTTTCCTAACATCCAACCTAAACTTACCTTGGCACAACTTGAGGCCATTTCCCCTCATCCTGTCACCTGTCACTAGTGAGAAGAGACCTACCCTGCTCTCACTGTAAGCACCTTTCAGGTACTGGAAGAGAGTAATAAGGTCTCCCCTTAGCTGCCTCTTCCCCAGACTAAACAGCCCCAGCTCCCTCAGCCTCTCCTCATAGGGCTGATTTTCCAAGCCCTTCACCAGCCTTGTTGCCCTTCTCTGGACCTGCTCCAGTACCTCCACATCCTTTCTGTATGAGGTGCCCAAAACTGAACACAGTACTCGAGGTGAGGCCTCACCAATGCCAAGTACAGGGACAGGATTACTTCCCTAGTCCTGCTCCCCACACCATTCCTGATACAAGACAGGATGCCATTGGCCTTCTTGGCCATCAGGACTGCTGGCCACCACCACACTGTTGGCTCTTGTTCAGCCGACTATCCCTCAGAACACGAAAGTCCCTTTCTATCAGGCAGCTTTCCAGCCACACTTTCCCAAGTCTATAGGGTTGCCTGGGGTTGTTGTGACCAAAATGCAGGACCTGACACTTGGCCATATTGAAACTCATGCCGTTAACTTTGCCCCTTGAGTTTGGCTACATGCAAGGATTTCCATTCCTAATTCCTAAATCTGTTGGTAATTCATGATAATAATAATAATAATTAAAAAAAAAGAAAAAAAAAAAGAAAAAAAAAAGCAGAATAGGGGAAACATAATCCACATTTTCAATAAGGGAAAAAAGTTCCAGAGAACTACAGTCCAGTCAGTCTCACTTCTGTGTTTGGCATGATCATGGAGCGGATAATCCTGAAGGCTCCACTAGGGAGCATGGAAAATAAAGATTGGTGGTAAATAACATGTCTTTACCAAGGGCAAGTCATGCCTGACAAACTTGGTGGCCTTTAATAATGGAATTATAGCATTAGTAGATTAAAAACAATTGATGTCTTCTACTTAGACATGAGCAAAGTGTTTGACAGTGTCCCACATATTGTCCTGGTTACCAAGTAGGAGAAAAATGTATTTGATGGATGGACAACTTTCTGGATAAGGAATTGGCTAAACAGTCACACTCAGAGAGTTGCAGTCAATGCTCAATGCTCAAAGTGGAGACCAGTAATGAAGGGTGTTCCTCAGAGTTCAGTGCTGGGACCAGTGTTATTTAACATCTTTGTAGGAGATATGGACAATGGGATCAAGTGCACCTTCAGTAGGTTTGCAGATGACACTGAGCTAAGAGGTGCAGCTGACATGCTGGAGGGAAGGGATACCATCCAGATAGACCTGGACAGGCTTGAGAGGTGGGCCCATGCCAACTTCATGAAGTTCAACAGGCCTGCATCTTGGTCAGGATAATTCCAGGAACAAATACAGGCTGGGCAGAGAATAGCTTGAGTGTGGTGCTTGGCACTTGGGTAAGAGTCATGTGCAGCACCTCCTGAGATGGCCATCTTCCTCAAAATAAGCCCACGCTTCCCGGCCATTAAGCTGTGGTTTATCTCTCTCTCATTGCCTCTGGCCTTGTCCGTCTGTGTCCCTCAGACAAAGGATTTCACAACCCTTGCCCAAGACTTGCTTGGACTTGTTCATCTGTGTCCCCAGCAAGCTTTGAGACAATGATGTAAAAGAACAGTCCCTTACAGGTGCCCCTGCCTATAGCAAGGTTGTTGGAACTAGATGATTTTAAACATCCCTTTCAATCCAAATCATTCTATGATTCCATCAAAATCATATATAGATAGCAGTGACACATACTTACTGCATTATTAAAGTGAAAGGCTTTAGTAATAAGCAATTATAAGTTTACAGCCTGGCCCTGCTCCAGCAGCCTGATCCTTCAGGAAATACTATTTTCCTACATTTTTCTCATCAGCAACTTAGACCTTTTAAACTTTCTCTTTTCAAATGATGCATGGTTTTATATGTAAATTTCTCTAGTGCTTTGACTTTTTTTTTTTTTTTTTTTTTTTTTTTCACAAGACATAGTTTACTTCTTTAGACTTGCAACTACAGTGATTAAGTAAAAAGCCTCAGTGGCTGTGGAAGAATGCCACTAAAAGAAGCTGTAAGACAGATAGACAAGGCTTAGACATTAACTTCAACTTTGGTATAAATTAACCTTCAATTTCAAAATATAAATAGTAATAGAGACTGCAGTAAGTGAAGCTGAAACATCTCTATGATAAACAGAAGGAATTTGAGAGCATGCTAGAGAAACAAATGGGAGACGTGCCTCATAATTTGTATGTATTCATCTTGTGCAAGAATTCCGCAGTTTCTGTATAGAGGTACACAGTTGTCCTGTGCTACATTTTTTTTCCCTACATACTATGAAATCTCACTACCATTTCAGTTAGACAATTCCTTTCAAGCAGCTCTCATCAATATTCCTTTTATTTAATATGTTATTTTTCAGGTGATTTTTTTTTTAGTAATGAATATTGAAAGACAGTATTGCTTGTCTGAAATACAAAGTTTAAAACAGAAAAACATTAAGTGTATATAATTCATGAGTTACACACTGAAAATCACAGAAATATTTGCATCAAATAGTCTATGAGATGGAGTTTATGCTGTCAGATGTGCATTGTTTTTACATATGCATGTGCCAGATAGGTAGCTATAATCTGGAGTTAAACTGTAATTGCTGTCTGTTAAATGAACTTCACAAAGCTGAAAATTGAAAAATTAAAACTTTTCATCTGTGACAACAACAACAAAAATGCAATTATAATTTCTGCCCACACAATATTTTACATAAATCTCATTATGGCATCTGGACAGCTATTACTCTGGTTATTCGACAACCTTGATGAGCTCGCTCTTTAAAGATGATCCAGTCACTATTTTTAGTATAGCACAAAGGCACACTTTCAGTATGTCATTTTAATATGTTGCTGTTATTTCCTTCAATTTTTAGTACAAATAACTTAAAACATGTGCCATGGTCTTCATCCAAAACCTATTTTATTTAATGGAAAGAATCTCTTTGACTCTAGTTGGATTTGGATCAAGCTCTTTGTCATTTGGGTAAATTACTAAACCTCATCTCTTTTCCAACTATTTTTGAAAGGGAAAGTATTTTCAAAGACTGAGTCTGAATTTTTTATTTTTTACTTTACTTCTAGGATAAATGAGAAAATATCTTGATGGAGAAGTGTAATGTATTTATTTTCCATTTCAGTAGTATTTGTTAAGCTGGATAATGGCAAAGGGATTTAAAGACGTTCAAAGTGTTTGTGTAAGTCTATGCTTATACATGCACACAAGGTAGTTCATACAAAACTCAAGTGTACATGAAGACATGATGTATGTAAGTCTTTATCATTGGAGTGAAAGTCTTCTGATTTCTTCTGTTTACTTGTAATAAATGTACTTAAATTTATGGAACACACAATCATCATCACTTTAGTAAGCCAGCCCATCAATCCATAGTTAAAATAAAATGGTTAGATAACTATAAGGTTCAATATATTACCATAAAATAAATAAAGTCAGATGTCATGCACAGAGGAATAGGATACTAAAAATTAGACAAAAAATTGTTGTTCACCGTGGTTCCTGGATAAGAACACCTGTTTGAAACTTAGTAGAAAACAATTTATATGCAACTTTTACCTCAAAATAAGAAATAAAATAGCAAAATCCCACTGAAGTACTTAAAAAGCTGTTTTGACAGTGCAACTTATGCAACTAAGCACTGCCAATGGTTGCGAAGTCAATACATTCCCAGTGTTTCCTTGCTACAAACTGTTTCTGGAAACTTCCTGAGTATGCTGGTTACTGTTAGAGCTGCTTTATATTTATGACATTCCTTAATTTAAATTGCAACTAGAAAAAGAAATATACTGACAATGATTACAATAAAGCAATTACTTCTATGAGGAGCTTGCACAGCAACTGTTTTGATCAGCTTTGTTTCAGGGACTCCTCCACATTAGGCTACTTCCAGGACTACTACTCCACGAGAAGGAAATAGTCAGGGAAAAAGGTCCGTCTCTCAGAGAATAATGTGCTTAAAGAAGGGAAAATATATCTAGGAGATGAAAATGCCTCATTACTCTAGGGGTAGAATAGCAAGCATGCAACCTCCACAATACCAGGAAGGTTCCCAAGAGTTCTCAGATGTCAACATCCTTCCTGCATTTGGGGATCAAATGATGCAAGCACTTCAGCTGACTTTCTGCATCTAAATGTGTTCAGCACTAGAGACATTCTAAATGCATCTGTATGAAATATTTAAGTATTAAATACACTCAGCATCTAAACAAATCTAAACAAAGTAGTGAATGTTTTGCTCTACCAAGAAACACCATAGTAACTTGGTTCATTTTAATTTTCCTGTAGTAAGCTTGCAAAAATCCGTAGACTGTTCTTGTAGATGGCTGCTCATATGACAAACATAATGATTCCTCATTCAGTGACATGCTCTGCAAACTGGAGTAATACTAACTTGTACACTCAAGTGATAAATCTTATTCATTTATTGGATTTGTTACAGATGTAGAACTTGCTGCTTATGTTGAAAGAAAGTACAACATAGTGTAAAAATGCACCAATATTCAACAGGCAAATAACAAAGTAAAAAAAAAAAAAAAAATCAGTACAGTCTCCCTTCAGGAAGAAAGTGTTACTAAAGTTTGTCCATTATGCTGAGTACGTTGGTGGCTGTTGGGCAATTAACATAGCTATAGTGCTGAAATCTTCATTGATCTGGTTAATAATTAGTACTTAAACCAGCTGTTTGATTTAGTGCCAGTTGCCTAATATAAAAAGCAACATAGCACAGAATTAGAGACACTCCATTATGCTACCTGGTGATAGGTTATGTACCCCCAAGCAAGCAGGAGATACAAAGAAAAATGACCTCAGCGGGTGATTTGTATTTTTCTTGCAATTGGTTTGCATATGCTACAGATGGTAGGAGAAAAAAACAGCCAACACATGCTGATAAGTCTGTTGGAATTATGTCATTGTTATTTGGTAGATAAAATGTTCCCACATGCTACATAGGTTTATTTTATAATAACTCTAATTTTGATGGTATTATATGTCATTTGTATATGGCATCTGAGTATATGATCGATTGTATATGCAGGGCATATAACTACACTATTCCATATTGGATTTATTGCCTTTTCTTTATTTAAATGTACTGGACTGTGCAGTAAAAGATCATCTGCACAAAACCAGAAATAAAACAGATGCCTATAATTTGGAATGAATTATGACTTAGCAGTCCCCTAATGCTGAATAGAATTATAAACTCCCAAACACTTAAAAGCAGTAGTGTTCACCTAAAAATACATGAATTAATGAACAAACCAATAAATAAATAAATAAATAATTACCAAACACAAATAAAAGACAAAGATCCTGAAGAGACATCCAGGAGGGAGCCTGGAAGTCGCTCTGTATTTAAAAGTTACTCAGAGGATCCACAAATAGGATATAATACTTGCAGTTTGTCTTTTCTTGTTGGACACTGCTCCTGATAGATTAAAACCTGAAAGTCCTGAAACTGTGTTATTTCATGATATTGATAGCCTAAAAATATCCCTCATTTAGTTTAATCATTCATTTCTATACCTTCACAGGAGATTTTTAGAATGTTTTTTGAATTTAAGCAACCTTTTTTTTTGACACAGTATTTTTTCGCCCATCATTTTTTCCATTTATTTATAAAAGACCCCTTCATGGAAAATTTCTGAGAAGTATTTTTTTTTTCTTAATTACTAACTTCATGTTCCGATCTATCAGATTTTTACCCTACTTTCATCTGCTTGCTCCCAATCTTCTTTTAAACATACTATTGAGCTATATGACATGACTGGACTCTTACGCTTAAAAAAGTTTTTACTATTAATAAACAACAACAGCAACAGCTCAATAGGTAGCACAGTTTTACCACCTGCTCACCTTGTTATGAGAAACCTCAGAACAAAAGTAGATGTTCCCTAATTCTACTGATTAAAGTGTGGCAGAAATATGACCGCCATCAGTGAAAGCAAGCAGTTGGACTTTAGTCTATTCCACATAATTTAGACATTCAACTGAAACTCCAAATGTAGACTTCTTCATGCAAGACTCTTAGACACCAAGATTAATTTTGTATTAAGTCGACAAATATAAGCTACAGGTAGAATAAGAGAAAATGAATTGACATTAAAGTTTTAAAGACATTAAATGGAAAAACTGGTTATTTCTAATCCCTACTTCATATCTGTACAGCAGAAATTCCTCTTAAATTCATAGGAGGAAACATATTACCTTGGACACAGGAAATTCTCAAGGTCAGATGAGGGAACTTGAACATTGTTGTGACATGCTGTGTGTACTAGTAAAGAGTGAGATAATATTGAATAATGAAAATCCGGATATGTCATTTGGAAAAAATAAATTTTTGCATAGCATAGTCTCAAACCATTTGAGCTTATCTGGAAATCTTATACAATGAGTACAGTAGTGATATGTGTTAACACAAACTAACAGATCACTGATTAATTCCTTAATTGTGGAAGTTTTTTTGTTTGTCTGATCTTCATTCCACAATAGCAATTCTAATGTAATTTTAAGTAAAAAAATGTGAAATGCAATCAAAGATATTGTATAAAGAGTAGTAAGCCTGGAATAGGATGCCCAGAGGGGGTGTAGGGTTTACCACTTTGGAGACATTCAAAACCTTCCTGGACACATTCCTCTGTGACCTGTTCTAGACGTTCCTGCTAAGGTGGGGGCTGGACTAGGTGACCTTTTGGGTCCCTTCCAATCCCTGACATTCTTTGATTCTGTGTAAAAAAAGAGTTATTAAGAAGATAACGTAGAAGATAGAATAAGTACTGCTTCAAACAATTATGACACATGCAGTAGAAAATGATTTCACACTCTTGACAGGAATCAAAAAGGACCTTAAAGTGTAGTGACACTTAGTATTGTCATTCTAAATGGTTAAGACTTTGGATCTGAGAGTGCAGTTAATGGACACAGAAGTATCTAGCTACATTCTCAAGCAAAAGTATTATACTTTATGCTCTCAGCATCATGATTCCTAAACAGCAGGGTGCCAAAAGCAGTCTCTTGGAAAATCCAGGGTAAGGATAATGACTGCCGTTCCTGTTAGAGGTATGCTACTGAACAGCAATGAAAAGTGATTTTTCTAGTGAAGCACTGTGAAGATGGAAATGTTTGCCCTATGATAAAATTGGGCAGGCGTAGAGGAGTGATGGAAGAAGCTGGCTTAAAATTCTTAAGTTATGCAATATAAGCTGTTAAAATATCACTTATCTGTTTTGATTTCAGAGTCATGTTTATCATATATAAACTTGCGATTACATAATCAGTAATTTTTAATGTAATTATTTGAATGATAGCTGCTCAAATTCTCTTCTTTTGATATTCCTAGGTATTTATAGGAAGGTTTTACGTAGATGGCTTTCTATTTATTTCTGTGGAATTACAGCAAAGAGCATAATAACGCTATCTAATTACAAATTCTCAGCTAAAAAAGACTATTTTTCAACATAGTAACCACCATTAGCTATGCATTTTCACCAGACATGAGCAGGATTTGCAGCCAAACAAATGCTGAAATGAAAACACATGAATGTGAAGAATTGGTTGTTTGAGGCCCTACAGATCATGGACTTGTTTCAGAAAGTGTTACAACAGGCTCCTGTTTACAGATCTTGGCTTCTTGAAGAATCTTAGGAAGGAGTAAAACAGAAAAAGACAGAGAGAAACCGGAGACTAATTTAGGCATGATTATACAGCTGGCTGCTGGGTACAACTCTGTGCTACGGTCTCACATGGACAACAGAACATTTTATGAATAAATTATTTTAATGAGCAGGGAGAAATCTGTAGTGTTAGATTACTTTCATTAATACTGAAAATGTCTTTATTAGTCTGCAAGTGGATAGTATTTCATGTGAAATGAGTGCCATTAGAGTCTTACTTTTCATAGCAGAGTGAAGAAGTCATCTTATATTGTGGTGGTGGATGCTATAACATATATTTTCTCTTTATTCAGATGCTGTTTAAATGACATCTGTTGAGCATAAAAACTTAATGATGCATGTACATATTTGTTGACTTACTGTGCTGTAAATCTTATTGTGAGCATTCATTGTTACACTATTCAGTTGATTAAAAAATAATTAAAAAAAGATTATTATTGATACTATTTACCTCTCTACATTACAAGGGCAAATAACCTTTAAGCCAATATATAAGACTTCAGAGAGACAGGTGCTAACATTTTATCATTGTTAGGACCTTGAAGGCAGCAATACGTGTGATTGTTCCTGTTCTGTCTCTCTGTCCCAGGGTCCAGTTTTAGCCCCTGAGGCTTACCCTACCTTGCCCAGAGTCCAGGTTCCTTAGGCCACAGCAACTAGTTCTTGTCAAAATTATGCAGCTATGCCAGGACATAGCTTTATTCTTTGTGCTGTCTGCAAAGATTAAGTTAGTTATGTGACAAGATCTGTGATGGAAAAAACAACATTTTGGCAAATAATAATTCTTTTTATATTTATTTATTTATTTATTTATTCAATGATATTCAATGAATTTCACTTTTTTCTGACTTCTATTAAAAATGCATATTCTTTTTCATTAGTTTATCACAATGTGGAACCAAACATCTGGGTATGACAAAATTTTATTTTACCACAGAAGAGCCATTCCCGCAATGCAGAGTCTGGGATCACCCAGTCAAAGCCAATGTAAAGGTTAGGAAATACATCACAGTCAGTATGGCAGGAACGATTTGATAACATCACAAATAACCTTACCCTTCGCATGATTTAAAAATGGGAGGGAGGAGAAGAAAAGAAATTGAAACAGAGACCTTGTTCAGAACATGAAAGCTACTTTCCGGAAGACCTTTTTTTCCCTTTTCTGCACCAATGCCTTTCAGTTATTAATTTTTTTTTCTGCTTAATGAATAGAGCCTGTCTAAGGAAAAGAGAAACAAATAAAAAAGACATATCATGATGAGATTTTCTTCATGCTTGCAGTTAAAAATAATTAGACTCTAAAACCTAACCCTAACCCTATGCTTATGCAAATACTGATGAATACACAAAATATGGTTTGATTTTGATTGCAGCAGTAAGATAAATCAAATAATCAAACTTCTGCTTAAAAATACTTTGTATGGGTCCCAATGTAACGCCTAAAGAGGTTTCACTCTTAGCATATTAGAAATATCTTCTTGTATAAGATAAAACTCATGTTACGGGACTTAATGATTGATAAATTTGAATTCTAGTGGCAAGAGGAATGTATGAATACCACTGCAGACTTAAGTAGAAATTACTGATGGCCAGCTGAGTGACATGAGATCATTTGGACAGAAGATTCAAAGATTAGCTTTCATTCTAGTCACATTGCTCCAATGTTGTTGACTGCATATTTTTATTTACACTAGCCAAGTGACACATCACACCTACTCAGGAGGCTTCTTGGTTCTTTTCAATCTGTGCAAAAGATATTTGCCTCATGGTGTAGATTGTTTTATGCTGTTTTAAGGATAAAGCGTCTTAAAGAGAAAATCTTAAAGATGACATTTTGTAATTTTTTTTTTTTTTGTCCTTTTAGTTAGATTTTCTCTCATAAAATTTAGCCTCAACATTGTTGGAATATAAATCTTTGCCTTGATTTATAGCAAAGTTTAGAAACCTCATCAAAGGAGCCCAAAAGACAAACACTATTGCAGATGACTTACTTCCCAAAACAGCAATGCTACATGTTTTTTTTTTCTGAGTCACAAAAATATTATAAAGGACATGAATAATGTAAGAATTCTGATTTAACACTGCAAATATTTCTGGCATTCAGTTTCTGTGAATAGCATATTAATAACATCTACTCGTTTTTATGATTGAATGATAGAAATAATTAACTGGCATTGGGCTTTGTGTTTTCTGGCCAAAAATGGGATCTGTTATCTAAATCTAATAAATTTTCTGCTTAAGATTCAGCAATTCAGTGAGTTGTGTTGCAGATTAGAACACTGACTTTTGCATTCTTCTCAATCCCTTCATGAATTTACATGAGACACATCTGGTTGTTGTGACGCCATAAGGAAGTAAAACATGCCTAATTTAACAACAGTTACACAGCATGTAAATGAAAATAATGCATGTCTTAAAAATGGCATGTGGCATTGAGAAATACGTGATGAATCCTGTAGCAGAAACAATTCAGTATTCCAGCCATTCCCTTCCTTAGAACATCATTATTTTTTCTTTCGTTTGGCAGATAGGACTCAAAATTTTCAGAGCTGATTCATATTTCCTAATGCTATAAATAAAACTTTGAAGTGAGAGGAAAGGAAAGGAAAAAGAGATGTCTGAGGACAGAAACTGTTAGAAGAGGAGTCCTGAAAAACAAGACTATTGTTTTTACTATTACTATTTTTCACTGGCAGTAGTCTTACTGCATAACAGGAGATGCTATATCAGCTATGATGGTCAGTGCAGCCTGGTCCCCAGCTTGACATCTGCATTTGTCCAGATTTGAAGGTAATTTGAAGAGAAGACTGACATTCCCTAATCCTTCAACTGTACTATTGATTTTTTTTAAATCCTTCCCTAGGTGTATTAAAAAAAAATTGATACATAAGCCTGATTGGCAAAAACATATGTACATAGAAATAAAGAGTCTGTATATATTGAGATATTTTATGATACACCCTGCAGTATTTTGTCATAGGTAAATGATGAACTGCAAGTGAATTTTGGAGCTAAAATAGAAGAATGTAGCAGAAGTAGCTACCTAATAGTTTGGGTCTCACAAACGTTACTTAGCTTGAGACCTCTTCCATCCTGAAAACAGTTTTACAAGTGCCCTCACTCCTAAAATAAGGCCACAGATTTAGAGGCAAATTTCTTTGGAATGTAAAGGTGTTTACTAAACACAGATGCAAACATGAGCACAGTACTAACGATCAGTAGATGCAAATAGTTGCTCCTAATTAGTAAGTTGTTCTTGCATTAAATTTTGTTTCTAACTAAGGATCAAACAATTCAGCAGGAATTCCAGTATTCATGAATTTACATCAGTGTTTACATTTTCTAATGACAGAGATTATATCTGGGCCAATAGTGGGGTGAATTTCAATGTGCAGTCATTTTGCCTGCAGTTGCCTTAGGAAAGTCAGAAAGAAAATTAAAATTTTAGAGCTTTTAGACAATGTATACTTGTTTGTCTGTTTGTTTACTTCCTCTAGCTAATAGAAGGCCCCTTCTATACTCATCTGTCCGCCAAGTGCATGTTTAGAATAAAAATCAGTTTGATTTGATTGATGACACTAATCATTCCGGTAATTAAAATAGAAATAAAATCATTGTATTCCAATGCTAAGATCAAACTTTCATATCCACACAGTGACCTCAAGAAAGAATAAGTAGACAGGAAATAATTAGTTAACAGGAAAAAATTAGTAAATGTTATAAAGTATAAAAAAACAGGATGGCTAACGAATAACTGTGTGAAGATAATGTGTCTCCATCACAAGTCATGCTATATCTCTAAATTAATTATTACACTACTTCAAAATTACTCCTAGAATAACTTAGTTCTTGTTGAAAGTAATGCTTCCTTTTTATTTCCAAGGAAACTACAACAGATACAAAGACTGCAATAGCACCATTGATAGAGCAAGTGCTCAGCTACAAAACACTAATTTTCAATAGTCCTCATCAGTAGCTGTGCATTTTCACCAGCTATGAACAAAAGTTTCATGGCGCACTCATCAAAATCTGCACCAGCCGAAGTGACTTGCCATTGCTGTTGCCACTGCTGAAACACATCACCCACCTGTAGTTTGAATTTATTTACTCCTGTCTTTAAATATAGGCTCTATCTTAACATCTCTCTGGTCTTTCCTTTCTCATTGATCTCAGCTTCAGTCAGTATCCTCCAAGGATGAAATTCTGCACTTTGAATTGAGTTTACTACAAGGCATTAAATAGAACCATAAGCATTACTCATGTTTGACATAGACCCATAGAAAGAAACAAATTAATGGTAATAGATAATTTCCTCAACTGTCTTATCGTAAGTGTATTACTTGTATATACAGCTGAGGCAAACATGGTAGATGTAGATGTATATCACTTTAAAGAGGAGTTTCCTTTAGAGGAAGGCAAACCAGCTTTATACTCATCTTTCCTATCCACAGTTATTTTGAAATTTTGCCCCCTGCTAGCTCAGACAAAGTGGAAGACAAAATGTATTCATATCCATTGACAGACACCTAAAACTGGTTTAAAAATTTGTGTTACTGTGGTAGTAATTTAAGTAAGAAATTAACTACATGCAGTAGATATGAAATAGAAATATACCTAAAATGTTTCTACCTTCAATTTCCGAACTCCCAAATATTTAAAAAAGGGGGGGAAATGCTCTGCAGAAACTTAGTCTAAAACTGTGTTTAGCAATGTTTCTCATTCCCATGAAAAAAAGAATTGCAATGCAATTTTTCTCTAAAACTGATTCCTGTTACATAGATAAATAGCTTATTTCTGCCACAGTTAGACTTTCTATTGACAAGAGTGGATTAAATTACTCCTTGTTTTCACCCAGCTGTTCAAAGAAATCATGAATTTGAGTAGAAAATGTCTCTGCTTTTCACATTAGTTTATTTGGAGTTTTTTTTCTACTTTTTAAAGTTTATCATGTTCTGTCATGATTACTGCAAATTTAGATACGTTTAATCTAGTTTATCCAAAAGGCATTTGGAAATAAATAGGTATAAAAAAAATAAAATAAAATAGGAAATAAATAGGAAATAGGAAATAATAGGAATTAGGTGCTTAAACGCATTTGGTGTTTTTACTTATGAGAAGTAAAAAAAAAAAAAATCACTGAAAAAAACAACAGAAAAGAACAGCAGCACATCCCAGCTTGAAGCATGTATTTTGTGGACAATTTCTTATGGCTGAAAGCACAAAGCAACAGAAATCTTTATTCTTTGCTTCTGTAGCTAAAATTTGTTTTCCTGTCTGTTCTTTTGGGAAATAGAATGGACATTTTAATTCTGCCCTAGCCAGTCCAGAAGCTTTCCAGTGTTCATTTGTATTATAATCTAAGTTTCACTTGCTTGTGACAGGCTGTACTCCCATTCTTCAAAACATGAATAGGAAGCAATGAAAGTTATAAAAACTACAACTGCAACTACTGTAGCTGAAAGCTTACACTTGTGAAGTGCAGTTAAAAGTGAACTAAGTAGCCAGAAAATCCACATTATAGATCTTCAGAGCTCAACTTTCACTTCCCTGATTTTCTCAAAGATCACAATGAACACTCATGTCTAGTATGAAAATCTTTTCTATTTCCTTTTCAAAATCAGCTCCTTTCTTCAATTACCAGTTGATTCTGATGTTTCTTTTCCAATTGTAATTTCTTCTGCAACTGTATACAAGTCAGTCTTACTTTCCCCCCAACCAAAGAAAAACAAATCTATCAAATGTGCTCTCCATTTTGAAAGTACAGATCTAAAAATGATGAGAATAGTAAGCTTTTGCCAGGAACTATATTCAGCCTGCAGGAGAAAGACTTTGGTGTGTTCATTCTATTAATATGTATGCTAATTTTAAATTTCATACACTTCCTCATACTCAAAATCAGCAGGCTGATTCTCAGCACTTCCTACCGAGCTGGAAAAAGGGCAGATGGTGGTATCCATTGATCTACTGAATACTGTTGAATGGCATTCTTTCTTAAAATTACCACTTAAAAATACACAGAAGGAAAAAGTAGAGCTATACGTTATATAAATAAAATATGAGTCAACAATCATTATTTCTTATTACTATTCTAATTCTATGGGACAGCTATGTATATATATAACATCCTATTCCAGCATACTACTACTGAGAGCATTAGGATGCACCACTGTATGAGGTCTGCATGAGTTTATATCGTGAAGGCCTACAGGATTCTCTGTTCCTTTGTTTCTTTGAACAATGTTTTTTCATAGTAACTAAGTTATAACAAGATTAAACAGGTATTTTTTGGCTCAGTGAGCTGACCTGTAGAGTTAGAAATAAAAGACTCTATTCAAGCTAAGTTCTTCAGGGGATTAAAAGACAAACTCGGACATGTGATTTTCTCCACTTCCCTGAGACAAATCAGGTGCCTCAAATAACTTTTGGCAAGTGTTTGCCAGCTTTTTTAAAAAAACTTCCAGTAATGGAGATTTCCCAGGAAATTTCTTTTAGTCCCCAATTTCTCTTGTAGTTAGAAACCTAGTTTTAATCCACTCTTTTCTGAAACAAATGTGTATTCAGATCTCTTCCTCCCACATTTTTCCCATTGGATCTCTGTACATATTAATTAATATGGTTACAACTTTTACTTCAAAATTAAGAATTAATGTGTTTAGCATAGAATTTTCTTGCTTCTTTTCTGCTTATTTATCTGATCAGTCCTCTATTTAATTTTATAAACTTCCATGTTTGTATTCTAGTACCATTCTGCGGTGATGATTTTTTCTTTAAAATTTTCACAGCAGCAAATGGAACAATATATTTTTTAGTGTTGAGTTAATGAAAGTTGTTGAAATGTTTTCTGAATGTTTCTATTTTTAAGCAATTTTTCTAGTAAATTCTCTCCACCCCTTCTTCCTCCATGATGGCTCTTCCTATACACCATCATTCTTATCCTGATACTCATGCTTTCTAGACTAACTTTCAGTACCAAATCAAATGTCTAGAAGGACTTCCTTTGAAGTCTAGTGTCAACGGTTTATGGGATGATTTGGCCCGGTTCCATGACTAGCAGGGCAGAGGGTCCCACAGATCCGCACCTCCAAAAAGGGAGGCTAGGAAAAAGGGAAAAAGGGTAGAGAGATGGGCCCCAAAAGAAAACTGCAGGAACGATCTGAGGAGAAACAAACAAATTTACTAAATAAGATATCAGAATGCAAGATAACACACTATAATATAATATACTACAGTATAATTAAAATTGCAGTTAATAAAACAAATATGATGAGAGAGTGTTCGAAAACCGAAGGCCTTACTCTAATGCTGAGGTGAGATGTGCGGTTGGGATGAGCAGAAGAGAGGAGAGTTTGGTCTTGTGACCTTGCCAGGCCTTTAGCTCCTCTCTGAATGCTAAGTCCTCTGGGGTATGTAAGTTCTTCTTCTCTTTTGAGACAGGTACCCCGAACGTGAGCATTAACTCTTTAACTCCCAGTGCACTACATGATATTATGATGTGGAATACCAATAACAAAAAATCATAAAACCATGACATCTAGAAAGGACATTTCCTTACTTATGAATTCAGCCGTTTTATCAAAGTGATATATCATTTTAGTATAAGAGGCACACTAACATGTTAGCATGGTGACTATTCTGTTTGTTTCAGTTAACTTTGGGATAGGTGAAATCAAGAGGTTGTTTCAAAACAGTGAAAATCACACCATAATTTAAATAATTGCTTAATACAGAGAACAAAAATGTAATAAACCTTGCATTAACGTAAAGTGAGCATGAAAATTCTGCCATTTGTTAGGAAAGACTCAACACCCTTTAAGCCACTGATTGTAAACCATTTATTAGAATCTTTACAAGCCTGTACATGAGCTGTATTTATATCTAATAGTGTGTGAGCATTATCATATTTCTGAAACATCTAGAATAACACAGGGCACATTCAAAAGCCAATAAACCAATATTAACACAAATGCTATCTATCTTACTATATCCTATTGTTTCATGCAGAAACTCCTTCACTAGAAACATGACTTAATAATAGAAACATGATTTTATAATACAAACAGATTGTGTCCTTTTGTTTTGCATTCATGCTCAGAATATCAGCACTGAGTAACCAAAATTCTGTACCTAGTGTTTTTTGGAAGTTATGACTTAAATGGCTAAATACAATGTGCTGTTTTATGTTTTTTTTTCTCCCTTAGAAAAAAATGAACAAAACATATATTTTTTTTTTCCATATTAAACACAGTAAGGGAAGAGTAGATTTGCATGTTTTCCATGCAAATATAAAGGCAAGATTGATATTTAACACAGATAACTTAACACTGCAGTCACTGAAAAAGTAAATTAGAGAGGCTGAAAAGAAATTTGATTTGAAATGAAATGAAAATTTAGTGGTACTTCTATACCTGTAATTCAGATATAGAGCATTATTCTTCCTTCAGTGATCTCTCCTTTGTAGTTTTAATGAAAATTATCTCAAATTATGTGAAAAAAGATGATTAACAAAAGCCAAATTAAAATGAAAATACTATTTCTCACTGCCATTTCAGAGAAATTCCATAAGCTTGATCTGAAAGCGGCACACTGTTTCATCTTTACATAGAAATTTTTTGTTTGTTTTTCTATTTGTTTTCCGAAATTTGGTTTTGCTCTTAGTGACTTCTGATTTATATATTTTGTTATTTGTTTGTTTGTTTTTATGGAAAATACCTAGAAGAAAATAGAGAAAGAATCAAAATAACAACTGGTGTGAAAGGAATGCAAGGAAACAGAAAAAATGTCGATTGATTTATCTTGTTTTCTATTGGAAACCATTAGTTACAGTTTATTGGAAGAGTATGGTGATTAACAAGAATTATTCTCCATAAGAGTAAACAAAGAGGAGATTTTGTTATTGTTTGCAATAGCATGTTCATTAGCTAACATAAACCAAATGCTTTATAAGCCTCTTCAAATCAAACATTTTTACCAGGTATTTTAATTGCTAATAGCTAGGCAACCATGAAATAAATTGCAAGTTGCCCTTGCATGATTTAAACTTGGTATGAGATTTGCCACAAACAAAAGAAAGATTTCTCTACTGGATTTCTTTCTGCTCCATTTACTCCCTGCAGTTTAGAGCAGATTAATGTGTTCAGAGACTGATTGCTGTAATTACTCTGCCCTGCTGCTCTACTATATTATGCAAACAAATGTACAGGATGAAAGAGAGAAAATGGACAAGAACAGAGATTCTTAGGCTCTCCTGATCTCCAGCTTAAAATACAAATAAAAAATAAAACTGTGAATCAAACTTGAATATTATTTGAATAGCAAGTTTGATATTCATCTCATCTTAGTTTTCCTTACATAACTGTTTCAATGAAATTAATAAAGAACAATAACAATAATATTTATATTTTGCATGTATTATATGTGTTTATATATTATCATGATTATATATATATTATATATTATGTATATATAATATATATAATATATAAAATTTTATATATATATATACACTAATTAAATCATTCATACTTTCTTCTGACAATTAGTCACTGTAACTATAAGGAATCTGTTCTAAGACTGACAATAGATGCACTGAAATTTAGAGCAAAGAAGCTGACAAGAGTTATGGTCATTAATGAGTTTTTTACTCATATGATTGCTTTATTAACTCTTCTGGATGAGTAAAAATAGGAGTGTAAAATGGAATTTTTGTGCTTTCATTTCCTTGCCATTTGTACGTCATTCCTTAGGTAATTATCAAGGAGAAATATTTAGTGATTTGTTTCTAATAGGTTTGGATTTTTAAATTGTTTCCATTATACAGGAGAGCTTAGAAACCTCTCAGTTTTGAGACTGTATCAGAATAAATTCTGAAGTTACAAATACTAGCAAAGTACATCTTCCTCATTTAATTTGTAAGCATTTTTCAGCATATTTGCTTACATCAATGAAATTTCTATGCTCTATGAATTATTTTCCCACACTGAATTTTAAAATATGTTCAAAAAATTTGTTTTTGGCTCAAGATATCAAGAAATGGCAAAAATATTTTTTGGCCAAGGGGAACTGTGTGTTAAAGTCATTGGAAGTCAGCATGGACCCAGATAGGGTCTCATATTGTCCCTTATTGGATTTCAAGAACACTATGTCTGCTTTATCTAATTGCTTCCTTTGAGACATATATCTTACTTAGATTTGTCTCTCCTTTTTCATGCATTAAACTGCAAGACCAAATTAACTTCTCATGTGTCTCAAGTGATTTATGGAAAGTGTACCAAATTCATTTAGAACTCTCTACTACATGTTTAAATTATACGAAGATGTTTGTTTAGTGATTACGTAAAAAACAATGAAGAAAACAAAACACAAAAACTACAAATAAACAAACAAACAAACAAACAACAAATGAAAGCAAAAACAAGTACTGAATTTCCATGAGGATGTCAGTCTCATAAGTGCACCTCACTTGGTAAACGAAAAATAAATATTTGGGGCTCACATCTTAGAACAACCAACACTGTTCAGAAATCCCTAGGTATTACTAGGACTGAATTATGCTAGCAGGCATTTTCAAAAAACTGTGAAAGCCAGATAGTCCAGTGGTCAATGAGGGCACTGAATAAATATTCTGGATATGTTTTTCCTGTTCTCTCTTTTCTGTCTTGCAACTTAAAGCCTATGTGCACATAAAAATAATACTTTATATATTTGTATATACAATACTTTATATACATATATTTTTAATATAATACTTTATATTAAAAATAATACTTTTTTAATAATGCTATATATATATATTTAGTAACTCCTACCAGGAATCTTACCCTCTGTCACCAAACCTTCATCTCAACCATAATATCATTATTTTCAGTCAGTCTTCAATAAGGTTCTCATGAGTTGAGTTAACTTGCAGTCAAATTTCAGAATGAAATTCTAAAATTTTCTCTGCCTTAAGATATGGTTACTACTACTAAAATCTAAATTTGATTGCATTAATTTTTCATGTAAGTTTTTTGTTGTGGACCAGGTTTCAGCAGTACTTCATTTATATCACTGTCATCTTCAACACTTTTCATCACCCCAGTCTCATGCTGGGCAGTGAAGCTATCCTGCCACCCTTGGAGTCATGTCTGCGACTCATCTATATTAATAAGTTGTTTCTGTTGGCCTGGGAAACATTTACCCATGTTCTATCTTGTACCAGAACTTTCCACCTTTGCTCACATTTTCCCTTAGCAGAGGTGAACCTGTCCAGTGGGAAGATGTTAAGAAGTCATTTTTTACTTGCCTTCATCTATTAATTACAGCCTGGCATCTCAGATTTTATAAGTACGAATAATTCTAGCCTGTTCTAGTGCATCCTTAAACAAATATGTCGTAGTTGAAGAGCTCACAGAGGATTCTGGAACATTAGAAAATAATTTCTGTTCAGAACTGCCTCTTATGAAGGCTTAAACCATTACAGTTCAACTGCATGCTGTAGCAAATTGAAACTAACAGAGCCTTTCTTGTATTGTCTCAGAAGACAAGCGAAGAAAAGGATCTCAAAGTATCTTTCTCCTTTAATGTACTATATATTTGCACCTGCTCCATTACACTGTAATGAAGACCTGCTATTTGGCAAAACCAAGAAACAACCAGGAAAATCTGGAATACCTAAATTCATGTAGATAGCAGAGTTTCAGAGAAAATCTTTTGTTTAACCTTTATTTTAACAAGTTCTATTATTGCAAGTGCTGTGAAGCCATGTTTTCTTAGTGCAATCAGTAGGGAAAGGATAAAGAATATTTAATTCAGTTTTGTAATTTCTATGCAAGGAATTAGAATATCAATGAAAAAAAAAAAAGTAGAACAATTTCAGAACATCTCAGTGCTTACAATTCCTTGTTGAATAGCTGTCCAATTTTGTTTCCTATAGGGAGAAAACCTGTGCAGTTACTATTATTATTTTTTAATGTTTAAATAAAATGGTAAGGCTAAACATAAGAACTCTCAGAGACTCAAATCAATGGATAATTTCCAAATGACCTTTCAGATTTGTCTTAGATTTATTTATGTCTTAACATGTGGAATAACTCTGCTGTGGATCTTAATAGCAGTCTTTCACTGTAGTCGTGGTATCAGTGATATCATACATCTTTTGAACCCTGAAAGCCATATGAAGTTAGCATGACAGAAATAAAGAGCCTACATTAAGTGCAAGAATTTTCAGGAGAGAAAATAAGATGAATAATTCCATAATTCCATTGTGAAGTAAAACAAAGAAAACAACTTCCTTCCTTC
Source organism: Tetrao urogallus (assembly GCF_951394365.1). Lineage (NCBI taxonomy): Eukaryota > Metazoa > Chordata > Aves > Galliformes > Phasianidae > Tetrao > Tetrao urogallus. The sequence continues at coordinate 67,883,814 of NC_136813.1, forward strand.
CATAATTCCCCCTCAATAAAGCAAAATGCCCCAACTGATGCAAAAAACAAAAACTAAATAGCACTATTTTTAGAAAAAAAAAATTTTTTTGCAAGACTAATTTATAAAGACAAATCTATCTGCTATAAGTAAAGAACAGAATTTATACTGTATTCTTAGAAAGCAAACGGATAACTGCCCTACTGACCATTGTAATTTATCTTCACATGTTGTTTTGGAAGTAAGCGACAGATTAGCCAACAGTGAAATAAGGCAAAATTTTTAAAAAACTAGGGAAAAAAAAAAAAAAAAAAAAAGGATTACCTACTACTTAGGGTTGATGTTGCCTTTGCTTCGGCAACCTCTGATTAATGTCCTGTCGTGAAGTGCTCAGACAGCCACGGCCAAATCACACGCTTTTATGACACCAATGTGGTGAGCGGCAAATGGCACTTACTGCAAGCAACACACTCTTCTTATAGTTGTCCCTTATATCACTGTGCTACCAATCACCCTTGCTACGGTTATCTGTGCCCAATAGACGTGTGGCATGTCTTGTCTTGCCATGTCTCATCATGGTTTCTCATGAGTCAAGGAGCCCCCGCAGAGCCTGATGACTGTTACAGCCCCCCTTTCACGTATTCGCTAACCACGCAAGGGGGCCCACACAGATTATGCCTGGTTACGCCTGATGACCTTGACAGCCCCCACTTTACGTATTTCGTTGACTACATCTCTAACTTGCGTATTTTGTTAACTACATCTCCCCCTCCCTAAGCTCAAGCAAATCTACTACAACTCTTGCTTGCACTTACTGCAAGCAACACACTCTTCTTATAGTTGTCCCTTATATCACAGTGCTACCAATCACCCTTGCTACGGTTATCTGTGCCCAATAGACGTGTGGCATGTCTTGTCTTGCCATGTCTCATCATGGTTTCTCATGAGTCAAGGAGCCCCCGCAGAGACTGATATCTATTACAGCCCCCTTTTCACGTATTTCGTTGACTACATCTGTAACTTGCATATTTTGTTAACTACATCTCCCCCTCCCTAAGCTCAAGCAAATCTACTACAACTCGAGAGGACCCTAACCGCGTACAACCCGAAATCCCCGCATTGCGCCTATACATGCCATTGTCCTCTCGGTTAAGCCTTGCCCCGTTACATCGCGATTTGCCAAATAATCCTACCCTAATGTCTTAAACCATACTTATAAATGTAATATACCTATATGCCTATATATAATATGACTATAAGCGTAAAGCATATTAATATTAGACCTAATACAACTATAACTGAATACAGAATAGAGTTAAACAGAGTTAAACATTCCCGTCGCTTTGGTGGACCATCCCATGAGCACTTGCCATCAGTGATGTTCTCCGTCCTTCTTTACTCTCTCTAGGACACGATGTATCTCTTCTGTGTCATGGTGAACGGTGATCAAGGTTTTCTGTCCATTATCTCTTACATGTTTCAGCAACTGGTGCAGGTCGTCATGTTGCAAAAGCTTCCTTACCAAGTTCCTTCCTTGGTAAGCCAAAACGAGATTCATCCCACTTGGAACAGGTGATAGGTCTTTAATCACCGTGTAATTATCCTGCAAGAACTGATGTGAGGTCACCGACACTTAATAATTAAAGCCACATCCTACAATACTGGTAAAGTTATAGACAGAGAGATTAGAGATTAGAGATTAGAGTGATTGCTGATAGCTCTAGTGGCACTATCTATGCCCAATATACACCAACATTGTCTCAGGTACCTGTTGGAATGTACCTCAAAAATGATAAACATTTGTTCAATAGCAAGGCAGATGTCTCAGGCTTTGAGAGCATTGCTCTCACAAACCAGCTGTATGAAATTGCTTGTTCTCCAGGCCTCAATCTGGCCACCTGTCCCCGAAGGGAAACCATTCTGATGCCCACAATGTATACTGCACTGGCTTAAGCACCATGCACATCAGATTTGTTACATGAGGAAAGAGAAGGCCTGATGCTGTCAGGACTTCTAACACATTTAAAGTGAGGAGTGATTTCAATCCCCATTTCTCTGCACAATCTATCAGGTGTGTGATGCCTTTCACATCGAGGGATACCCCTCCCGGACCTCTGTTATCGTTCCCTACTATCAGGAAGATCTCCAGTACTCTTCCTTCCTCTAACAGGCTAGATCTAAACTTCTCATAATCTGTTAGTGCATCTCTCTTAACTCTTAAATGCAGATTCACCTCTCTCCTTTCACTATCCTTTTCAGACACAGCTGGAAGCTGCGGGCTCCGCACCGCTCCCACTGTGCCCATCTCCCTTTGATCATGCACTGACTGTTGTAGAGGCTTCTGATTGGTTGCATGCGCACTCAATCTTGTAGAAGGATGTGTGGGTCGAGTCAGTGGGTCTGAACACTGTGGCAGAGAGTGGGTCCGGAGACTATCGTTATTTCTTTCTCCGTCGGGTGCAACCTGAGCAGAGGGCGCCGGCCGGACGCCACCTACTCCTTCAGGCGCAGTCAGGGTGGACAGTGCTGGCCGGACACTATCATCCCAGCGCCTGTAACTTACATCGCTTCCCTTTCTCTCTGCTGTTTTTTCTTCTACTGCCTCCCTAACTTTTGACCAATCCGTACCCAGGCCTTTCCCGCAGTCCCCACCCGCCTGGGTGTTACTGCATTCCTCCTCCTGAGAGGAGACAGCAAGTGTGCCATCCCAGCTCACTATTCCCCCTGCCCCCACAGGTGGTGTTAGGTTACACAGAGAAGGATACAGCGGTTGTCCTGGATACGGCTGGGGAGTTTCGGCGACCTTGGATTCCTGCACTTGAGCCGTTTTGCAAGATAAAAGTGCAGACAGTTCAGCGCAGTCTTCTTCCACTTGTTTATGCGAAGCTGGAGCCGAGGGGGGAGCAGAAGGGGGTGCCGATGGTGCGGACGAGATGTTAGTCGCCATAGCTGAGAGCGTATTTGCGGTGTTCTCTTCCTCAGGGGACCTGCAAGAAAGTACGCTTCCCGCGCCGTTTCTCACGGTGTTATTAAATTCCAAACCCATCATAACGCGCGCAGCTTCAGGAATTCTATCTTCTTCTCTCGCGGCTCGGAGAGCGCCGAGGACCAACCCCCAAATTTTAAGCTCCGCAACTTTCTGCTCCTCTATCGCACGCTGCGCAAGCGCGGATGTAAATGCATCCCATCTAGTGGGGTCTAAAATGCCCTGAGGGGAGGGAAGATTCCACTCCTCTTCCAGGCGAGTAAGTACAGCGGCAATGTCCTTCTCAGAAGGAGCATCCTCACCGAAATAGTCCTTACAAACTTGATGCAGTACCTTAATGACGGATTCCATGGTTGTCCAGGGTGATCAGCCCTCCACCTTCCACAAGTCTACCGCTGTGGGATAACTTCGCAGCTGCGCTCACAGCCCCAGGGGGATCAGTCCCTCCGGCTCTTCCGCCGCCTTACCGCCGCGGGCTCCTGCGTCCGTCGCGCAACCGGCTGTCACACATTCACGACTGGGACATGGCATTATCACGTCGGGGTCACCACTTGTTGCCTTTGCTTCGGCAACCTCTGATTAATGTCCCGTCGTGAAGTGCTCAGACAGCCACGGCCAAATCACACGCTTTTATGACACCAATGTGGTGAGCGGCAAATGGCACTTACTGCAAGCAACACACTCTTCTTATAGTTGTCCCTTATATCACTGTGCTACCAATCACCCTTGCTACGGTTATCTGTGCCCAATAGACGTGTGGCATGTCTTGTCTTGCCATGTCTCATCATGGTTTCTCATGAGTCAAGGAGCCCCCGCAGAGCCTGATGACTGTTACAGCCCCCCTTTCACGTATTCGCTAACCACGCAAGGGGGCCCACACAGACTACGCCTGGTTACGCCTGATGACCTTGACAGCCCCCACTTTACGTATTTCGTTGACTACATCTCTAACTTGCGTATTTTGTTAACTACAGGTTGATATCCATAGCTTCCCAGTTCTCCAGAGTTGAGGTTGAACTGCTTTTGCCTTTGAAAAAGCTTTGCTCATATTCCCATATATCAGTGATATTGCATATAGAATTGGTAGATTGCAAAAAAACAAATACATCATCATAAGATGTAAACTGTTCACTCCTTGAAATACTTATTTAAGAGAAACAATATTTGTTAATTAAGTATACTTTTCTGAAAAAATTATTCTCTCATTTATATGTATGCCCAGAGAAAAGATTTATTCTTATATGAATATATAAGAATTATATATAAGTGCTTATATTATTATAAATAAGTGCTTATATGCACTCTCTAAGGTATTTTTTTCTGTTTTCTATTCCTTGGACTTTTACCCAAATAAAATAAGTTTTACAAATTCTGGTACTGAACTTGTGTATTGCTTAATGATAAAATAGTTAATCCACATATTTTGTTTATTGCTTCCACATATTTGTTTAGCCTGAAGCAGAAATTTTCTACTTAACAAATTGTAAAGGGCTTGTGTTTTTGAAATTAACTTCTATTTACCCATGAGATACTTTCATACTTATTTTTTGTTGTTGTGAAATTTGTTTTCAAAATACAAAAAGATGCTATTATATCTCCCATTAAGTGATTCCTATTTTTTTTTTCAGACGCTTTTATTTTTAGAATAACAAATTTCTGAATTGTTATTACTCAGCTGTGCTTCAGAATCCTATAAAACATGCAGTCAATCTGCTCCTGAAGAAATACATACATGCTTAAGGTAAATCACAATTTATAAACTCATTTTTTTACTCATTGGATTCTTAAAGAGAGAATAAACACTAAGGAATTATTTTACAGTGTTTTTCTGTAGATTCCTTATGGGGAATATTTAAAATTGAAAAAACTTAATATTTAAAAACCATGAAAATGCTGTTATTATAAGTCACATAATAAGAGTTTTCACAGACCAGCAATAGAAACTTTCTGTTGTGTCATAAATTCCTACTGTATAATTCTGCATATATCCTTCAAGTTATTTAAAATTTGTAATGTAATGACACAACACTTGTTAGGAGCCTTTCCTTGTTAGTTAAGCATTTATTAGTGCCCCAGAATTTTCTTTTAGTTCCAAATGCTTTATTATTACTCCTTCCTCAAATATTTGAGATTTCTGTGGTGTGGCAGAATATCTTCAAATCATATTAAATGACACCACTTATGTTAGTCTATATGGAATTTTGTGAAGAAAGAAAAAAGGATGAATTAAAAAACGTTCCAGTAAATACAATAAAATATACGTGTTCCTATCTAGTGCCTCAAGAAGGAGGCAATTTTGATGCTTGTTACTATTTAAGAGGTGAAATGGTGCAAAGGGTAAGAGTTTTTCAGTAAAGCTATGAAATGTTCTGTAGTTGAAAAACAGTGTCTTAAATATTGTCTACACTTCACATGCTACTCACACACACTCCATCACGATAGTTTATATGCTGCTAATATAGTCTGCAATTGAGAACATACAGGGCTTTGTATTAAATTTGATTTTTGAATCTAATTGCTTTCACCCACCTGCCAGAAGACCTTTTTTAATATACTCTGAATATATATATATATCAATAAAACAACATTTTATATAAAAATTCACTCTTAAATAAAATATTTTTGTAGCACTAAACTTTTCTGAGTACAAAATGATCTCCGGTGGAGTTTAAAATCCAGCAAAAGACATTGAATGTTAGGAGGAAGCTAGTGTTTGTGACAGAAATTACACGTAAACTGGGGATATAGTAACAGGATGTCATATAATAGCTGCTCCATGTTGACTGATCTTTTTCTAGTCCCTTTTCTTTGTAACCTTGAGGACAGAATATAATAGGTTCCCTATTTCAAATCATCTTCCATTTTAGAAGAATAAAGAGAACTTATTTGATACTCATGAAAGATTCTGAGTAGTAAATTCAATATTAAAAAATAACCAGAAATGTCTGCGCACATGATTAAGCCAACATGTTTGGTCAATGAAAGAAAGAAAGCCATTGGTTTTATTCAACCAATTTTTTTCTCCTAAAATATATATATATATATATATTTACACACATATATATATATATATATATATTTCCCAATAAATGAAATGAGATTAGCTTTAGAGAAAGACAGCATTTTAACTTTAGGGAAAAAAAAAAAAGAAAAAAAAAAAAGCTTTCTCTTTCACATTACTTTTTTTTTTTTTTCCCCTACAAAAATAAAATATCTTAACTATTACTGAGTAGCGTTGCACATCATCAAACCATCCTCTGTTTCTCATGCTGTTCCCCAGCAAGTAGTCCAGAAGTGGGAAAAAGCCTGGAAGGGTACATAGCTGAGAGAGCTGACCCAATTAACCAAAGAGATATTCCACACCATAGAGCATCATGTTCAACATGCTCAACAATAAAACTAGCAGAGGGAAAGTTTTTCCAAAGTAGCCATTGCTCAGGGGCTGGCAGGATATCATCAAAATGCTATCACTTTTTTTCCCTCTTCTCCTTCCCTCTTCACCCTGACATCGCTTATTGAAGAGACTTTAACTCCTTAAGGCATCGAAGAGGGTGCACAGCAAGCTTGCTGCTCTGGACTTCATGAGAGCTGACTTCAACCACTTCAGGGAGCAGTTTGGCAGGATGACAAGGGAAAAAAGCTCAGGAGGGAAAAGTGGCCCAAGAAAGCTAGTCAGTATTCAAGAGCCATCTCCTCCAAGTCAGAAACAGTGCATTCTGAGAAAGAGGAAAATAAGCAAGGAGGCCTCTGTGGATCAACAAGTTTCTCCTGGATTTATTTTGGCACAAAAAGAAAATCTATAGGGAGTGGAAGAAAGAACAGGTTACCTGAGAGGACTACGAAGAAATTCTCTGAGCAGCCAGGGATCAGGTTAGGAAACATAAAACCCAGACAGAATGAAATCTAGCCAGACACATAATGAGAACAAGAAGGAAATCGATAAGCATATCAGTGATAAAAAGAAGGCCAGGGAAGATATGGACTCTCTCCAAAATGAAACGGGAGACCTGGTTATGAGGGATACTGAGAAAGGTGATGCACCCAATGACTTCTTTGCTTCAGTCTTTACCAACATAAAGTAAAGGTAAGAACTGGGAGGAAGAGGATCGTCTCACAGAAGGTGAAGATCATGTTTGAGACTATTGGAAGAACCTAAAGGTGCATAAGTCTGTGGAATGCAACAAGATCCATCCATATTTTTGGAGGGAACTGGAGGATGAAATTGCCAAGGTGCTGCCCATTATAATTGAAAGGTAACAGAAGTCCGATGAAGCTTCCACTGATTGGAAAAGGGGAAACTCCATTTTCAAGAAGGGAAGAAAAGAAGATCTGGGGAATTGCAGTCCTGTCAACCTCACCTTTGTGCCTGGCAAGATCATGTAGCAGAGACTCCTGAAGGCCATAATGAGGCACATGGAAAAATAGATGAGATGATTAGTGCTAACCAATATGGCTTCACTAAGTGCAAGTCATGCCTGAAAAACTTGGCAGCCTTTTATGATGAAATGACAAAGTCATTGAGTAAAAGAAGAGCAACTTACTTCATCTACCTGGACACATGCAGAATGTTTAACACTGTCCTGCACAACATTCTGGTTGCCAAATTGGAGATAAATAAATTTGATGGATGAACTACACACTAGACAAGGAATTGGCTCAACTATGCTATTTAACATCTGTATAGGAGACAAGGATAGTGGGATCAAGTGCACTTTCATCAGGTTTGCAGATGACATCAAGCCAAGAGGTGCAGCTGACACGCTTGAAATGCCGTCCTGATGGACCTGGATAGGTTTGAGAGGTGGGCTCACACCAATGAAGTTCAACAAGGCCAAGTGCAAGGTCCTGCACGTGGGTTGGGGCAATCCCAGGTACAAATACAGGCTGGGCAGAAAATGACTTGAGAGCAGCCCCAAGAAGAGGGACTTGGGGATGTTGGTTGGTGAAAGACTCGAACTGGCAATGTGCACCAGGATTGGCTGAGAGAGCTGGAGCTCTTCAGCCTGGAGAAGGTTCAGGAGGATCTTATAGCAGCTTTTCCATACCTTAAGGGGGGACTTTTTATAAGGGCATGTAGTGACAGGACAAAAGGAAATGACTTTAAGGTGGAAGAGGGCAAATTTAGACGAGATATTATTAAGAAGAAATTCTTTACTGTGAGAGTAGTGAGATAGCAAACAGATTACCCAGAGAGATTATGAATGCCCCCTCCCTGGAGACATTCAAGACCAGGCTGGATGGGTCTTTGAGTTATCTGGTCTAGCAGGAGATGTGCCTTACTTGCAGGGGGGCTGGAACTGGATGATCTTTAAGGTCCCTTCCAACCCAAACCATTCTATGATTCTATGATTCTATTATTTCATGATTATCTCAATCTGAACAAATCTCTCCCTCCCCCTTCTTCCCTCCTTTCTTTCCTTCCTTCCTCCTTCCTTCTCTCCCTCTGTGTCCGGAGAAGGGCAATGAAACTGGTGAGATGTCTGGAGCACAAGTCTTATGAAGTGTGTCTGAGGGGGCTGGGATTGCTTAGTATGGAGAAGAGGAGGCTCAAAGGAGACCTCATTGCACTCTACAACTTTCTGAAGGGAGGTAGTGATGAGGAGGGGTTTGGCCTCTTCTCCCAGGCAACAAACAGGATCTGAGGAAATGGCTGCAAGTTGTACCTGAAGAAGTTTAGATTAGACATAAGGAAGAACTTATTCCTTTTTCTCTCAGAGAGTGGTCAGGCACTGGAATGGCTGCCTGGGGAGGTGGTGGAGTCGCCATCCCTGGCAGTGTTTAAGAGGTGTCTGGAGGAGGAGCTATGAGATATGGTTTAGTAGCTTGTGGTAGCAATGGTAATGGGAGGACACTTGGACTAGATGATCTTGTAAGTCCTTTCCAACCTTGTGATACTATGATTCTATAACAAAAGGCTATCTATAGTCTTTCTGGGACTTATGTGTCACCATGTGAAATTAACAGAAGAGATTCCAGTGACTAGAAATGACACGAGTGCAGTATGTTACTTGGCCATGGTGCTGCCATTTAGAAAAATTTGTAAAGTATATAATTTTTCTCTAGTTCTGACTGTCTAAAACCAAATGCATATCATTCCTCTTTCAATGCTGTGGGGTTTTTTTGGTTTTGTTTTCTTGTTTTTTTTTTTGTTGGAACTGTCAGTTTATACTACCAAATGAAAGATCGATTCCTTCTGTGTAAAACTAGTTAAGTAATAGCAACATTTCAGCTTTATGTGTTAGAGTTAGAACTCTACAGAAATCAAAAATACAATAACACAAGGAATTTCAATACTGGAGGGTTTTCAAATTAACATTTAAAATTCCATAATGTAATATTAATTTATAAGGATAGATTTAATATATATGAAGATGTATTTCAATTTACTTCAGATCTATTGGCTGAGGAATAGATGTCATTTTATCTTGGTATATTTCTGAAGATATGGATGTGCAATATTGTGTTGACTTGCAGCGACAGCTGTGTTTACGCTCAATGTCACACTCAGAGACACCTGAGAGCATGACAGTTAATGCCTTCATATGTTTAACAATGATGAGAGCATGGACTTAGGAACATTAGAAACAGCAGAGCTGAAAAGAGACTGCTTTCAGCTTCAGATCTTCCTCAGAATTGTTGTTAAATGTGTCTCTGTGTGACATCTCTCAGAGATGCTGTTAACTTCTTAGGCATTTCATTTTTCAAATTGAGTTTACCCATACAACTGTCTCAAACTTCATTTCACCTCTGCCCTATGAAAATTTATAAGTTGTTTATGAAACAGTGCAAATATTCTGTGCTTTGCTTTGTTTTTCAATGTCTTCCCTTCCCCAAGAAGATGTGCAATGATATAGGCTAGGTTATTCCATTTGCTTATGAGTCTCTAAGTTGCTAAATGCTAGAAATTCTACCATTTTAGTCAGTGGTGTCCTTTCAGTAAAGCTGATTTTTCAGACAATTTTGGATATGTCAGTGGTCTTGCAACAATAGATAAAAATATGTGAATTTCTTTCCGCAATGGGACAGGACAGATATGATGACTTCTGGCAAGGTATGACTATGTACAGAGTGTTATTGGTCTCTTGTGCTAAAAGTATGGCAAAAATCTGCACACAGAGAAATAGACAAGTCCATTACTTCTACAAGCAATGGCGATGCTATTTATGAGGGCTGTTCCAAAAGTAATCCCTATTTCATTATGTTGACCCACAACATCAGTGGCAAGTGTTGGCTGTACGGCAGTAGAGGTTGAGCCTTTTTGCCAATATTCTGTTATATTTTGTTGCCATCTAACAGATGGCAGCAGAGGAGCACTCTGACAAAATGGTATCTGACGTAGAAGTGCACATGAAGCAAAGGTGTGCCACTGAATTCCTCCATGCAGAAAGAATTTAAATCACTGGCATTTATTTATGATTGCTGAACATTTATGGAGATCAAACAGTTAGCGTGAGAACAGTGAGGCAGTGGGTGGCGTGTTTCAGTAGTGGTGACAGTGGATCTTCTCTACTAGTGAAGATTTTTATGAGTGCAGCATGTAGGCACTTGCTAATTGCTGGCAAAAAATGCATAGCTAATGGTGGTTGTTACCAACCTCCTCGCAACCCTGCCCGGTTAGCAACACTGCATCAGCGCCCCTACCGTCTGCACCCCACAGGGACACGAGAGACTCATGCATAGAGTGTAGCTCAAGTGCCAATTTATTGCTGCGCAACAACTACTTATATACCATGACACGCGACCGCCCCATGAACCTGTGACCCATTAAGCACCACCCAGAACCATCCCCTGTATCTCCCACCCACTGTAGCTCGAGTACCACCCACACCGAGTACTATCCCACACTGGTGACTGTGTCAGAAAATAGTGTTTTGAAGTGTAGGATTTGCTTTATCAGTGTTACTGTGATCTTTTATCTGTTGTACAAAGATTAGTTCCATTAGAAATGGGTGGCATTATTTTTGGAGCAATCTATGTACTTATCATAGGATAGAACACGTGGAGAGATTAGCTCTTATTTTAATAGCTGGTAGACACAGTACCTAGTATTATTATGCAAACACTTTTGTGTAGCTGTGAGGATATTACCTCTTTGTTGTGATATAAAGGAGGCATCTCAGCACCATACAGCCGAGTGGCTTAGGAGGGATAGGACAGAGAATTAAAAAGCTGAAAACTTGTGGGTTTTGTTAAAGACACTTTACTAGTAGAGCAAAAGCTGCATATACAAGCAAAGCCAAACAATAAATTCATTTACTACTTTCAATTGGCAGGCAGGTGTTCAGCTACTTCCAGTTGAGCTGGGCTCATGGTTTGTAATAGTTTCTTAGGAAGACAAACACCATCACTTTGAACATCTTCTTCTTCCTATTTCTTTACCTCAGCCTTTGTTGCTGATCATGACATAATCTGGAATGGGATATCATCTCAGTTAGTCTGTGTCAGATGTCCTGGCAGTGTCACTTCACATCTAAGAAATTACATGAGAGTTTTCCATGAATAGTAACAGTTTTTGTGTTCTTCATTCATTTTGATACTGTGCAGAAGAAAAAACTGAAAACCTTTTCATATGAACACACTTTTGGGAGCAATATCACAAAGCAGTTATGCAATTAAGAGTTTGGACTTTATGTTGAGGGGAAAAAAAATAAGATCCCTCTTAAAGCTTTTCAAAAGAGACCTTAAGAATTGATTTACTAATTTGATTTATTTCACATAGGTTAGCAGATTATAGTGAGATTGCAACACATCTTTGATGCACTTAATTTAGCATGTAAATAAAACTCCATAATTTGTTACTAGAACTATTTAAGATGCAATAATGCAGGCTATGGTTATTGGGATTTAGCCTGGCTAGGAAATAATTTCCAAGGGTTTTTTTGCTTTCTCTGTCTATCTAATTATATCTACTTACTGCTACAAAGACATGAAGATGGAATTTAATCATTGCTCAAGTGTTTTGTGTTCTTTGAACTACTGATTAGGAAAGGCTTACATGGTTTACACTCCTACTCACCATTACATTTATCAGTACTGAAAAGGACTGAACTATTCAAAAGCCAGAAAGTAACTAAAAATGATTTGTCTATTCTATTGCACCATGCTACCTTTGGCTGGGCAATCCCCAAAATTTTTTAAAAAGTGTATATTGACATAGTTCACTTTAACTCACTGAATGAATGTTTATTTTGCTTTCCCTCTTCTAGACAAATACAGTACTATCTAAATCTTACCTTGAATATCAGACACATGACCAGAAAATAACTGTACTCCCCTCAAGAATATTGCTATTATAGTTCTTCTTTATTTAAGTTATTATTAAGTTTGCTGCTGGAAAAACAGGTATAGAAATATATAATTCACCAGGAGATAATTCAGGATTGGAAAAGAAACCTTAAAAAGTACTCTGATCTGCGAAGATATTCTGTACTTCTGCAGAAATGCTATCAGCATTCAGTTCCTTTGGACTTCATTTCTAGTATGCTAATATCTTTCAGAAGGAATCTAAACCGCCCACTCTATTTTTCATCTCTTCTCAATGGAATAGAAAAGAAGAATAAAATATTCCAAGCAAAGTGCTTGGAAATCATATTTTGGAACACAAGCTTTCCTTGAACGTGTTAAGATGTGGTCTTCCACCCATCTCTAATTAATTCAGTTTTGCTTTATAAGCAGCATAATCATGCTCTGGCTTTTATGTTTTTTCAAATATCCTGAAAAAACATTTACAGATGATCTTATGCACTGTGTTCTACTTCTCCTTTAACTGGAGCTTGTGAAATCTGATACCAGTAGTTGCACTTGAACAAAAGCATTTCCCATTTATTTCCACTTTTGTGAATAACATTCATTCTTCACTTGCTATGTTAAGGCTGGTCAGCTTTTAACCCTAAGCTGGTCATTCTACTCTAGCTGATATTCAGGAATATCACTGATGTGCTTATCACATGGTCTAGAAAATGCTTACCTCCTTTTTTTTTTTTTTTTTTTTTTAGAAATCTAATTGCACAGATGTGCTTAGCTGATTGCATTAAAGACATTAATAGTAGTCTGCAAGGGAGAATTATTGTAAGCAGGAAAGTGCGTTTTTAATCAATGTATCTGTATCTACAACCACAAGACTAATAATTAGATCAGCATGTTCCAATTACTATTTTGATCAGATTCAGATTCTATAATGCTGCAGCAGTGTTACTTTTTTCAAGCATCTAAATTATACCATATAACAAAATAGTACAGTCATTATTCATAAGAGCGCTGTGTATATTGTTAAATATATTGTAGAAAGTAATTGTAAAAGATTTCATCTGAGTAGGTTGGTGAACCTGTAATGCAGCAGTATTTGCTAAGGAGGAGCTTAAGTGAGGCAGCAACAAGACAAGCAGCATATCTCCAGTGATACATAACCTGAAATTCATTTATGCAGCAGGATGGATGTTTTGACTGCATAGTGTTCAAAGAATGCTACTTTAACATGTACATGCACATACACACACACGTACTCTGGCAACAGCCCCTTCCCCTCCAGGACCATATGAACCTTCACAACTGGGTACCCCCTTCAGCTACTCAGTGTGGCAGGCTCCATCTGGGGTCCCAGCCCCTACACATACAGACTCCAGATGGGTTCAACCTGCTGCATCACATGCTCCCATCCCACACAGAGGGCACATTGTTTGAGATGAAGACCAGAAAAATGGCTTACATCATACTCAAAATTATAAAAACTAAGTTCTACAAATGAAAGTGTTTGCTTTATCTTTGCGTGATTTCCTAACATTTGTATGGAGTGCAAGAATTACTTTGCTGTGATGAATACTATAGTCTTACTATTGACTAGGAATAGGACAAAAGGAAATAGCCTCAAGTTGCACCAGGGAAATTCAGGTAGGATATAAAGAAAAAAGTTCTCCAAAGAAGTAGTCAGGCACTGGAAGTTGCTTCTGGAAGGTGCTGGAATCAACATCCCTGTTCAAAAACCATGCAGATGTGGTACTAAACAGTATGGTTTAGAGGGCAACATTGTTGATGGAAGTGTGGTTGGACTAGATGATCTTAGAGGTCTTTTCCGACTTCATTTCAACGCATCTATTATTATGACAGTTTTTTGATATTTTTTTCCTCCTAAACCTCTCCTGTTTTGGTTGTGTATACCTCATTTATACCACGCACAAATCACCATTTCAACATTATTACCTGACTTTTTGAGAGCTATTTGCTTTTTCATGTATTGAAATCCAACATTCTTCTGAGAGAAGAATGGAAAATAAATGGAAGCTCATGGAAAAAAAAAAAACAAAAAACCAAAATCAACAAACAAGCCTGTGACATGAATATATTTCCCTCCTGAACTTTTAATGCAGGCAACAGAAGAATGTAATTATATCTTTAAAAAAGATAGTAAGGAAATATCTACTTCCCTCTTACTATAATTACTCTTCTCTATAACCACTGTGAAAGTCTTAAGCCTATTAAAATTAATGCTGATGCTAAAAAAAAATGAAGATGGCACTCAGTGAGACCATACAGCTTTCATTTTCCTATGATATTTCAGTACCTTGATGACTTCTGTGCTGAACTGAATTTTCACATTGAATAAAATGAACTGCATTGTCTACTGGTCAGAACTGTAATGTTTTCCAGAAAAGTGGTTATTAACAGAAGATCACTTTATTTTCTCACTAATGACACTTCTTGCTGGGTAATATTGCTGTTATTTGCCATTAAATTGTCAGATACTACTTTTAAAATAAAAAAATTAGTTACATCAAATGTGTTGATTTTAATTTTGATTTTTATCTTACAGACACTGTATATCCCAGGTTGCCAAACTTCACAGAATCACAGAATGGCCAGGGTTGGAAGGGACCTCAAGGATCATCAAGATCCAACCCCCCTGCCACAAGCAGGGCCACCAACCTCCACATGTAATACTAGACCAGGCTGCCCAGGGCCCCATCCAACCTGGCCTTGAACACCTCCAAGGACGAGGCATCCACAACCTCTCTGGGCAGCCTGTTCCAGCACCTCACCACCCTCTCTGTAAAGAACATCCCTGACATCCAACCTAAATCTCCCCCCCCTCAACTTACAACCATTTCTCCTTGTCCTGCCATTACCTACCCTTTCAAATAGTTGATTCCCCTCCTGTTTGTAGGCTCCTTTATGTATTGAAAGGCTGCAAAGAGGTCACCCTGCAGCCACCTTCTCTCCAAGCTGAACAAGCCCAGCTCCCTCAGCCTGTCTTTGCTCCAACCCCTGACCATCTTTGTGATTCTCCTCTGGACTCTTTCCAACAGCTCTTTCTTGTACCGGTGGCTTCAGGCCTGGGCACAGTACTCCAGATGGGGCCTCACAAGAGCAGAGTAGAGGGGGAAAATCTCCTCCCTGTCCCTGCTTGCCACCCCTCTTCTGATGTAGCCCAGGATACCATTTGCTTTCCGAGCTGCAGTAGCACACTGCTGGCTCATAATAAGCTTTTCATCCATCAAGACTCCCAGATCCTTCTCTGCAGGGCTGCTCTCAAGAACTGCTGCTTCCAGTCTGTATGGATGCCTGGGATTCCTCTGGCCCAAGTGCAAAACTTTGCACTTTGCTGTGTTGAACCTCATGAGGTTCACCCAGTCCCACCTTTTAACTCTTTTGAGGTCCCTCTGAATGGCATTCCTTCCTTCTACCCTGTCAACCGCACCACTCAGCTTGGTGCCGTCGGCAAACTTGCAGAGGGTGCACTGAATTCCATCATCAATGTCATTGATAAAGATGTTAAAGAGCACTGGGCCCAAGACAGATCCCTGGGGGACACTGCTGGTTATTGGCCTCCACCTGGACATAGAACCATCGATGACCACCCTCTGTCTGCAGCATTTCAACTAATTTCTTATCCATTGAGTGGTCCACCTATCAAATCCACATCCCTCCAATCTGGAGATAAGGATGTGGTGGGGGATCATGTCAAAGTTCTTGCTCATGTTCAGGTAAATGACATAAGTCGCCTTTCCCTTGTCCACCAATATCATCATTCCATCATAGAAGGCCACCAGATTGGTTAAGCATGACCTTCCCCTGGTGAAGCCACGCTGTTCCATGATCCTCCCAGATGTCTTACTGCAATTTATAGGAGGGAGATGAGGTTCTTTTAATATCTGTATACCCGGCCTGAGATTAAGAAACAACAGTTCATATGTTAGTCCAACCAGTTTATTATAAATCCTAATCATGGAGACGGGGAAGGGAAGGAGGGTGACAGAAAAGATAGGAAAGAAGCAAGAATTGCGTAAAGCAGGGATAGACACCACCAGGATCCATCAGCAGTCCTGTTGCACAACGTTTCAAAGGTCTGGGGGGGGGAGAGGGAGGAAGGAAAGCAGCAGTGTGGCTGGTTTTTATTTTCTTTTGGTAAAGCAAAAGATTTTCAAAAAAAGTGACATTCACAAAAGAAAATATATTTTCTTCCAGCATTTTTTAGCTTAATGATAAAAGGAGAGGATTTCATTAAATATTAATATTTTTTTAAAATAAAAGTAAAATAAAGATTCCGTGGAAAATGAAATGAAATAACTTCTTCTAATTTTGCAAGTTCTATATTTTTTAGGTGGAATGGACTTCCTATTTCTAAGCACAGGCTTGATCTATATATATATATATATATATGATATCACTGACAGATGACTCCTTAAAGACTACTACAATAGAAGAAAATAGTTGTTGCTGCTGTCAAATTATGAAGTGTAATTGTTAGGTTGAGCCTTCTTAATGAAGTGTCAGTGTTTACATCTTTGTGATGTACAAAAGCAGCTTCACTACTGAAAAACAAAGAAATCAACAATGTTTCCGAAATGTTTTTAAAATGTGTAAGAAGAAACAGTAAAGGCAGCATATAAAAAATGCTGTAATTGTAGAAGGCATAAATAAAGCTTGTGCTCTTATTAGACTAATCACATTGCATGTTCCATTTATTCAACTTGTCAATTGCTATGTTCTAATTATAAATTTTGCTTTTTGTGATACATCTGCAATAATCAGAATAAAAGTAGTACTTGTGCAGCTACTGCACAGTTAAGACAGATTATTGTCATGCACAAGCACACAAAGGATCCCAAACTGCTTTTGAGAAACAGATAATGCTGTGTAGTACTGGTATTAATACCAGACCTTATCACCAGTCACTAAAATTTGCTACTCACACACTGGAAAAAGAAGTGACAAGAGTAGAAATTAACTTGTAAAAAAACCTGCCACCCAAAGAAGGCAAGAACCATGCTGTTGTGCCTCTGAGGCTATCGTACTTGTCACTCTCTTCACTTGATCATCTTGCTGTTTACCTTCTGCTCAGTGTATTTTCTGAGAGTGTTAAATTCTTCTTTCTTTGCTTTCTCCTCCAAATCATTTGCAGTTTGAGGTTAAAAAAAAAAAAAAAAAAAAATGTTTTGAGGATAAGCTAGGACTTACTGTCTCAATAAAGTAAGTTGCTCATCTTTCATCCCACTAAAGATTGTGTATGTTTTGCGTACAACATACATACTTAGGAGATTTGAACTAACAAAGATGTAGAAATGTAAGTTTCAGCAGGTTGAGGGGCAAATTAAAGACTTATTTCCTCTCTTTTCCACTTAGTGAAAATGAAACAAGCACCCTGAATTCAGAGATGTAATAAGTATACAGTACAAATGTTTATGAAAGTATTGAAATAAATGGTAATATTCAAGAAGTGAAAAAAAGTTTTCACAACATCTGAGGTCTTAAGATGGTTTCTACACTGGAGAGCTGTCTGCTCATGTCTGACCCACGCTGTCATGAAATTCTGTAAAGGTAAGCACAGTCAACAAACTGAAGGATAGCCTACACAGAAAGAAAGAGGCTTTTCTGCATTTTCCCACACTGGAAAACAAAAACAAACAAGAAACACGCAGTCTTTCATTGATAGATGGCATTTCTGCCTTAAATTCAGCAGTTAAGAAAAATAAATTAAGGTGGATGTTAGGTTAGCTGTGCATTCACAGCTCAACAAAGAATTACAAGCATGAAAAAAAAAAAAAAAAAAGCTGTGTTTCACATATAAGGAAGTTTTCTTGCTTAAATTCCGGTTCAAATATGCAGTGCAAGTATCTGCCTTTAAAACAGTCATCCTGGTCTCCTTTTAAAAGAGGTAGGGAGAATAAAACCTTTTCTAGGTCAGAGACCTCAGACATTGGAATGAGAAAAATAAATATTTCTGCTTCCTATGAAAAATATGCTTAAAATACTGTACTGTATATAGGTTAATGACAGCTGAATCACAATTACAGTACCTTCAGAAGGCTAGCAGAAGCTTGATGAAAAATATCTTACTTGTGGTTAGATAGTTGGAATAATAATTAATACTATAGACCTCAGAATTTTTACGGTTAAATATTTTGAAAAATACTAGGGAAGCAGAAAAACAGGGAAAAGCAACCAAGTTCAAAGGAATAATGTAGTAAAGACATACAGAGTTCTCAAAAACAACATAAAAAATGACTTCAGAAAAAAAGTCTGGTCAGAAACAAACATATTCAACAGTTCAATTCCTGCTTCAAACATGTTAAAAATAGACAACGGAAAAAATTATATATTCTCTATACGTATGATAACTAGCTGAAATACAATACTAGCTGTACAGTTTTAACAGTAGCATGGTACTTTACAGATGCTATAATTTGAATGACAACCATGGTGAAAAGGAAACAATCAAGGAAAAAAATACTTATATACTATATCCAAGGATCTAGGCTCATAAAGGAAAACTACAGAAAGAGATCCTTCCCCAGGGCAGTCTGCCATTACATGGGGTCTAGGAGGGGTAGAATTGCCTTCACCTGTGTTCCCACAGCTGATTCAGTCCTTGCCTCAGGTGAAAAGTCAGTGGTTCAGGCTATGACTCAAAAATTCCCTTTTTCTAACCGGATTGCTTGTTTCTAATAAACATTCAGAATCAGTGGAGACTTCAAAAATCCAGTGGAAGGAACTCACTGCACAGAAAGACAATTCATGATATATCCTGTAAATACACATACAACTGCGTCCAGTTCTGGGCTCCCCAGTACAAAAAAGACAAGGATCTCTTAGAAAGAGTCCAGCGGAGGGCCACAAAGATGGTGAAGGGCCTGGAGCATCTCTCCTATGAGGAAAGGCTGAGTGAACTGGGTCTGTTCAGCCTTGAGAAGAGAAGACTGAGAGGGGACCTGATCCAGTCTATAAATATCTAAGGTGTGGGGGGCAGAATGGTGAGGCCGGACTGTTTTCAGTGGTGAGTGGAGACAGGACAAGGGGAAACGGCTGGAAACTGCAGCATAGGAAGTTTCGCATAAACATGCGCAAGAACTTCTTTACAGTGAGGGTGACGGAGCACTGGAACAGGCTGCCCAGGGAGGTGGTGGAGTCTCCTTCTCTGGAGATGTTCAAGACCTGCCTGGATACCTACCTGTGCGACCTGGTGTAGGGAACCTGCTTTGGCAGGGGGGTTGGACTCAATGACCTCTGGAGGTCCCTTCCAACCCCTACAATTCTGTGATTCTGTGATATGCTGTGGTGTATATTTTATAGGAAAGGCAAAATAGATACAGTAATGAAGTAATATATGATAAAAGTTTAATTATCTAGAAATGATAGCCTGTGTACAGAAGCTGAAATATGGTAAATGATAATTTAAATGGTAAGTATCAAATGGTAAACAGAAAAATGTACCTGTGCTCCCAATCCTTCAACATTTCACAAGGCACATAACTTTTTTTTAAGACACTTTTTGCTTAACATCTTTATCAGTATTAATAAAAGTTCTGACAACAACTTCAGTAAGTTTGCAGATGACACAAGGAGTTCAACAGGAGTGTTGTTTTTCAGGCTGGGAAAGATCTGCTGAGGGATCTAGATAGGCTGGATTCATGGTTAATTTTTTCAATGCATTACATTCAGAAAGTGTAAATGCCTGGTGCTACACTTGGGTGCTCTGTACAAATACCTGAAAGAAGGTTGCAGCAAGTAGGGTGTCAGTCTCTTTTCTCAGATAAAAAGTGATAGGACACTATGAAACATTGTGGAATACCCAGGGGTTGGGGGATATTGGACACTAGGAATAATTTCCTCATGGACAGAGTAGTCAAGCATTGGAAAAATCTGCCCAGTAGAGTGGTCCCTACCTTTGGAGGTATTTAAGAGACATGTGGACATGGCACTAAGTGATAGAGTTTAGTGACGAAATTCAGTTTGATTGTTGGACTTGACAATTTTGAAGGTCTTATCCAATCTAAATGAATATATGTTCCTATGATTCTACATTTCTTCTTACCAAAAAAAACCAAACGCCCCCCCCCCCCACTTTTATTACATCGTTTCCCATTTCACTTTTTTTCTACAAGCAATACTAAGTTTAGAGTAGCTTTTAATTACATGCAAGCATTGGATGAAAAAATCTCTTGAAAAGAAAGATATTCCCACGTTCATATTTAAATTTTCTGTAATAGTGCACCAGTGTTCAGTCAGACAAAACTTCAAAACTAAAACAAAATGAAGCAAAATCCTGAATTCAAGTTAAAAATTTAGATCAAATGTAATGAAATCTAATGATCTGAAAACAGAAGGTTATTAATGTATATTTTTACTATAACTATAATAGTGCAAGCATAGCACAACCATGAAAAATAAAACTGTCAGTGTTTTTTTTTCTTACTGATAGTTAATGGGAATAATATTAGTAATGATAAATTAGTATCTCATTTCAGTGAGATAAACAGAAAGGATGTATCAAGTCTCCATATGAATAAGTCTTAGATTGTTTGAAATTAATCCATATCTGCACCAGTTAAATAGATGTTTTGTTTAATTATAAATGCATATATATTTGTAAATAAAGGTATTTAAGACTAAAGCTAATTTTAGTTTGCTGATAATTTTAAAATAATATTCTGAGAAGTGTAAACACTATACTGGTTTTCAAAATTAAAGTTGTACTTTTAATTTCCTACTCATGGTGGTAGCATTTTTTCCATTCATTTCACTTTACTAGTTATTCACAGAGAGACTTTAATGCATTAACAGGACTAGGGCACATAGCAGACATCAAATTCCAGCAGAAGTAGGGAATATTAATTTCTTCTTTGCCTTTGTTTCATATTAGAATGTCAAAAAAGATAGTCAGCTGTTATATCGACAACATCTGTATATGACATTTCTTCACTTAATGTTACTTTTATCTGCTTTGTAACTGCAACTCAAACAAATGATATCCTAACATCACTTATGTTCTTGTCCCAGTCCTATCAACAGCATGTTTATCTAAAACAATAATAATGTAACTAATGAGAAGATGCTTTTTAATATCTTCTCAAATTATTAATCATATATTATAGGTCACTTTGTATAACAACCAAACAAACAAATAAACCAAAACTCATTATTTCCTATTTTGTTGAGCACAGGCAGCAGTAAGGTAGGATGCCACATGAATTTGTGCCATCTCTGTCAGTGGACAGTGCACAGGCCTCAATTGGATTGAGTTTGATCATCTTGATCTGACCCCAGACTTGGCTCTGCTTCTAGCAAGCAGATGGACAAGGTCCTGCAAAATACTGGCAAGTGCACAGATTCTTCATGTCATGTCACCAAAGAGAATAAAAACAGCTTGTACAAAATGTAATGATATGTCCCTTCTGGTCACATAAAAGTAGTAAAGTAAGAATGCTGGTGATTTTGGATAGTGGTTTGTTTCCAGCTGCTCTGGTGTCTGGAATTTATTGCTTATGCTCTACTATTCTTATTTTCTGAGGACACCATTTGTATGACAAGACTTACCCCTACCAGATATTGAACTGCAATTTACTGGTTTTACCCTACATAGAGATTAACCTGTAATTACAGGATAGCTTGGAAAAGTTTTCCATTAGAAACTAAGATTACACTTTCCTTGCCCACTAAACACCTCTGGTAAAAGTATGTCCTGAAAGAAGATCTTCCTTGAATCCAGGGAGGACATCAAGGTATGATACAAAGCAGGCTTTCTAACTAGAGTGCCCAACAGTACTGAGGGCTACTTTAGTTTCCACTGTAGAATGCCCAACAGAGGTCTCTCAACCCTTATAAAAGGACACTGTCTTTTTATAAACACTACATGTTCTTCTGTCTTGAGGGAAAATAGATATTTTACTCTTAAAAATGCTGTCATTATAATATACAACATTTTAAGTGAAAATTTTATTTACAGGTGTTTTCTTTTTAGCAACCTGTAGGAATGAGGATAACATCAGGAAAAAATGATTGTATACGGCCTAATTTGTAGCATTTGTGTCACATGTGTTAGATGTAAATTTGGACTAGTGTAGTGACTTTCTGTGGTCAGAAAATTGATGTTCGGTTTTGATGGACATCAATTAGGCCATACACACTATTTCATGTCTTTCTATTTTGTTCAAATAACTTGAAATTTTCGAGTTTCTTTTCTGCATTGTGGTAAAACTGAACCTTTCTGGACAACAACGTATTTCACAGCTATCTTAGTGATGTGTGCAAGTATTTCTTAATGTTTTTATAGTATGTAACATTCGTACTTTGCCTCTAAGACAACCTCATTGATCTTTTAAAGCCTTGCAAAGTTTTCTTATCGTATTACATCATTAGTTTATTTTCTAAGAAACACATACCACCTGGAATGCTCCTAATTCTTGGCTTGCTTTCACATTTGTGCAGATACTCTTTCTAAGCTAGGGCCTAGCTTGTTTTATTGAAATAAGTCCTTGTGAAAACCAACTGTGAAGTACTTCTTGTTATTTCTTTGGAAAGGAAGATAGAAGGGACAGAAACACTGATTAACTAAAAAGAAATATGATTTTATTTGAAGGAAAATATATTAAGCTGCAGACACAAATGGGTTAGTATGAAGTTTGAAATAAACTTTGGCACGGTCTCTCAATTTTTTTTCTCGGCTGCATTTATACTCTCTTTACCTGTGGGTAGAGTCCAACAGCGCATTACCTAAAAGCCAAGTAATACTAATTTCACAGTGATAAACACAGATTTGCTTTCCCAAAATATTAATATTTTCTGTTCTTCTTTTTATTCACTTTTTCAATCTCAAAATTAGAAATCTGTGCTTAGATTACTTAGTCTAGTAGATATTTTTTATTTTTTTATTTTGTCATCAATGATATTCAGTCAAATGAATATATAGGAGAGTATTTTACAGTCATTTTTGTAATTTTTTTTTATGAAGCATAGAAAGCCAAGTGTACACAACTGAATATTCATCACAGTTTGCAATGGAGATATGTTTAAGTGTGTTTGAAGTTGAGAGTAACATTCTGACAAAACGCTAAAAGCCAGTAAGTAGGGTCAGATGAAGCTGGATGCTTTGTATTGCTGCATGATCACAAGAATATGTATTTTTTCTACATATGCAATTGAAAGTGGAACACTGACCTACTGGGCATGGGAAAGATGGGCACTCTGAGTGAAATTTATCTCTCCTAGCTTTAGTTGCCTGAAAAATGAGCATCCAGTCAAAGCTATTTATCCAGGTCTCTTTCCCCCTCTTTTAGTCAATAGAGAGAAATAGATACTGCCACAGGCAATTCATCTCTACTATCTCAGACACACAACCACTAGGGGATGAATTACCTTCTGGGAGTTGCCTATTTCTCTGGAGTAACTGTATATATGGACAGTGTATAATGTGTATGTTGCTAGGTCTGAGAAGCCATTTAATATTTAGGTAGCTAGTTGAGCTGAAAAAGACTTTCTGTGTACATTTGTAGCTCAGATTTCTGTTTGAAAACAAAGAAATTACAGACTTGGCAAAGCTGTCCTGTGTACTGAAAACAAATACACTTGGGGTATTATTACAAATAGAATGGTGTTTGCATGGTCTGCACTTCCAGTATCCCAGCTGCTGCTCTACAATGAACTCTTGAGGCAAAGGAACTGTGAAAGTTGTTGGATAGATTTTCAGAGAATATGGTAATATGCTTTGCATATCCATTGATAATTGAATTGTCACTAACTTTCAACATTCCAATGACACATCATTTAAAAACTCTTCAGGGGTGATTTTTGGTGTTTTAGCAGTGACTTCAGAGCTTATAAGGTTAGTGAGTTGCAGAGTGGATAAGAACTGTGTTGTTTCAGATTAGTTAGAGCAGAACTAGAGAAAGAATTGACAAAAAGGGTCTGTGAAGAAGAGCAATATCCTGCTAGTCTGCAGGAATTGCACAGAGCTGGACATTTTATTATTGAAATTTTATCTCCTGTTCTTATTCAAAAACAGACTGTTTTGAAATGTTGTGCCAGGAAAAGTAGGACTCACACAACTCCAAGTTCTGACCTGAACAAAATGTATATGTGGTCAATGCATTAATAAAGACTTAAAATAAAATGCTTCTTAGAATTCTAAACTATTTATATTTTAATATGCACTCTAGGCAACATGAAATTCTCATAGGTATATTTTCAGAAACATCTGAATTGTCAACATTTGTTCTTTTTCTTTAATAATTTCAGTTATTCCTCCAGTGAAATTGCAGAAATGTCAGGCTTTGTACTAAACTCCATTTTGAAATCTTTCCAATTGTAGGCGGTTACAGATATTGCTTTATATGTTGTTTTCTAAGCAAAGAAGCAGTAAGAATGTCATGGTATTTTTGTGGCTTTCATGTTGTCATCTACGAAATGATGAATCTGACTTCTAACATTGCACTAACTCAGTACCTGGCAGATCTTTTGTGTGTGCCCAGTGGTCCATAGATTCATCTAGTCTTTGACTCAGTCTCCATGAGGCAGTTTCCCAGAAGGTCAGAGCGAGGTAAAACAGATGAATTGAATGGGGTGGGGGATATTCAAAAACTCTTCCAGATTTTGCTGCAATTTCTCTTACAGATAAGATAGAGGCTAAAAGACTAAATTTAAGGGCTACATGCAAGTAGGCACCATTAAGTGCCAAGATTAGTTTGTGGTTTCCTACAGAGAAAGTATGTTATACTGCTAGTTTCTTTACAATTTGTTTTTTTTTTTTCTTGCCCTGTGTGGTGCAGGTGCCCTAATACTAACAAAGGGGAGCTGCGGGTCTCCTGTGTGCTGTGTGAGGAAAGATTGGGACTGCCCTGTATCAGACACAGCTGGCTGGAGCTGGTTTCAATAGCTCCACTGCAGGCTCAGCTGGGCCCAACAGCTATCCTGGGACATTTCTTATTTTAGAAAGGACAAATGTTGCATGGCTGAAAGTGAAGAAAACAGTGTGAGAGCAAATGCTACAGACATCAAGGTCAGTGAAGAAGGAGGAGAAGGAGATGCTTTTGGTGTTAGAGCAGGGATTCTCCTAAAGCCCATGGAGGGGTTCACAGTGGAATGGATATTTCCCTGTATGCTGTATGGAGGATCATGCCAGAGCAGATATCCACACTGGAGCCCATAAAGAGCCCCACAGGGGAGCAGGTGGGTATTTCCTGAAGAAACTGTGGCTTATGGAAATCCCGTTCTGGAGCATACATGTATGCTCTGAAGCACTTATTGAGGAGGAAAGAGAGACAAAAAGGAATTGCTGTAGACTGACTATAACCCCACTTTCCATCCTCCCTGCATCACTGTGGTGGTGCAGAAGATGAGAGGAAGAGGAGTTGAAAATGAAGATGTGAATTTGATCTTGGGAAAGGGTTTGAGGAGAAATGTTTTAATCTTTTTGTTTTTGTTTTTCTCTATCAAAATCTGTTTTAATTTACAATAAATTAAATTAGTTTTCTCCAGGCTGAGTCTATTTTGTCTGTGAGAGTAATTGGTGAGCGTTTTCTTGGGCTTTGTTTCAATTTATGAGCTTCTTCATCTTATTTTCTCCCCCTAGCCTGTTGAGGAACAGAAGTGAGAGGGTAACAGGATTGGCAAGTGGCTACTGGCCAAGGTCAACCCACTGCTCTTTTGTAAGTTCATCATACATTTCCACCAATGGGCCATTTCTGTGCATGTATTAATCTAGCTACTAAAACCAACCAACAAATAACTGGTTATGGATTGCTACATTTTGGGTAAATTGTATCTTGACAAGTTCTTTAAGCTTTGTCTGAACTATCAAGACTATATTGTCTTTAATGCAACCAACTATTCAGGACTTCTTTTCCTTCTGTAGAAGAGTTTAGAAGTGCCAAATTAATCACTTGTGATATATGTACCTGTAGGTTTAATGGCAGTCAGCAGCATGCCCTTTGAGAGGAGGACTGCATATTGTATGAACAAGACCAAAGGCAATAAATCAAAGAAAGTAAATTTTCCCCTTTACTCAGCACACACGAGGCCACAACTGCCCTACTGTGTCCAATTCCTGTTATTCCACCCTTTCCTCACCCCTCCCAACTTCCCTTTGTATAAGTCATGTCAAAAAACTGGTGAGATTTATGTGAAGGTTCACAATGCCATTTAAGAGCTGGAATGTATAATGTGAGGGGATATGGGTATACTTCTGAAGTTTGTTTAGTCTCAAGAGCAGAAGATTAAGATAGGATCTAATTGCTGTGCTCCATTAAATAAAAGTACTTTATCGACATCTTTTCTCTAAGGTGAAACTGCATCATCCAGATGTCACAGTAAGTTTACAACAATAATTATATAGATCATCCTTAAAAAAACATCTTCACAGTAAGAACTGTTGAACAAATGTGAAAACAGTTGTGCAGAAAGGCTATGAAATCTTCACCTTTAAATAATTTAAATGCTTAGATAAGGTCTTGGGCAACTGGATCTAACTTTGATGTTAGACTTGTTTTGAGCAAAGGACTAGACTCAGTGATACTCAGATATCCATTTTGACTTAATTTTTTGTATAATTCTATGGCTCAACAAGTACGCTGACCACAAAAAGCAGCAAAAAGAGCAGAACATTAATATTTAATAATACATTTGGCATCTGAACACATTTTCATCAAATTTGCGAATATATGAATACACATGCCAACACACAGGCTCATGGCCATGCCATCCAATTAAGACTGTGTTATATATATTTCTGTCTAAATATAAATAAAATCATTGAAACATAGCACAATTTAGATTTGAATCAGGGGCCTAACCCCTTCATTAAAAGTAAGACCAAAGCAGGTGCATGAGGACCATGTACATAAAGCCTTCTATATCAAGAGAGAAATATTCAGTGATATATACATAATGACTAATTCTTGTATTCAATGTTTATATTACAATTATTTAAATATTCTTTGTCTATGTTGTAATGATTTAAATGCAAAACATGCATCCATACTTAAATGAGTAGGATTTACCACTTAGGGAAACTATTGAACTTTAAGATGTATTTTCAATATTGGGAAATATTATGGTTTTTTTTTCTGAGGAATTAGATTATCTGATCAGCATCGTGAATTAAAACAAAGGAGTTTAGCTGGCATTAAAAATGCATATTAGCAGAATCATGCAATAAGTCAGCAGAATGTCTGGCTTTACTTTTGCTTTCTTATAGAATTATAAATGGAATTCCTTTTAGGAAGCAAGGCTGAGCTAGTTCTTATAGAGAAAGGTGGTTCACACATAAGTGGGTCCATTTCAAGGAAATATTTCTTTCCATCTAAATCAGGAAGAAATCTGCATTTTGCCTTTGGTTGTCATGTGAAACTAACCACCATTATTACTCTGTACAGTATGGTATATAATCTTTCACAGATTATTTCTTCATGCTTCACTACTATTCTATAAGAGCCAGTTTCAGTGAACAAATATGGAGTTTTCTTCTAAATATTTAGAACATTTCTTCATAAAAACAAATTATTTTAATTATAGAATATCTATTCCCATAGTGGGTTATGATGAACCTGTCAGTCTTCTACAACCGTATGTATATTTTTTCATAAGATATGTGTCTGCAGCAATATTTTTGTGTTTAACAGTAAAGATTTAATTGAATAAAATGCACTATATATATTACCTAGAAATGAATATTTAAGGACGTTGATAATAACACTGTCAATTAAATTATCACAAATCACTTTCCCAAAAACTCAAAATGCAAGAAGAATGTTACATTTATTGAATTGTATAGCTTATGTCACTGTGCAGTTGATCTGCACAGTTCATGACAGACAAGATTTAACAAAGACCTTTCCCTGCCTTTGGAATTCAGGTAAGTGAAAAAACAGTATATTACTGTAGTTGAACCTATGGGGAACCATGGATAATTGATTTTTTTTCTCTCTTTAAATATGCAGGTAGAACTGTCTTATTAAGTTGTAAACAGGAGGATAAATATTACTCACAAAAAGTAATCAAATTTCTGAGACCTTTAATAATTTTCTAAAATTAATTAGCAGTTTGGTTACTTTGACATTATGGTTATACACACAAGATTAAATATCCAAATTTTTCTTTCTAGTTTACTGATAAAATCATAGAAACATGAATTTCTTATGTCTATATCTCAGAAGCTTTCATTTCTAAAATATTTTTATTTTCTTGCAGTCGTTAT
Source organism: Tetrao urogallus (assembly GCF_951394365.1). Lineage (NCBI taxonomy): Eukaryota > Metazoa > Chordata > Aves > Galliformes > Phasianidae > Tetrao > Tetrao urogallus. Next base: position 67,912,238 of record NC_136813.1, read on the forward strand.
ATTTATCTTTGATATAAATTATGACATTCAAAGGTACTAGTCTGATTTACATTTCTAGTTTTGTTCTTTTTGAAAGGAGTATATGAAAATGCTGTGATGTGAAAACACATTGGAAATGCATGATTGTATGTATGCACTGTATCAACATTCCTTCATAGATAATAGAAGTATTTAGGTCTCACACATGCACATTTATGTAACAAGAAGTAGCTCACAAATTAGAAGGAGTGTGGAGGGAACTGAAAATAAATATAATTCTGTGCTTACATGATTTTGTTGAAAGACAAATATGTAATTCTGTCCAACATCTACTTGACCTAACAGAAACGTTAATTAGCTATTTTTTTTAATTGATTGAAAAATACTTCTCCCTTCACCCCAAAAAATAGAGTCCAAGATTTTCAGCAAGAATACATTTTTTGCATAAATAATATCAGAAAGACATGAAAAAAATACATATATTGATAAGATCAGCATTTTTGTATTCATTATGACTTCCACAGATAGTTCCTAAGTACATCCTACTCTCCTAAACTTAGTTTTTGAATCTATTGTGTTTTAAGTCTCAGAAACCAATAACAACTATGTCTTGTCACATATAATCCAGTGTCAGAAAGGAGCTGAATTTCATCACTATCTAGGTATAGTATCACTAGTTCTCTGGAGAAGGGAGTTTCCTAAAGGAGATTAAAGGTGGCATGACTTGGAGATTTAGTGAGAAATTTAGCTGAAATGTTGAAATCTGTATCTGCTCACTTCTGCCTTGATACTTGGTATAAAGTCAGTGAAAAGAAGCAAGTGTTCTTCAAATGTGATTAATCTCATTCTAAAATTAGTGCTTAAAATAGGCTAGATGAAGCAAATCCATGAAATGTCTGTCTGCTCTCCACTGGAAATCAAGGGTGACTGGATTTGTTAATACATCTATACTTAAATAAGTAAAACTTATCTGGATGACTCTCCATAGTAATTTGTTGCAATTTTTACATAACTGCAGGAGCATCTACACTGCACTTCAATATCTAGATAGCTTGATCTGCTAAGAACACTCATCACATTTTTCTGAACTTGGTTGCATCCAGTCTTCACTGTGACAGAACTTTTAGTTTGCAGGAGACTAGCTTAGCCATTTTGATCACTTTGACATCTTGTTCTAAACCAGGCACTGGAGGAACATGGGAAAGAAAATACTAATTTTGGATGAGTGGGCAGTCATTAGTTCATTTTCATTGTAAATGGAAATACATGGGTATACCAACTGTAGCACACAGCCATATATCTCACTTAAGTCTTTATGGCAACTGATAGTGGTAGCAAAATGTCATCAAAGAATTTGTCTAACTTTTCCATCCTTACTAATTAAAATAACAATTCAGATAGTATGAGAAAACATAAATAGAAAACAAATTAGATATTATCTATCCACAATGTAAACAAAACAATATTTCCTTATTTGATTGAAGTTGACAGGAAGAAATCCCTTGAATTTCATGATGTACACCTATTCTTTGACAAGATTAGTATTGTAAAGGTAGATCTCTTTGTAAACAGCAACTGTCTTAAGTAATTTTATTACGGATGTGTAAATACAGAGAGGATTTGGTTTAAGATAGAGTTTAACACTGAAGAATCTTCTTGGATAACAAAATTAACAGCTCACTGTTGAGTGAGCAGTATCAGATGCATGCATTAGCAAGTTAAAAAAAATTCTACTCTAGTTTTGCAGAAGCCTAATATTTTACTAAATTCAATACAATAGTATATTAATACAAATAAATCTGTTTATTTGACAGCAATCAACTCTCAGATCATTTGGTGTTCTGTTTTGTTAGAACTACTGTAACCACACTGCCCTGTAAAAAGGTGTTTTTTTGTTTTTTTGTTTTTTTTGCTAACTGCAAGCCATACATTTTGTAATGAGTTTGCAAGGTCTCAGGATTATCTGTGACAGCATTTTTTTTCTAATTTCTGTAGCTAGAAACTGTTTAACTCTCTATGATACTGTCGTGGTTTTACAATCCTAACATAATGATGAAGTACAGAGAATGACAGGATTGGCACAATAACAAAACTTAAGAAATAACAACTTGCCATTAGGTCTCGAAGTAGAGGAAATAAGGCCATAACACCAAGTAATGACTTAGACACTAAATAAAAATATGTTCAACAAATTTAATTGTGTTATCATTGCTGAAACTTCATTAGATTTTATTTTTTTCCCAATACTTGCAGTAAATACAACTCAGCTAAAAACGACTCTCGGATTAAACTGTGTAAGTAAAATCATAGCAACAATGTTACTGACTTTATATGGAAGCTATGTTTCCTTTTGTTTCATAAGCAAGATTTTGAGCTCTGCTGCTAGTTGTTTATGAATCTCATAGTTTCCGAGGAATAAAGAGGTAATTTTTCAACACTAGAATTAATTGTTGAACCGCGGGTAAGTTTGAAAAATGAAAAAAAAAAAAAAAAAAAAAACCAAAAAAAAACAAAAAACCATGTTATTGAATAGTATCAAGGTAAAGAGCTCTAACAGCGAACATTATCCACGGTTTAGGAGAGATTAAATTGGACTTTTAGTACAAAAACAGTTTTCTGATAGTTTTTTTATTACATACTTAAGCTAAATACCTCAATCTCAGCTATTGACATATCCTGTCTTGTGTCTTGTCCTTGTAATCATGAATGCTTGTGGTTTTTTTTGTTTTTGTTTTTGTTTTTGTTTTTTTGTTTGTTATTAAACATAGGTGTTTTCCATATATTACATGTGCACCTACAGTACTCAAGATCGGGATATTACCTATATCACTCTGAAAGAAATGCTTCCTGTTTATTTCCATGGAAACTACAACTGGTACGAAGACCTCAATAGCACCCAAAGTCTCAGCTATAAAACATTTTTTTTCAGCATAGTCACCATCAATAGATTTACATTTTTATCAGTGTCAAGCAAGCAGTGTTGTAAAAATCTGCACAAAGTAACTTCTGCTTCTGTTTGTGTATGCCTTTACCTGTCAGAAATGAACTCCCCCATTTTTTAGTATTTGTTCTAATGCCAGTTTTTGCATGCACACATTGAACCCTGTTTGTTTTGTGAATAATGCCTTTATTATGTTGCCAGATTTATTTACTTTCACTCTTGATCTAGAGGCTGAAAGACACATGACCTGAATAAATTTTGATACAATAAATTCTATTTTGAACCATAAAAGACTTTTCTAAGTTAAAAGTACATACAAGTCTGTTTTCATTAAAGGTGTCATGGGTTTATGGACATCCATGATTTTTTTGCACTAATGACAAGAGTTTCAGATTATGAAAGATTTTAAGTCTCATAACAACAAAGAAAACTGCTACTATGTATGAACATACAATTTATTTTTCTTCCTACAGAAAATAATTCTGTTCAGTGTTTGGAGGACTTAATTATAGAGCATGCATATCTGCATTAAGCATAACTGCTTAATGCAAAGTTAAATATTTCTAAATGACTACTAAAGAGTCAGAATATATGTTTGATGCTGATTAGCTTAAAATGTGATAACGTCAATCTCATTTTAAGTGGTTGCTTGAATGTGTCATGGAACAGCCCTTTTACTAGTCATTAAGGGGAATACATTATGTACTTATATAATGCTAACTAATGGTAACTTATGTATTTAATGTTAACCATTATGTAGCTAACAGAGAAAATAAACCACTTTTAAGCCTACACTTAGAAAAAAATCATGATTCTACTGTTAAAAATACCTTATGTTTTACCTACATCAGTGATTATATACCTATTCCAGGAGTAACTCATGGGATCCAGATCATGTGTTACAACATAACTCAAAGTTTTCCAGTTTTTCCTAGAGTAGATTCCTCATGTTCACATTACAGTACATGTGTATTGTTCTCTTGGCCCAGTAAGTTACCTCTTTCATTAAGCATTTTAGGCATGTCTTTATTTCTTTACACATCTCATCAGCTCTCTTTCCATATGTTTCTGTTCTCTCGTGTTTTGTCTTCAGTTCCTCACTGAAATACACTCACAAGAAATATCAGGATAACATGATGTTGAACATTTTTCTGCTGGGACTTTTAAGTGCCAAGATAATAAAAATGAAAAAAAAATCTCCCTTTTTTTTTTTTTTTTTTTTTTTTTTTTTTTTTCAGTGAGAGCAGTATAGTTTAATGTAATTTATACTGAAATATTGACTACCGTATTGATGGAATAATTGACATTATATGTAAGGCTGTCATAGTAATTCTGTCATTATTTTACAATCTGAATATATCATTTGAGAATTGTACTGGGAGAGATCTGCAGTCTTTTGATATTTTTCCCAGTATTGTTGATCATGTCTCATATTTCAGTGCTACCTTTGTTGTTTCAGCTTCTATTTCTCTTGCAGCGAGCTGTCCACCTAGGGTATATTGTGTCTTGTTTGAGAATGTTTTGAATGCTAAATACAGTCCAGGGACTAGCAACAGACAACATTCAGAAAAAATAGAAAAAATTGAATTGAATACAACAGAAATACTAAGAAGCACAAGAAAACAAGTAGAGGAAAGGAATAATTTAGGTCAAATTTGGGAATATTATTAGTTCAAGCAGAGACACTTTTCACTTCATAGTACTTTTGAAGAATCTAATTATGCTTACCTCTGTATTCAAACTTTCATCTCATCACTGATTTTTTATAAAATTTCTCTTAAACTGTAATTTAAAATTAATATTTAATGTTGGCCTTAAGCAGATAATTACAGTACTGGAAACAGATGTGAAAACACAAAGAATTTCAATTTTAATCTTAATAAGAATGTAGGGCTACAGCAAAGCTACATTTCATTTGGTGCAAATGGGAATATTCTTAAAAATGATTCAAGGGAGTATATAACGAACTAGAACAATAAAGAAGTGTGTAGCAGTTCTCAGTACAGATTTATTATCTCATAGTTGAATATATTTACAGTTTTGTGAAGTACAGACTGAATTTAGACAATATTTCATAACAAACTGGCTAGATTTTTACACTCAGGCCAAGGAAGTGTGAACTGACACTTTAATAGAGACACCCAGAAACAAACCTGAAATTTATAAGAATTTTAAAAGCTTTATATAGTTGTATATTTTGTGCATCTTATTTACTAATAACCTTTTGCATATAATCTAGATGCTGAAAATATCTGAACCTTCTACAGACACTCTTCATTCATGAGTTCTTGTATTTACTCACTCTGAAGTGTGAGAGTCGTGGAGTTACAATGAGTTTACATTTGTTTCTAAGTGGCAAACAGAGTGGATGAAATGCATCAAATATAACAAATCCAGTTATCTTTTCAGCATGCTTTGCCACAGGAAGAACTGTCAACAAGCACTGAACTGTGGAAGTTCAGCACTTTTAAAATACACTTGACTAATGCATTCATTTCTGTTCTTGATTGCAGCCCTATAGTACTTCGTGTGTGTGTGTAATGGATTACTATTTTTTATTCATTAACATTTCTTAAGAAACAAATCCCTATGATTTGCATTTCATATTGTTGAAATAATTTCTTAGTACTTGAGGTTTTGCATAGGTTCTCCTTGAAGGAGCATTCCACTTGAATAGTGAATTGCTGGTAATTTACATCATGATGAGAGAGAACCAGATAAGATAATTTTCCTTTTTCTACCTATTGATTCAAAATGACAGAGATATTAAAAAAATAACTAAAAAAAAATGCAGGAACAGAACTAAATATTCAGATCATTAATGCAATTGACATTGTAATTGTTCTTTTTAACGTGATCAGCTATTTTTGATTTATATTTTTAAAATCCCAAGAAAGAATTGTTTGTAAATCTGCAGGAAAGCTACAGATAGTTTCTACATCATTTTTGAAACAAATTAAGTTTAAAGTTAAAGTTTAAAGTAAAGTAATTGAAACTGCAAATATTTTAGAATGTTCTAATGATCTGATTAACGCAAAACATCCATTGAGCATGATTTTATTCATTAGATATTATGCTAAATTGTTTTCCACAAGGAAAAAAAATGTTTACTTAATGTTGCTGGAACATATTCTTCTATCTCTCCATGAATCAATGCTATAAGATTAACAGATATACTTAATTATGGAGCTTATCTGGTCCATTGACTTTTTGATGAAGATTTTGTTTCTAAAACCTACTTAGCTGTTTTCAGTTCACTTATCATCTGTAAGTACTTGATTCAGTCTTCCAAAGATTATACTGCGTAAAGAAAGACAGACAACCCAAAATCACTGTCTGTTTCTCCAATACGTTATGTAGATTGTATTTACAGACTGACTAGTTTGAAAGCAAATTGAGGAAAAAAAAAAAAAAAGACTAAGATGAGACAGCAAGAAGTAGTATTAGTTTGGATGGACCAAAATGATACGGGAGGAGAGATAAAATATCGATAATGGGCTTACGTTGATAAAACTTCTATATATGTGTATATATAAGTTTGATCATATGTATACACACACATTCATATACATAAGATATGTATCTATATGCATTAATTTAACTCTATACACATCTATGCAATATAAGAATTTTTATATGCATGTGTATAGTTAGTAATGTAATAAAAGAAAATAAAAGTTTAGAGAGTAGTCTTCTTGTTATCCAAGAACATGACATTAAAAGCATAGACACATAAGTCCAGAATTCTAGTGTTTTGTTAGGGGGAAAAAAAAAGCCGCTTAAGCAAAATATACATTGTTTCTATAAAGTAAGCATACGTGCTGGCTTTGTATGGAAATGGTGGTTGATCTTCAATATGTAGCTCTCAAGATTATGAACAGGTAAAACTTTAAAGCATTGTTTGACTTACTTTTCCAGCATTATAATCATTTTTATCAATATGTAATATTATATTTTATATATATATATATATATATATATATAATATATTAGAATATTCTTGAAAGTTCAATGGTTGTCATAATCTTTCTCTTTAACTCACAGAAATTGTTTGCTATTAACATCAGTATTCAGGCTTCCTATGAAAGCCTGGAAAATACTGTCAATTTACAACAGAAATGGAAAATGTTTTGAGAAAAAAAGTTAAATGCCTGATGTAGATACATAGAAAATGAAATACAGTACAAAAAACAACTAAGTACTAGTATTAGTACAGTGTTGCTAAGCACTCAGATTTTACTGTGTAATGAGAAAAGATCTGAAAAATTTTTTATATTGATAATAGATTTTGTAAATTTTGCATAGCATTTTGAATAGAATAAATGTCTGAATATTGCCTGAAAAAGAAGAGAAATAAAGAAAAAAAACCCACAAAAAATAAAAAACCCAAAAATTTTAAGGGGTATTTACAAAATTATATATTTGTTTATTTCTATAAAGCTGGAAAGTAGAATAAAACCAACACAGACAATATGATAAATAAAGTCTTCCTAAATGATTATGCAATTGTAGCAGCAATTTTCAAAAGATCACATTTGTTTCTCTACTTTAGTTCTGTTAGTTAGCATCTTACATCAATATTTTATGCGTAGTGCATGTTTCTTCTACTGATGTATTTTCATTCCTACAATTTTGTACTTTCTCCAGGTGACATACATCTCATTTAATTGCAGATGGTGACAGTCGGCTGTAGGTTGAAAAAAACATTGAATGGAAAAAAAGACCGCATCAATAACCTCACCATTTTTATATTGATACAAATAACAAGTACTTAAGAATATATTATCTTTTTAATATCAATTTATAGACTGAATTTCCAAAGACTCCAAGAAATCTAAGAACTGTCTAGTAAAAACACACGTGACCAAGACAATCTTGGCTATCTTGAAACAAGTTTTCAAAGCTTCAGATAAATTAAATAGATGATATCACATCTCAAAGGAATGTTAATAAGGATTTGAATAAAACTACACTTTGAGGGAGCTTTAATGAATATGTAAGTTAACTTAGAAAATGACTCAGACATCCTTACTGCATTGGTACATACATAAGTATTACCTTATTGGAATTAAAAGGAAATATGTCTGTATGGCTTCCATTATATCTAATGATGTGGCCTTAAGTCTGTAGTAATTTGAATGCAACATTACCCTTGGATCTAGTCCCACATACTTTTGATGGAGATAAAATATTTTTAGACCACAGTTTCTCTCATCTTGGTGGCACTGGAATTCTTTGAATGATTTGATACTCCAAAACAGGCTTTCCCATGACTCCAGTTGTGGAAATGTATGACTGATTAGAGAAATCTCCCTTACAGTCTTTGGTGAAAGTCAGTTTGACTTTTGCCAGTTCACATGTTATTTTTCTTTCACAGTCTGGGATAGATAGTTTCAAATTACTTGTATTCAATTCAATCGCATTAAAAAAAAATGTAAAGGGACTATCATATATGAATAAAGTTTCAGTCTTTCCTGATTTTTTAACATGGTATGTAAATCACATTTTATAGCAGCTATTTCTTCATTTCTATTTATTTTTTTACTAGATATTGCTTGAACCACTGTAATATCTTCCTCTAAAAATAATGTGAATACATAGTCACAGGAATGTTCATTCTTTTAATTATGTGTGCTTACAAGTATATATTAACAACTTGTCATCTAGAACCTTACTTCTGCATGCCTTGAAATAACCTGTAAACTTTGAAAATAGTTCTCTTTCCTATAATTGTTCTTTGTTCATTTGTTTTTCCTCTTGTCTTGAAATACTAGATGTCCTTTGTCCTTTGCATAAAGTAGCTATTTCTCTTTAAGAATAGCACAAAGATTTTCTAGAAGTGGAATAAATGTGGCTATGCAGCAGTTAAGAAATCAACTGTCAGACTGGACATTTAGGTATTTATTTATTTCTCATTCTGTTTGGATACTGGTACTTAATCTAGATATAATATTTTCCTCCCTGCAGTGCAGTAAAGCAGTTTTATTTCATGCTGTGGAATAAATGGCTCTGAGACAAGAAATGAATGTTATTCATTTCTGTCTTTACATCCATATAAAGACAATACATACAGATAAAAACCCCGTATCACAGGAGAGCCCAAACTTTTGAAATAATTGTAATTCATGTAAAAAATGCAGTTTCCTATAAGCAAAAGAAAGAAAAGGAGACAAAGCATCTCCCCCTGAAATTTGTGTTAATAAATCATTCTGCACAATGTCAGCTAAAACGACTCAATCATCTGCATAGGATGATTCACATTGATGTCTATCAACATAAAATATAAAAAAAATAGAATGTGTATATAAGTTTTTTTCCTTTATAATACATTTTGTACATAACGTTAAGAATGTAATATATTTGAAAAAATTCTGTGTCTGATTGACAAGAAGCTTTAGAAATCTTGTGAAAAATCTCATTTCATTCAAGTTGATTTCACAACATTATGATGAAAGTTTTGCTATCAACATCAAAACTGGCTTAGAGGGCTGATCTTTCTACAAATACCATCACATCCTCCATTTACGTCATGGTTGCTCACAACTTTTTTCACTTTTTCCCATCTTTCTTTGCACTTAAAAGCTGTTCTGCTCATGGTACTTCCTGTTTCTCTGTCCCATCTGGACACCTACCTGTGCACCCTGCTGTAGGGAGGCTGCTTTGACAGGGGAGTTGGACTCAGTTATCTTTAGAGGTCCCTTTCAGTGTCTACAGTTCTGTGATTCTGTGATTATATTTTGGAAGTGGGAATTTAACAGTCTGAGCTTTGAGAAAAGGCTAAAAATGCACACACCTAAAAGAATTCTTCAACATTCTTTTCAAAGCACAACGTAATGTGTTTGCATGAGAATTTTATCCTTTGCAAGCCCTGGGCTAAACATTCAAGTTGAGTTACTTGAATTGTGTTGATATAAACTTACGTTTATTTTTAGGAGCAATGCTCTCTTCAGGGCATTAAAATCTTGGCTGCAAACACAAATGTATCCTTGTTTGATGCTGATAAAGACATACATGTGCTTTTATTTTCCTAATACATGGTGAAGGTTTTCTGGTTCATCCGCAGTTCTGCTGTGCTGGGGGACACAGCCAGAAGCATGAACCACTAGAGCAGAGATGGGCTAAGATTTCTACTGCTTACAATGCATGTTGAAGTCTAGTCCCTGCTCTGTCTTTAAAGGGTACTGGAATAGAAAACAGATTTGTTCTCTTGGATTCATGTGGATAATAAAAAAAAAACCTGGAACAGAAAGAAAGTATCTTGCCTCTCAACAAAGAAAACGATAATATGTAAGACACAAGTCCATTCTAGAACAGTTTTGTTTTGAAGACAATATTAAGCTGATTTCTTATATAGTGAGTTATTTTTTGTTTATTTCTTTTGCTTTGGTTTTAGAAGTCATAAACAATCTGGGTTTACTTCCAAAACAGAAAAATTAAATTATAATGAAATTCTAATTAACTAATATTGAGAATAAATTGCACTTGCTACTTCATTTATTTCAGGCCTTACTTAAAACTAAGAGCTCCCTTTCGTAAGATTTAAAGATGTGTTGGAATATAATAATAATTTTAATTTACATTTTAGAGTCATCCGAGGGTCACCATGGGTATTATCAGATATTAGTGCAAGGAGTATAGAAATAAACAGATTTCATTTTTTCTCATTTTAAACAATGATCATTTTAGTAGATTGTTACCACTGTGTTAAAAAATGACGTGTGTAAAGCACAGAAGTGCAGCAAGGAACAGTGAACAGTGGTTACAATTGTTGAGTTTTACAGTGATTGAGTGGGGTTTGCTGGAGCTGGAAAGCTGGAAAGCTAACAGGTGCTGTCATTCCCCAACAGATCCAGAATAATACATGTATTCTGACAACAAATAACAGAAACAGAGGAAAATCTTCTATTTCAAGTCCCTGCGAATATGAAACTCTGGCACAAATGCTTTGAAGTATATCATAAAGTTAAAAAGAAACACCTTCCAGAACACTAGAGGCAGGACCAAGTGAAGAGATCTGTAATATCAATATGCAGTACTGATTTTTTTTTTTTCTAAGACCTTTTTTAAATATTTTCCTGATATATTCATGGAGAAAATTATTATGTGCAAAATAAAAGAACATTTATCTCACTTAACATTAATGCTTTAAAAATTGTGGAATAAGAAAAATGATGTCAGGATTAAGTACGAAAAAAAAAAAAAGAAAAAAAAAAGAGAGATGCCTCATGTCATTTGAAAGATCTGAGGATATTCTAGACGTCTGCAGAAATCTAGCCGATATGAGATATGAGACTAGGGATACAGGACCATTGGAGGGCAACAGCAATAGGTCTGATAGTCCACACTCCCCAGAATGCCATTGCAAGACTTTGCTTGGGCATCTATATCTAGGTGCCACTGAGTGGCTATAATTTGTAATTTCCAGATTTCCAGCAAGCAATACATATGATATAACTTGGATACCCATTTTTTTCAGGTACAACCATGCCATTCACAAATACAAAGATGTGACTAAAGATCTCTTGGAAGAAATTCTGATGCAGCAGAAGCTGGGTGGTAGGTGGATGAGGCTTTTACAGTGGCTCAGAAGCAAAGTTCAAGCACTAAAAGTCATCCCCAGCAGCTAACATTAGAATTAATTCTTTCAAAGAGAAATAAGCTCTTCTTTTTTGACGTATTTTAGTTTACAATACATTTTCTGTCGTGCTTTTGTTGCTGGTGGTGGTGGTTTGTTTAGGGATTTGTTCATTTCTGTTATTTTTACTTTTGGGGGGGTTAGTCGATTTGGTTTGAGAGGCAGGGATTTTCACTTTGGACATTTATTACAGTCACAGACAGACATCAGTGCTTACAAATGAGGACAAAATTTCTTCATTACAACTTATAAATGAATGCAGAATGAGTTTTGAGTCCTATGTCCTGGAAATAAATGTGAAATGTGTCACAGATTCTAATGGGAACTGGCTAGGTTATCACCTAAATCCTGTTAAGAAACAATGGATGATATATATAGTCCTTCAAATTAGCAAATGATCAATTAATATTTTGACAAATAAATTATACAAATTGTAATGCTTTTACTCTTCTGAAAAGATACATATAGAAAATCAAATTCAGAATAAAATTTTAAGAAGAAATAAAAGAGAAAAAGGAAAAGGAATAAGACTCATTTGCAATAACAAGGTAAAATTAATACATTCCTTTGTTGGAATTTGATTATTTTAAAACAATCTTTGCATGTAAATCTCTATCAAACATATAGTTTCATTATCCTTATTCCTATATCATAAGTTCCACAGGTTTGAAGAAATAAAACTGACATCTAGATAGAATGAGCCCATTTCTAGAAAGCTGTATATAGTATGTCAAAACACAGTCAACTGTCATTAGCTTAGTAAATCTGTACTGCATCACTGAACATTATCTCTGTTTCATCCATTATGGTGCAGTGATTGCTTATTATGTTCCCAGAGCTCTTTTATGTGAAAGAGCAAGAGTGGTGTCTGCCAAAATGGTCTTGCCATGTCAGAGCAGTTTTAATTGAGCTGAGCCATAGGACCCTGGCCAGTGCTATTACAGGAGCACAGAACCATTTGGTGAATAGCACTCTATGAGATTATAGCTGTTCAGAGTATAATGGACAGTTACTTTAATAACCTCCCCAACTCAGATACTATAAACAAGTCCAAAGGTAGTCATTTTACCTAGTTATGCCATTTCCCAAAACAGTGTGGGTCTGATGCTTTGTGTCTATCTTTTATGTGAAAATTACTGCTTGTCTTGGCAACAAGTGTTATCCATTCTGTGGTCAATGAAAGGAGAAAGAGGAGGTCATCTTCAGGAAGTATTTCCTGCTTAAATTCCTTCTCCTTCTTTAGAGCAATTGCATTATCGAAGTAGAATGAGAGCTAATGGGATTTAAGTGTTTTTTTTTTTCAAATTTTTTTCAAATGAAAAATATGTTAATGATTCAATAGAAAATTAATTAATGAGGAAAATATTGCTAAGTTTATGAAAGCTGATTGTAAATTAAAAAATATATAAGGAAATGTAAATAAGCATCTGAAAATTTACTCTTTCAATAGTTTTATTTCTGTTTTTCTCATAGTTTGCATTACATTTATGGTGCTTCTACAGTGCTTTTTTTTCTTCCAAATCTCTTCACCTTCAAACCACAGAAACAGTCATCAGTTCATCAGGAAGTTGGTGAAAATGACTGTATTACTCCACTTCTTAATAATAATAATAATAATAGTAATAGTAATAATAATAATAAAAAGAATGTGCACATTTTAAATCTCCTTTTGAAAATTATGTATAAATAAATACAGATTTTCACATATCTGTGCACCTGTGAGAAGCTCCCTATCCCTTGTTTACCTATTTTCCTTCTTTCCTTTCCTTTGTCCTTTTTCCTTTTCCTTTGTCTTCCTCTTCCCTTCCTCTTTTTCTTCTTTCCAGACTTCTTTCCCCATCTCTTACTTTCTTTTGCTAGTTATTTTTCTCTGGGCTGGCAAGAGTTCAGCTACATGCCAGAGCTAATGCAAAGGACTGTATAGTAAAACGCACCATAGAACAGCAATGTTCTCACTTCATCAAAAGACAAAATACTTAATGGGATTGGGATATTTGGCTGACTTCATTTCCTCAAGACTCCTTCCCTGACCAGCCTAGTCCTGACCCTTGTAGATTTTGGGACTCTGACTGTAGGCAGTACATATCTATAGCAGACTGGACCCAAATAACCTACTTGTATTTGTTACCCTTATGAAAAACTTGTAAGATGAAAGCAGGCAATACTAAGCACTGTCAGAAAGAGCATATGAAATGTGTTTTTAATTATTTTTCTTCATCATCAGGGAACCTATAGATTTTGGTTGAATACCTCTGCTGAGAGAGAAAATATATATCACTTCGGGTCAAAAGTGAAATGACAGCTGGATGGTAGAATTATTTAGATATCATGTACCGTCTACTTTCTCTGCCTCCTTTATCCAAACTACAACAGTATCTTCCAGCTGCTGTTGGCGCTAAAAATGGATCCATAGAAACTTCACTGCTACAGGATTCTACTTACTAGTCTTAATCAAAATAACAGTTGGCTGATGTAGGGCAGGTTTTGACAAAAAAAGTTAATTGAGAATTAATTATCAACTAAGACTTTGAAATCTATTCCTGAAAGCCATACAAACATCTGAGATTTTGTAATTTCACCATTCTTTCCTTTCCTTTCCTTTCCTTTCCTTTCCTTTCCTTTCCTTTCCTTTCCTTTCCTTTCCTTTCCTTTCCTTTCCTTTCCTTTCCTTTCCTTTCCTTTCCTTTCCTTTCCTTTCCTTTCCTTTCCTTTCCTTTCCTTTCCTTTCCTTTCCTTTCCTTTCCTTTCCTTTCCTTTCCTTTCCTTTCCTTTCCTTTCCTTTCCTTTCCTTTTCTTTCCTTTCCTTTCCTTTCCTTTCCTTTCCTTTCCTTTCCTTTCCTTTCCTTTCCTTTCCTTTCCTTTCCTTTCCTTTCCTCTCCTTTCCTCTCCTTTCCTCTCCTTTCCTCTCCTTTCCTCTCCTTTCCTCTCCTTTCCTCTCCTTTCCTCTCCTTTCCTCTCCTTTCCTCTCCTTTCCTCTCTCCTTTCCTCTCTCCTTTCCTCTCTCCTTTCCTCTCTCCTTTCCTCTCTCCTTTCCTTTCTCCTTTCCTTTCTCCTTTCCTTTCTCCTTTCCTTTCTCCTTTCCCTTTCTTATCAGATATCATAGTAAATGATCATGTACCCTACAAGCAAGCATGTTTGAAGGAAAGGTTTGCAGTTTCCTCACAAAGTAAATATGCAAATAGTTCTGACAATATGTGAACTGTAGTGACAACACGTTTTGTTTTGTCTCTTATCAGCAAAACCATGAAATAATGCTAAATGGGACTACATTCTAGACTAGTATTTTGCAATATTCTTCTCCTCATCAGAGGCATCAAATTAAAATATAGTTTTCAATTCCATTGTTTTAATCAGTTCTGCACAGACTTTTGTACTGCAATAGTGAGTTTAAGAAAGCAAAGGAAATGTCATTATGAGAATTTATTTCATATCATACCAGGAACTGCAGGGAAAGAAAACAATTTAAAAGAAGTTGTTAGATTCTCAAAACTAACAAAGCAAAACAAACACACAAAACAAACAAGAAAACAAGCAAAAATAAAATAAAATAAAAGGAAATAAAAGGAAATAAAAGGAAAGGAAATAGGGAAGGGAAGGGAAGGGAAGGGAAGGGAAGGGAAGGGAAGGGAAGGGAAGGGAAGGGAAGGGAAGGGAAGGGAAGGGAAGGGAAGGGAAGGGAAGGGAAGGGAAGGGAAGGGAAGGGAAGGGAAGGGAAGGGAAGGGAAGGGAAGGGAAGGGAAGGGAAGGGAAGGGAAGGGAAACAGCCGGCAGATATTGTGGATCCAAGACTTCTAGAAAAAATTCTGGATGCATTTCCCTGTCTGTTTAAAAGAAGGTATTCTTGATCTCTTGGATGAAAGAAAACAAGCTCTATATGAGAGCAGCTGAAAAAATATAACTAGAAGTAAACAGAAGGCCATTCGCTTGCAACAACAGAAAAAGGACTGTAATTTAAAAAGTAGCCTAGAAGCATTGACCTCCATACATTGTCATGATGAATATAATATGAGAATAGTAGCATATTCAGTTTCACGAAATTAAACCTGAATTAATTGTGGAAGACAGTGAGCAAAATGCAATGCAATGAAGTAAACAAACTGGAAGGATGCTGGAGAAGATACATACCTTTAAAGATTATTATTATAAGAAGTAAATAAGTTTATATGAAAGTACAAAGGTTTCCATGTTTTATTAAGAATGAAAAGGAAAATAGAGCAGGGAAGAAAAAAAGAAAAAAATAACAAAGATGAGTGTTCAAAGTTTATAATTGGAAAAGCCATGATTATTCTTGCTGTTAAATTCCTGAACTTATGTTTTGATCTAATACTTGTTATGTCCACTTGAAGTTTTCTAGTACTTTGAGTGGGCTGGTGATAGACAGAAATGCATTTTCTTTTCATTGTTTGTCAAGGGTCTACAACACTCCAGAAGTAATTGCATGACAGCAATTGGGACAGAATGCGTTCCTGACATGTTTCAAGGCTATTGCTTTTCAAAAGGCATAAACAATGAAACTCAAGTCTTCTCAAAAGAAGAGAAAAATATCTTTTTCTTTGCAGTTGGTACAGGCATTAAAGTTTGGTACAATGGTTTTAGGAGAAGTCCATAAGCTCATGAGTTTAGGTAGAAAAAAAAAAAAAAAAAAAAAAAAAGAAAGAAAAAAGACTGAGATTATTTAGCACTCCATGTTGCTCTATGTTGATAAAATTAAGTGCAATTACTAATGAAAAAATGAAAATTTAACATGATGTCAAATGGATTCATGCACGGCAAGAAGTAGCCTTAATACCAGAATATTTTAGTGTTATGTAGACAGATACACATAGTGAAACTGTGGCTAGGCACACTAAGAAATGACAGCAGAAAAAGAATAATCTAAGTTGTCATGAATCTTGAGCTGCTGCAGAAAAAAATTTTTTACCCATACAAGGACGGCTGTTCATTTACATTGACCCCCCAGATAATCAGGGACTGAGTGCTAGTTCACTGCTGTTCTTTGTACGGCAACTCTAAAGGTTTTCTCATTAACACTTGCATGTTACAGAAGTACAGCAGAAATGTTATTAGCAAATCCAAATGAGTAAACCATATGACTGAAGCTTTTGCTTTATTTCCTACGCTCTAATATTAAAGTTATGACATATGTTGGAGGGAAATGAAGTATGCAAAATTTAATTCGTACTACAATATTGCTATCAGAGTAAGATATTAATATTACAAATTCTATTAATTTCAGAAATAGCTTTAAATTGTGCCAGTTTGTGGGAGTAAATATTTTTGACTGGTAATGTTATTCAATGTATTATTTGGGCATTGATTTTATAGAAACAGAATTGTTTTAAACAGTAATTAGATTTATTTTCTGGTGAACTGTCAGTTCAGGCTGCCAGCTCTTCAATTTTATTCTTTTTCAATTCAATTTAAATTTCAACTTAATAGAGTCTATCATGGCTCAGTACATATGTTTTATCAAGTTAATATAACATAACGTAACATATATATACATATACATCAGCCTACATAATGTAACATATATATATTTCCCAAAGAAGATTATGGTCAAGAAGTGATCACTTGTTCTTGCTTAAAATGGTGACTAATGGTGACTAATTTGCTATCAAATGTTAGTGTGGACCCATAAGTTGCTATCAGTTTTTATTCAGATCTGGCTATTAATTTCAGGGATAGGTTTATTTAAACAGTTATAGTACAAAAAAAAAGCATTTATTTGCTTCTCTTAGGGTTGGTACACATCAAGCAAGTAATTATGAGTATACACCTGTCAAACCAATTGCTTTTTTGTTTGTTTGTTTGTTTGTTTGTTTGTTTGTTTTGGTCATTTTATGCTGCTCTACTGAGAAATACATCTATTTGTGTAATTTTACTAATGAAAAAATGAAAATTTAACATGATGTCAAATGGATTCATGCACGGCAAGAAGTAGCCTTAATACCAGAATATTTTAGTTACCCTGTTTTCCCTGAGTTTGAATTCCAGTTTTCTTTTAACTGAATGCATTTTATTAAAAAACAAATAAATAATAGGATGAACGTTTTATTCAGACTTGAAGTTTTTGAGATTACCTTGGATTAATTTGAACTATTAGAGAGGGAAAAGTAAAAGAAAGGAAGATGGTGCACTGTGCCAAACAAAAGGAAGAAAAGTAGTACATGGTGCATAATTTTATTTGTTGAAATCTTAATCTTAAACTGTCACTATTCATTTTCCATTTATATTAGGAAAAGATGGTTGAAAATGACTTGGCATTTTTATCTTTTGACATTTTCAGAGCTAATTATAGGTTAATTAACTCAGAATAATTCTAGCAGGCATTTATTCTCAATGTTTGGCATATTTCAATGGACCTCACACCATGAGGTAGTTGAAATAATACTGGGACATCCCTTACTATTGCAAATCAACTAAAACCAATGTTTTTCATACAATCATTAAATGAAAATCCATGTACTTCTGTACTGTGTCTTTGTGAGTCTGCTACTCTTCTTTTTATAAGAAAATACTGAGAACTTCTTACATAATAACATAAGAATGTAATATGAATTGAATATTAGTTTTGCATTTTAAAAAATGTAAGTCATTCAGTGTGAATGAAATACGCTGCTTATATTTTGCCAAAATTAAAGCACACAGTACAAAAGCACATAGAACAAAGCTCTATTCTAAAGAGCTTACATCTTTAGAGTATGTCCTGGTTTTATTAGAATTCCATATCATGACATAATGTGTCAGGCTGTCTGATGCATAACACAGTGTTGAGTGCACTTCCTGGGTGTTGTACTTTCTAGAATAGTCAGCTATTTTCCATGAGTTCCAGCTCTGGGAGATGTGAACTTCCAATTCTGGGAGAGGGGGAAGTTCTTTCATTTTTTCTAGGTGGTAAGCTGTGGAGAGCCTGTCAATAAAGATTCAGACTGAGTCTTTAATAGCATTTAGTAACAGGAATGACAAGAGTTAAATGTAATGACAAAAGGTGCAGTGTCTGATGCATAGACTCAGATGTGAATGATCCAAATCGTTTATTATAAGTTCTCACATCACTTATATACCTTCACAAGTTTTCTTTTTCTAGCTTTCCCATCCACCCCTACAACTTTCCCATCCACCTTTACATGTCAACAGAGCATTCTACAAAACACTCTTTAACCGTTCACACAGGCGCTTATCCAATCAGAGCTGTGAGACACTCTTTCTTCTTCTAGAGGTGTCCATGCTGTTTATCTTGCTCCACAGCTTCTGCTCAGAACAGTTCTTCTAGTATTTAATATCAAATAAAAAAAAGCTAACACTGCATACAATTGCTCTTTAAATTCATTAAGGGATGAGAAAGAGAGATAGTAGCATTCTTGAGGAAGAAATTAGAGTTCTTAAATCAAGATAAAGTAAGAGAAAACTGTTCTATTTGATATGACAATGTTGGAAGAACAAACATGAGTAGGTATAAAGAAAATGTAAAAAAAAAAATGGGTGACACTTTAGAAAATGTTAAAATGACAGAGTTGTAGAGTCTTCTAGATGTAGTGGGAACAAAAAGTGACATACTTTTAAAAATCACATCTATCATTCTGTTAAAAAGTTATTAGCGACCTGATCTTGCTGACTCGGGAGAAATAGAAGTCCCCTGTCATTAAACACTAGGTAGTGCATATAGATAATTATTTAATTTGGGGGGGGGAAGACTCGTAGACTGACAGGGTATAATAGCTGATATAATAGCTTGAGGATAGGAAAACAGAGGCTGCACACGTTATTCATTGCTAAGAGAAGTTTTCATTTCCTTTGTCTTAACTTGGAATATTTTTTATTAAAGGATTAGATATTTACCCCAGAATAACAAGTAAACGGTTGTTTTTCCTTGAAACAGCTTTGTTCTTGTCAATAATATGTTTATACAACTTCCATTGAAACACTTTTAACATTTTAGTTATAAAAGATTTATCGACTCCAATAAAAGAAACTCTAGAGAGATGTGTACCTTGGCCTACTTTTGTAGAATAAAATATTGTTCAAATATTGGAGAAATAGAGGCTATATTCATGTCTTTCCAGAGTAGAAATAAAACAACAGAAGTTGATGACAGTATTTATTTTTCCTGTACAGAGCTTTCCCAAATAAGGAAAATTTACAAAGTCAGCACAAAGAAAAAAACCTTTATACGTAAATGCCAGTAAGGTGGGAATAATATGTATATATACTAGCCTAAAACACACTAACCATTTTAAAGCAAATTGAATAAAACAAAGTAACACAATTTTAAAGGTAGCACTGAAATCCTGTCATTTAAAAATATGTCAAAATTGCTGTATAAATTTATAGGATACTGATAGCAAACTCCTAACAAAACTTATTAAAAATATGCTTATAAAAATATTTTTTTAGACCATAATGCTTTTTATGATGTCATACAAGACCAAATTTTAATATTCTGATTACATCTATACCTGGCCTTTTCAAGCCATGAAACTGTAAGTCTGAAAGGCAGCCATCTAATCAATTCTCCTTGTCCAGGGCAGAATCATCTACACTTAAAATATCATGATAGAAACTTTAAATTTGCTTTTAAGTATGATAACAGAGACTGCACAGTCATCCAAGGCATTTTACTCCAATGTACATCATTATTATTGTTAGAAAGTGTTTCCGAATGTGAATACTCTTTAGCTTTAGTCCATTATTCCTAGACAATTTGTTATAGATTTGCAGAACAGATTGTAATCTTCCTTAGCTATAGCAATCACTATATATTTGAAATCTGTTATCATATCTTCATCTTTCCTTCCTCAAGCTTCTGACTTCTTTTATTTAGGCTAAATAGATGCCATTCTTCCACAAGTTCTCTCATCACTGAGTCACAATTTTGTTTTTCAGTTGGAAACCTGATACCAATTTCTCTACTCTGTGTGCAAGATGCTATTCTAAGCAATTGCATTTCCTGATTGAGCAGGTTGATAAAGTGCAATCAAGAAACATCAAGATCAGCACAGTTTTTGCATATAAATAGGTATATGATAACTGAGGCTCCTGAAAAAGATTCTGGCAGCTGAATTCCAGAATGGCAGAATAAATATAAAAGGTTTGAGTAATAATATTCACTACAATTAAATACAATGGAAGATGAATAATTAAAAATATATTGGCAGGGACAATAGTGAGGCAATCCATCTGTCTTCTGGATAAATTTAAAAAAACAGCTTCAAAGTAATCTCTGAACTTGCTAATACAAGATTTAGGAAACTGTTTCAATGTAAGTGATAAGGAAGCTGTTTTCATTATCAGTGCTATATCTAGGCACTGATAATTTTGCTTCTGTTTTCTTATATGTAACTCATTACATTTAAAAAAAAAATATAACAGCAGTTGTGTTTCACTTTTATCAGATTCATTGTGCTTAGTCAACTACTTAAAAATTCTCATTCTGTTTTTGGCATGAACATTACCACGATCACAGGAGAATGAACTGGTGAAAATTGCTGGTTAACCTTGGGTAGAATCAAGCCACAGGTTGTTAAGGACTATACTTGAAATATATTGATACTTGATATTTACTTGAAATATCCTTCCAAGAACAAATAAAGAAATAAAGATATGCTTGTATATAAATAGGATATGTAAAAATCTAGAGAATTATATCAACCTAGCTCAGCACTGAAACTGCAGCAAGAACTAATCTCACCCCAACCAGAGAAAGGGCTCTACTGGATTAATTTCTTTCTTGGATGCCTCACATATCTGAAGTTGTACTGATTCCATAACAAGGGCTGCTCCAAAAATAATGCTTCCTATTTTATTATGTTGGCCCATAACATCATAGGTTGTATGTTGATATGGCAGGAGGATGAACCTTCCCATTAATATTCTGTTACAGTTTGTTTCCGTGAGAAAGATGGCAGCAGAGGGGCAGACTGACAAAATGGCATCTAACATGGAAGTGAGTAGGAAGCAAAGGTGTGTCATTAAATTTCTCTATGGAGAAAAAATCTCACCTACTGTTATTCATAGAGACTTGCTGAACAATGGTGGAGAACAAATAATGGATGTGAGCACAGTGTTTCGGCAGTAAAAAAATGACAATGAATCACCTCCACTGGTGCAGATATTTATGAGTGACCAGGAACAGTTTTGCTCATTGTTCGTAAAAATGAATGGCTAATGGTGATGACTACATTGAAAAATAAAGTTTTGTAGCTCATAATTTGTTCTGACAAATAGTGCCATTGTGTTCTTTGCATCTGTTGTAGTTTCCATATAAACATATAGGAGGTATTACTTTTGGAGAGCCTTAGAGATAATGGAAACTGTTCTGTCACATATTATTCAAGGATATAAAGCTACTTCACAAAATCTTTTTTTCCATGTAAAAAAATACATCACAGCATGTAGTTAGATGTCAACCAAGCAGGCAGAAATTTGTATTTGCTATGTATCTGTCAATTTCCATTTTTTCGTGCAAGTATTTCACAACAAAATTTATGAAAGAATAGTGTGTGTTCCAGAAAGGAGCAGACAACTCAAGTTCTATAACCCTAAGATAGTCAACATTATTTCACACATTTTTCATGTTTTCATTATATTACTGGTATATATGCAATTAAGCTTTTTTTGCACAGTGGAATGTTGAATGATGCCTACAGCTAATGCCCATGTAAGATTGCTTTGTGAATTGGGAAATTCTTTAATGTCTAATTCACTATGAATTGTCTGTGAAGTAGATAATTTTACTGTCCATAGCTAAATTCTTCTCTGCATTGGATTGATATTTATATTCAATATAGGCCTAATTAATGTAATGCAGAATATCTTGATGCAAATAGTATTAACATGGTTTGAATTATGCCTTTGTTAAATAGTTGCAATGGTGCAGACATGCTAATTAAGTTGCTAAACTTCTATTTAAGGCAGATCCACAGGGATCAGAAAATCACATAGAAACTCTGTAGACAGCTGAAAATGCTAAATTAACTTTAGCAAAACTGAATTCCTACCCATTTTCAACTTGAATATTTTCACTTGCTGCATAACTTCAATGACAAATTCATTTTCTTAGCCCTTCACAGTCTTAAACTCTAAAGCATTTTTGTATATACGCTTGTGTTTGTCTCAACTTAGTTCTTCTCTGGTTGCTATTTAAACTTAGTTCTTCTCTGGTTGCTATTTAAACTATTATTTTGTAATCCATATACGCATTCCTCCAAAAGCTCTCTTTAATGTCTAATTTTAGTAGTTGTGTGGACTAATCAGAGAGGAAAAAACATTTTTTCCATATTTTAATTGACAGTATCCAGTAAATTACTTATTCTATTTTTTTCCTTGGCATAGATACCCTTTAAGCTTTCAGTTTCTTAACTTCTGAATGTTTGAAGTTGTCATTTAAACAAGATAATTTCGATGTGTATTATGACAGTTTTATATTGCTGCCTACATTTTATGTAAAAATTTTAACACTCATAGTAAAACTTCTTCTGAACTCAGGAAATTCAATAGCAAGAGAAAAATACCTAGCAGCTGATTTGATCAACTAGGTTGTTAAAGAAATATTCCCTCAGAGGGAACAGTGTTTTCGAGAAAATATTTATCATACGTTTGGATAAATTTTGGTTTTAAACTTAGGTTCCTTTGATAATCAGTGGAACATACTTGTGTTCTGCAATAATCATAGCATGTTGCACATATTTTTCTGGGGAAAAAACAGAGAGAGCAGGACGGGGGGACGGGGAACAGCAGTTTTCACAAAACAAGGCAAATTTATTTATTTATGCCTCTGAAGGCCTTCTGCCCCACAAGATAGAAATAGGAGCACTCGGTAAAAAGAAATTCAAGACTAATATGCAAGACAACTTCTATGCTTGTAAAAATGAGCAACAAGATTACTTCCTTCTTCTGTGTAAGAGAGAGTGATGATATCAGGGATATACATAAATACAATGTGGTTTGAGGTTTTATATTTCTCTTTTATTAAGAATATATTGATGCTGTATGGAAGCTTTTGTCTTGGGGCATCAGAGAATTACTAGATCACTGGTTCATAAAATCTTAAGTCATCTCCATCCATAATTTTACTTACCTTGCTCAGAAAGTGGAGAATAGAAAAAGAATATTCACTATTTTTGGACTGTGACCTGTCCATGAGCATAAACTAATAAATACAAACCTGAAAATTTATTATATTTTAGATTTGGTGACGGAGGCATAACTTAGCATTTTAGCTTTTGCTTTTACTTTAAATAGGACTTCGTGTATCATCTAGGTGAGCAGAACACCTGATGAGAAGATTCAAATTTTATCCTTAACCACTCTTGTCAGAAAGCAAGTAGACCACTTAAAGAAACTGAGAAGCAGTTATATCAGAACTTTTATTAAGACAATGAATAGAATGTTTTCATAAAAAATCACTGTGTGATTGCGAATTCAAAATCTGGCACAGATGGTGTTTAAGACTGTCTAAAATAATCTGAGTATAAAAGGAAATTACTATCAATTAATCCACTGCATTTTCAGTAGACCTACTCTCAAAGAGAACATATCCTAGTACACTTCTTCAGATGTATGTACATAGCTGCAGAATTATTTAGAGGCAATTGAAAGTCTGTTTGTCTTATTTTTCAAAATGCTACTACTCTTTGTATAAAAGCTAATATGCGTATAATGTACCGTATGATTACTTCTTACCATGATCTGTGTGTCAGGATTCAGTACCAATTATGTGTAGATCAACAGCAATTCAAACTGCAAGACTGTAAGAAAGATTCTTAGTTTTTACAGATGGATGGAATTAATATTTAATAATAAGCCAGCATGTTGCATTGTATAATAAGGTGTTAATGCACTAAGTAAAAACAGTATTCTCTGGAAGCTGAATCCACACAAGTGCCAAATTCAAGTACTATTCTAATTCTATTAGAATGTAGTTCTAATAATTCTATTAATTGATCACGCTATTAACTGCTAATTAGTTATTTTTGAGTATTCAAATGAAATACAAGTGATACTACAAATAAATGCAGGCTATATGTGCTACATTCCCCTCCATCCTAAGACTGCAAAACCCCTTGTTATTTATACCATTTAAAAGAGTATATGTTCAAAGACCTATACAAATTTTCTCTTTAAGGAAAAATTAACTATTTGTGAATGATTAAGATAATTCCACAGCATAAAAAAAACCCAACTTTAATAGCATACAAGATTTTACTCTGCGATCTCAGTACAGTGAGTGCATGTACAAAGTCATTGATGTACCCTTTAACAGAGGGTATCATCTATTTCTTTCTGTTGAAACTGGGAGGCTGACATATCCTCTTGCTGAAGCCTGCTGCTAAGTCCAGCAGGTTTCAAATTTTTGTTCAGCCACTTCCAAGCCTGTTCTGTAACAGGGTGCTGCTGAGTGAGCAGTTTCCCAGTTCTCTTGATGCAAATCTGCTCTGCTGCTCCCTATGACTATTAGCTCCCTCCCATTGTGACGATAGTGCTTTTTAGTTGATGGAAATCTTGAAAGAGCTCTTCAGTAGAGTCAGTGAAAGCATATACTTGTCTATAAATTTTTATGTATGTGTAAGAGGGAGCAAATTTGCAAAACAGACACTTAAGAGTAACATCATAAAAAATAACAGCAGAATTATTCATGTAATGTTTTAGTTATTTGGCTATATATTGGAAGAGAGAAAGAATGCAAAGGATCTTACAAACTGTCTCCTTCATATCTATTATTAAATACCTCTTTTTTTTTTTTTTTCTTTTTTTCCTTTTTATTCCAATGAATTCCCCTTTAAAGACCATTTGCTATGAATTCTTGTAGACTGTTTCAGTTCTTCTCTAGAACTGCTTGTGTTTTATGAGATATTCAATTAACAAACTATTTTTTTCACACTATACTAAACTGATTTAAATTTAAAATAACAAATCTTGATAGATTAAGCTCCCCAAATAAGCTGACATCTGATCTCCTAAAGTATAGTATTTACCCTCTACTATTCTTCCACACTCTCCTAAGGAAAGTCACCATTTGGAACTGACTACAGACAAGGCTAATGATGACTATCAGTAGGCTGGTTAGCCTCTGCCATTCTGGTGGATCTTGCATCTTAAAGAAGGTCCTGTTGTCAAAGAAAAACAAATTGCTGTCAACAATATCAGCTATTCTTAACAGGTACTCAAGCCTTTCGTAGATACGATTGAAAAGACACCACATTTTCCACCTTCCCTTCTGCCCTCCAAGCTTTGTACCTCACTTACATTCATACTTGAAATTTTCTAGACCTTCTGATATTGAATCTCTATTGCCTAGGTGAAAAAGCATAAGAAGCAATAGTCTGAGGTCTGGACAAGTAACATAACACAGTGAAGTCCTCAGAAAGTATCAAACTTGCTGACAGGAGGTCAGGTCAGTGGAAGGGAGCATCTGACCCCCACTGCAGGGAGTCACCCACTGTTACCACTTTCCACTTCTTCTTGGTACTATCATGGGACTGAAGCACAGTCACTTCAGGTGGATCTCCAAACACTGCTTTTTGCTTTGCTGCTACCAGGACATTGAGCTTATTCTGTAGTTACAGATCTTTGGGTGGAGAAGAGCCAGTCCTCCTGTTTCCAGAAGTTCCAAGCTCCCAGCCCTTACCAGTACAGAAGCCTTTATTTGCTACCCTGTGAGAGTTGAAGGTTCTAGCTGTCCTCTTTGTGGGCTCATTCTCATCTCCCTTGATGATGTGCCATCTTTTCTCCTCTTCCTACAGCTTCTGGCACACTGGCAGACTCAGCTGTTGCTGGCACACACCTCCCAGCTCTGTTAGCCCCAGTTCAGTGAAAGGCACTGGGTGGTTCTATCCTCCTCCAGTCATGCTGTGCCAGTGGTGGTTGCTGCAAATATATTTATATGGAAGTGTTTCATGGGAAGGCAGTTATTACATTTACATTTTCTAAATTGACACTTCAAAACAACTTGTTCAAGTGCTGCATAAAAAAAAAATATTCTGTAGTAGAAAAGTAGATAAGTTTGAAGTATTTCATTTGGAAGTAACTCTTTTTCTTCCTTAAGTTTTTAAATATTTAATCCTGATTTGTATCCAGCCAACATTTTAAACTTCTGAAACCTCAGAAGGAAACATTCTACCTCTTGGGCTTGTCTATATTTTCTAAAAATAGCAAATTTATAAATTACTATATATGTACATATGAACAAAGAAATGTATACTTCATATTTCTAGTTAAAATGACATTCTGAGGAATGAGAAGTCTATTTACACACAATCAAGCATATAAAAATGCTAATAATCTAGTACCTAAAAAGAAGAGATTGATCAATAGTGCTGCATGAGCTCACTGATTTTCATTCTAACTAAATAGAAGTCACTCTCTGATATTTGAAAAGTCATGGCAATCAAATGAAGTCCCTGGTGATTGGAAAAAAAGCAACATCACCTGGGGTGACCCCAGGAACTACTGACCTGACATTCTCACCTCAGTGCCAGAAAACATCATGGAGTAGATCCTCCTCAAAACAAATGCTAAGACACATGGAAGACAGGGAGGTAATAAGGGAGAATCAACATGGCTTTGCCAACAGCAGATCCTGCTTCACCAGCCTAGTGGCCTTCTATGATGGTGTAACTGCATCAGTGGATAAGGGAAAAGCCACTAATGTTATCTATCTGGACTTCAGTAAGGCCTTTGACATTGTACCCCACAACATCCTTCTCTTCACATTGGAAAGACAGAGATTTGATGGGTGGACTGTTCACTGGGCAAAGAACAGGCTACAGGATTGAGTCCAGAGAATGGTGATCAATGGCTCAGTGTCTGGATGCAGATTAGTGTTGAGTCGTGTCCCACAGGGGTCAGTGCTGGGGTGGATACTCCTTAATATCTTCATCAGTGACATTGACAGTAGAGTCAAGTGTACTCTCAGCAATTTTGCTGATGATGTCAGGCTGTGAGATGTAGTTGATATACCTAGACAGCTTTGAGCAGTGGGTCCAGGTGAGCATCATGAGGCTGAACAAGACCAAGTGCAAGGTCTTGCCCCTGGGTTGAGGCAACCCCCACAATCGATACAAGCTGGGATATGAAAGGATTGACTACATCCTTGCAGAAAAAGACCTGGGGGTACTGGTGTATAGGAAGCTGGACATGAGCCGGCAATGTACTCTCCCAGTCCAGAAAGCCAACCGTACCCTGTGCTGCATCAAAATGAGTGTGACCAGGAGGTCCAGGGAGGTGATCCTACTCCTCTATTCTGCTCTGGTGAGGTCTCACCAGAAGTACTGCATCCAGATGTAGAGTCCTCAGTACAGGAGAGATGTGGACCTTTTTGAGTGTTTCCAGAGGAGGGATATAAAAATGATCCAATGGATGGAACATCTTTCCCACAAGGACAGGCTGAGAGAACTGAGGCTGTCCAGCCTGGAGAAGGCCCCAAGGTGACTTGATAGCAGCCTTTCAATATTTAAAGGAGCTACAGGAGAAAAGGGGACAGAGTCTTTATCAGTGTCTGTAGTGATAAGGCAAGGGAAAATGGTTTCAGACTTAGAGAGGGTAGATTTAGGTTGGATACAAGGAAAAAATCTTTTACAGTGAAGGTGGTGAGGTACTTGAACATGTTCCTCAGTGATGTGGATGCCCTGTCCCTGAAGACATTTCAGGCCAGGCTTGACCAGACTCTGAACACCTGATCTAACTGTGGATTTCCCTGTTCATTGCAGGGGAGTTTGACTAGATGGCCTTTAAATGTCCCTTCCATCTCTGAGGATTCTGGTTCTATGAAAAGAAAATAGCCTCAGTGACTACAGTTAACAGGAAATGATGACTCTTCTCTGCAGTTATGTGTACTTCAATAGCCTGAAATCTCCTCAAAAACTAGGAAGAAAAAAAAAAAAGTATGTCAGGAAGCTCAGCGATCACATTACATTTTTGTCTTTTCTCCTTGTGCAGCATTACTCTCTTCTCATCAGCCCTGAAACTTCTTCTTTTTTTTCTTTATGTTAAGAAGTATGCTAAAGGTGATAGCAAAGAAGTGGTTGGCTCCCCTTCCCTTCCCTTCCCTTCCCTTCCCTTCCCTTCCCTTCCCTTCCCTTCCCTTCCCTTCCCTTCCCTTCCCTTCCCTTCCCTTCCCTTCCCTTCCCTTCCCTTCCCTTCCCTTCCCTTCCCTTCCCTTCCCTTCCCTTCCCTTCCCTTCCCTTCCCTTCCCTTCCCTTCCCTTCCCTTCCCTTCCCTTCCCTTCCCTTCCCTTCCCTTCCCTTCCCTTCCCTTCCCTTCCCTTCCCTCCCTCCCTCCCTCCCCTGATCAGGAGTCAATGAAAAAGTCTTTAACACTCAAATATTTTACCATCATTAGATTGAATAGCTTTATTTTAAAACAAACAAAACTTGAAAAACTGAATCAGAATTTAAAGAAAGCCTCGCGGTGCTGTGGCTTTTTTCTTTTTTTTTTTTTTTTTTTTAACCAAAGTGTGAATTATTCTCTTTAAAAGAGTATTGAATGTTTAGAGGTTTCCTCTAAAACGGAACCACATAAATGATATTATTTTCTTCTGCCTATTATACTACTTTGATAAAATTCCACAAATAATGCTGAGTTCTGATAGTGTTAAATTAGGTCACAAGATCTCAGCAGCAATGTCTTTTAATTTCATATAATTTGAATGCTAAACTCAGCCTACCAATGTATAGATGATGACATTAGAGAAAAGCTCAAGTCAGCTAAATATTTTGTGAATGAAGGATTACCTTTCCTTGCTGTGATCTTTAAAGAAAATATGCATGCTGAATTACATTTGAACTTTTAATATCCATATAAATGGTAGCAAAATTATTACAGTAATAAAGTGTTGCCAGTTTGATTTTGACTTTTAAATTACTATCAGATTTCTATTTCCACAAATAGATATAGATTATTCACTACCAGACTTGAGGTTAAATATGAGATGCTGCAAAAGACATCTATAATTACTTCCAATAAGAGCCAAAATAAACATCTAAATTATGAATTTAATTAAGGAAAATAAATAGATAATAGTTCCTAATGGAACTGCTAACAAAATCATGAATTTCCGTTGTGGTGTTACTCCTTAGAACCTACATATTCCCTCAAAATTTGGTTCAACATATTTACAGTCAGATAAATCAGCAAACGTGATAGCTTTTTCTTGGAGAAAAATCTAAAATTTCAGGATGGTTCTCTAATGATATGACATCCTCCACAACATGCAGGTGAAATATTGCTACTGTAGAGCTATCTCCACGCTGTGATCAGCAGTCACTTACAGCAGATGATGTATAAAATATATGGTGCTTTACACCATACTTAAATTTCTATCCAGAGTTTTTTTATATTATATATTAATATTTCAATCTATGCTCTGTAGTCACGTTAATAACATATTATTCATTACTTGTATATAATTTATTTTATGTAGGGGTATTCATAGCATGCTTCTAATACCTTTGTTAATGTATGACTTGGAATTTACCTCTAGATATTAATCAAACATTGATCAGAGAAGCTTTATCAATTTGTCCACTTCAGTTAAGTTGGAATATTCACAAGAATAACAAAAAATCTTTCTTTATATAGAATTGAAGCAATATTTTATTACAGACCTTTGGTAAATACCTTATTGCTGGGTAAAATATATTTTTTAGCAGTTCTCTGACAAAGAGACAAAGAAGTAAATGCAACCCATGCATTGTCAAGCTACTTCTGAGCTATAAAATACGTTCATACTATTTTTTAAAGAATAACTTAAATTTTCCTTAATGGCAAAACATAATGTAGATTATCTTTAGTTTGAAAATTTACCATAAAAGAAACAAATAAGAACATAGCTAATGTTTATTATGACATATATTTTACAAAGATATGAGTTTAAAGTGAAAATAACCTGATTGTCCTACTGAATCCATACCATGTTATACAATGCTGGCATTAACCTACAGGCTTTAATTCAAACGAGTAAGCCTTTTCCTTCCTTCCTTCCTTCCTTCCTTCCTTCCTTCCTTCCTTCCTTCCTTCCTTCCTTCCTTCCTTCCTTCCTTCCTTCCTTCCTTCCTTCCTTCCTTCCTTCCTTCCTTCCTTCCTTCCTTCCTTCCTTCCTTCCTTCCTTCCTTCCTTCCTTCCTTCCTTCCTTCCTTCCTTCCTTCCTTCCTTCCTTCTTTCTTTTTTTGGTTTAAGAACATGTGAAGTACAGCGTTTCAAGTAAATGGTCTCTAAAATGTTCTTTTAATAGCTTCTTGAGGAAAAATAGCATGGCCTTTCAGTCAAGGATACCTCTAATTGTATTGGATTTACTTGACATTTTCCTAGGATATAAGGATGTGATGAGAAAACTGAATTTGACAATAAAGTGAAGTTTTTGACATTCTCTTGGTCTCTAGTGTGGTTAGAATAGTGCTATTAAGGAGCTAGTATCTCCCAGGATGCAGCAATTACTTTTCTCAATATTTTTTCTTTGTTGAATAAGATGCAGATATTATTCTCACCTAAGGATTCTAGCAACCAAATTGTTCCTTTTTAATGTAGTGAAGAATTTAAAGTAATAGAAACTAGACAATGGAATGATGAGTCATTTCTGAGTTGCTGAAGCAAATGAATAGAATTAATGTTGAAATTGTGCTCTGAAAAGAACAGTCAGGTTACATTTGAGCAAGCGTCTGTTGCACACTATAGTTTCCAGTAAAAACATGCAATTTGTTCCAAATTGTTCAGTCTACTTTAAAGTTGTAGGTTGCAGTACTAATATAAAAAGAGAAACTCCTTTCGCTAATTGGCTTCTAAATCATTCTGTGGCATACAAACACAGATTTAAGACAGAAGTTATGTGAAGAGTTCAGTACAGTCCCAATTGTTCAAATTTAGACCTGTACACATTAGCTCCACTGGGTCTATTTGTGTTGCAGAGTTATTTAGCTATGCCTAATAAATTAAGGTATTTAATTATCACTGAGAGCCAGCTATTTTGGACTTGAGTAAACAAATATTTCATCTGGGAATGCTCTCATGCAATGTCTTGTTATCACTTTCAAGAATGTTCATGATAAAGGAACTAGTGAAATCTAAGAATATCATAATTTGAGTTAACCATTAACCATTCCAGAGATTGGAAAACAAAACAACAACAAAAAAATCACCCCACAACATTTTTACTTTCCTCCGCATGGCAATTTCAAATTTTGGTGCTTATCTTCAGATGACTTAACCATAATCCCATGGGAAATGACATGGTAATATGTTAGTAGGATGTACTATGGCAGTGGTGATTGTCCTGAGAACTGACTATTGTGGTTTAATCTGGCAGGCAGCTCAGCGCCATACAGCCATTCACTCACTATTCCATTTCTCTTGAGACAAAGGAGAGAACTGAGGAGAAAAAAAAAATTAGAACTCATAAATTGAGGGAAAAAATATATATATTTGCCTAGACAGAAAGGGAGAGAGAATTAATAGAGATAATAATAATGTATGTATTTACAAAGCAAGTGATACACAACACAGTCACTCACCGTGCGCTGACAAATGCCCACCCAGTTCCTTCCCCCTGGAAAACTCCACAGATTTTTCTAATTTTTTGCATAATGTCATATGATATGCAATATCCCCTTGGCCAGTTGTCCTTGTTCTGTCACCTCTCAGCTTCTTTTGCATTCCCAGCCCCATCTCTAGCAGGGCAACAAAAGATGCAGAAACATCCTTGGCTCTGTACAGCACTGCTCAGCAACTAAAACACTGCTGTGTTATTATCAACACTGTTATTCTCCTAAAGCCAAAACAAAGCCAAAATCAAACACTATGAAGAAAATCAACACTATCTGAGCTGAAACCAGGACAATGACTTAACGTAGTCCTGTCAGATTAGAAAAGAAATGAACTTTCCTGTATTATCATAGATATTTTCTCTAGAGCCATGATTTCTCAAATTCAGAAATATATGTCACACAAAAAAAAATTGCTCAAGTAACACAGAAAACAAAGATCTTCCAGAAAAACAAAAACAATAAAAAGGTAAGTAGTGCAAAAGAAAAGGGAAATAAATCCAGAAAACAAAACAAAACAAAACAAAACTATCATAATAATTAGAAATAAAAAAAGGAATTTAACATCTTTACTTGTAACTTCAGTGAAGGCTAATGAAAAATCCCTGGTACATTATGTTTTTTTAATTATTTAATTCCTACTGATTTTTTACCGTTATTCCTCATTCTCTTGGAGTATGAAGTAAACAATTGTATAAGTAAATGTATATATTTAAATCTGACATCGACATTTACATAACTCAGCAAATAATGGGGAGGTATGAGAACAAAGAAGGCAGTAAGTATCTAATTCCAGGGAGTAGAAATGTTAACAGATCAAATGCACAGTCTCTGCTATGTAAATATACAAGGAAGATATACTCCTTCAATGAGTTCTAAACACTGCTTATTTTTTAGACAAATGCAGATGAATATGCAAACTTTTGACTGATTAATAATAAGTTTTTTAATTCCAATAATAAATCTTCTTATAGAATGAAACCACAGAATCCTTAAAGTTGGAAGAGATCTTTAAAGGATATTGGTGGGAAGGTTCAACCTCTGATGCTATACCACCAACATCTGCCTCTGACACCCTGGGCCAACGTTATAAAATAGGAGGCATTACATTTTGAGCAGACATTATGTATTTAAATTCAAGAGCAACTTGCATATCACTCCCTTTACTTCATCAAAACATTTTTTTTTCTAGAAGTAGCTGTTGGATCCAAACACCCACAGTATCTACATGTAAATGCAAAGGATTTAAGCATGTTTATGAATCATCTCCAGTGGTCACTTTCTCTATTTGTGATTATTATATTTGTGTCACACCTGCAATAGTTCTGGAAATAGCATGTTTATTATCAAATCTCGGTGACACAAATATTTTCAAAGAAACCTGCAAAACATCTATTAAATTCAACTTTTATAGGTTTACTGCAATAAGTTGTTTTATCTTCTCATTTATGCATTACACATATATGATAATTTCATTGTTATTTTTTTTGTATCTACCTGCTAATGCTTTTTACACTCTTCAAGTTTTGGGTAACTGTGAGAATCCTTCTTTGTTTCTTGGCTCAAGTCTTGCTTGCTGAGATATTTCTTGTGATAAGACTCTGATTGATTTGTTGAGGAGGCAATTGATGGGTGCTAACTGTGTGATAATGGATATCGCTTTGGGAACATTTGAAAGCCCCTTCCTCCAGAGCTGCTTGCTCTGTAGAAGAGTGGAATAGAGTGCTCAGGACAGTTTACTGGCAAAAGATCTAGCCTGTTACCAAATAACTCCTGTTTGCTATGGAATACTGGGGGACAATGCCATTGTTTCCTGTGAAGGCAAGATACAAGTTGGTGCCTCCCTGTTTCCTCTTATCTGCTGGCAAGGCCAGGAAGATAAGAACAAAGGAATTTCCTGCTGAGATCCCAGAGCCAGAAGCTGCCACTCCAAGGGGAGCTGACTCAACCACTTTGGATTTGAGCTGTCACTCAAAGACAGCTGACTCAACCACTTTGAAACTATTGAAAAGGGGCCATCATCACCATGGTCGTTGTTGTCATCAATAGAACAACTCTGCCCAATGACCCACCACTACTGAAGATCAAAGACTGAACTATGAACCACGCTGGATCCATGGTGGTGACTATCTCTCTCCATCTCGCTTCCTATTAAGACTCCTTGCTTCTTCTTTTCTATCTTTTCTATCGCCCTCCTTCCCTTCCCCATTACCCTAATTCATAATAGTGTCCATCCTCCCCTTCCCCATTTCCCTAATTAAGATTTGTAATTAACTGGTCAGACCAACATTTGAACCGTTGCTTCTTAATCTCACGCCGGGTATATAGATAATAAAAGAACCTCCTCTCTCTCCTATAATTTGGAGCAAGACAGTATCAGAGGCAAATTTCAGTTTCAAATTTATCTTATGAATGACACAGTAAACCCTTGAAACACAGATATTGTACAATTGTACTACAAATATAAATAACAGATAAAATACAGATTAACATGATTAACAGCAATGTTGACTAATTTTCCACGACTACTCTTCAACGGGCAGCACAGAGACAGCAGTTCAGGCTACGGGG
The DNA here is from genome assembly GCF_951394365.1 of Tetrao urogallus. NCBI lineage: Eukaryota > Metazoa > Chordata > Aves > Galliformes > Phasianidae > Tetrao > Tetrao urogallus. The sequence continues at coordinate 67,946,898 of NC_136813.1, forward strand.
TGTTTTCCCAAATCTAAAAATACTATTTAACTGATTTATCAGCACTAACAATGCCTTTAGTTTATAGCTGTATTTTCATCAGTTTTGTGCTTTGCTAGGGTACTGTTGTGGTTTCACTTTGATAGACAGCTAAGTTCTACCGTATTGCTCTTTCACAGATCTCCAAATGGAACCAGGGAAGAAACAAGTTTAATAGGTTTAGACAAGGACAGGGAAATTGCTCACCAGTTACCATCACGTGCAAAATTGACTCAGCCTAGGCAAACTAATGAATTTGCCTATTGCCAACTGCTAGTAAGAGACTAGAGCAGTCAGAAAACTTAAAGCAAATTAAAAACATCTTTCCACATTTCACACTCTGGGTTGCTCCTGTGGAGGTACTCATGGGCTGTGCGTCCTCCAGCCCTCACCCACAGCTGTCCTGTGTGCTCCTTCATGGCTCCATGTGTGCTGGACCACAGTGGTGTTTCCCTTGGATGTGCTTTCCCAGAGCACACTCATACCGCTCATGGTGTAGCTCTGGCTACCTTTGGAATGGCTGCACCTGCTCTGCTCTGACATGGGGCACTGCTGGACTCTGCTCACAGAAGCCACCCGCAAAATCATCTGCTACCAAACCATTGCCAAGTAAGCCCAATACAGTTATACGATTTTATGTCTCTTATCCATTATTATCTTATCCATCAACAAGAAGTACCATCGTTTGTTTCTATGTGTGTGGTGAATGACAGCAATTCATTTACTTCTGACAGAACTGAAGTTTCTAAGAAGGAAAAAACCGCTCTGATGGGATTGTAGCAAAGGACAGGAATATTTAATAGGAAGAACAGTGTACTATAGTATTGGTTACCTGCAGCTTCTAGCAATCCATCTCCACATGGAACAAACACATTCAGGAGTAAATTCTGAGTAGACAAAATTCTTTTGCGTATACAGAAGTTTTTTCTGGCAGCAATAGGATTAGATCTTGCCCTCAAAGGCAACTGGTGTCTGATACCATATACAAATGGTTGCAGAAAACGAACATATCCCCACTATTCTTATGAGAATATCCAAGAATAGAAAAACAAACTGTGTGGATTATACCTGCATTTGCCAAGAAGCAGCTGACAATACAGCTATGTCTTTTTCTGATTTATTTTATGAAAATATAGGTCAGCAGGCTGTAAAGTCTGTTTTGAGAAGATAAACAATATCATCTTGCAGGCTGATTTTACACTGTTGTGTAGAATATTTAATCAATTTTCTACCTGTTAAAAATATGTGGAGATATTTTTAGAGATAGATCTTACCAATAAGTAAAACCATGCTATATTTTGTTTCCAAGGAGACAGAAATATATAGAGTACTCCAAAAAGACACTTACTATTCCTGATCAACTGTTGATACTGTTTTTTCTTGTAAGAAAGATATCACTGTTTTCTTTTATTTATCTTCTCATAATTCAGAGACTGCAGGTTGAATTTTCCTCCCAAAACTATGAAAGAAATAAGAATTCAGGCTCAGAAAATGAACTGTAGTTTTGACTAAGACGCTACCCAATCCAAATCTCTCCTGTAGAAGCTACTTTAGATTTTTTTGTTTGTTTGTTTGTTTTGTTTTTTTTGTTTAAATAATATCATAGAAGGGTCATACAGCCAACATCCCTGCAATGAACAGAGACATCTAAAACTAGATCAGATAGCTCAGAGTACTGACCAGCCTGGGCTTGAATGTCTCCAATGAGGAGCATCCATCTCCTCTTTGGGCAGCCTGCTCCAGTGCCTCACCATCTTTATTGTAAGATTTGTTTTTTCTTACATCGTAATCTTGCTTCTATTAACTTGAAGCCATTTCCTCTTGTCCTATTACAACAGACTCTGATAAAGAATCAGTTCATTTTTACAGACTCTCTTTAGATAGTAAAAGGCAGTTCTCAGGTCTCCTCAAAACCTCCTCTTCTCCAGGCTGAACAACCTTGATTCTCTCAGGCTGTCCTCACAGGATGGATCTTCCATCCCTTGGATCACATCTGTGGTCCTATTCTCCTACACTGAGGACTTCGTATCCAGACAGTACTCCAGTTGAGATCTCATCAGCAGAGACTGGAGAGGCAGGATCACCACTTTTGACCTGTTGGCCATGATCCTTTCAACACAGCTCAGGGTACAAGTTAGTTAGGTACAAGATTAGTTATCAGGTCTTAAAGGGCACATTACTGGCTCATGTCCAGCTTGTCCACCACTATCCCCAAGCCTTTTTCTGCAAGGCTGTGGTCAATCCTTTCATCCCCCTACTTGTATTTTATAGCAGAGGTTGCCTCAACCCAGATGCAAGACCTTGAACTTTGATTTTTTGAACCTTATATGTTGAACCTGGACCCACTGCTTGAGCTTGTATAGGTCTCTCTGGATTGTATTCCATCCTTCAGGCATGTCAACTACATCATATAGCTTGGTGTCTTCTACAAACTTCCTGAGGGTGCACTCAATCTCACTTTCAATGTCATTGACAAAAATATTAAAGAGAATTGTTGGTTTCAGCACTGGTCCCTGAGAGTCCCACTTGTTACCCTTTCAGACATTGAGCCACTCACCACTCCCTGTGTACAGTCTCACAACCAGTTCCTCTATTATTGGATAGTCCACCAATCAAATCTGTCTCTTTCCAATTTGGAGAAACGGGTGTTATAACCTCCATTGTGGTAAGGTACATAACCCTTACTCTGAAAGTTCAATTTGTAGCTTTCTTCATTTATAATCTACTACTATGTTCTCAGAAGAATATATCAATCATGAAAGCAAAGTTTTAAAAGCATAAAATGGAATGATTTTGGAACAGCAGTTGCAAAAATGACATACAGACTACTGTAGCTTACAAATACAGATTTCCCAAGCAACATGTTTAGATTAAAGTTATTTTTTATGGTTCTGAGGGATATTTAATTCATTTATTTCAGACTACTCCACAGCCTTTGGCCATTGCTGCCTACCCTGACACAGAAAAAGGATGACTGGTAGCAACAGCTGGCAAATGTAATGAAGTTGTTTCAGACATATTGTTTTCTACAAACTATTTTCTTGTAATCCTTGTAATCCAAATTTTCTTGTAAATGTATGTTTACTCTAGTTCAACAATGCTCTAAAGATGAACGTTTTCGTTTAAAACCAAATAATCAGTATGACAACTGTGCATTTTCTTGTTGCCCAGGTCTCTCTATTGAGTTTTTTTCTTCAGCATTTAGTCTCTTCATAATAAAAACAGATCTAATGATTGTTGAATTTTAGTTAGATCTAATAAAGAGATTTTCTAGGGCAGATAGGTGAAAAATCTTACACATCTTCAAGATATAGACTCATTTCAATATCTTTGTTTGCATTTCTACATTGTGTTTCTACATTAAATCTGTACTCTGGAGAACATGAGAACAATAAGAAATGCAAATGTATACAGAGAGATACTTGGTTAGTGGAGGACATAACTACGTGAGCCTAGGCTAAGGCCTATGTGCTGTGGTGTGTTATACTGACAATGGTCAGTCACAGTCCCTGACAGAATCAGCAAGAACAGGGAGATGCATAAGCAGAAAAAGATCTGCATTAGCAAAAGAGCAAAAGGTTACACTTTAGGGTTAGGTAAGAAGTTGCTTACTGCCAACAAATCAGAGTAGAAACTTAGGTGCGTGATTTCCTTGTGCCATCCACATACTAACCAATCGATTATGGAGGCGTTATGTGTGATTCACGCCTGCATCCAATCAGAAGTACACTTGGTACTATTTAAGAGTCTTTGTTATCACTTTCATAAAGTGCCAGAATCCGTTTTCTCCCAACAAATATATACTCTTTTTTGTATCATTTGTTTTACTTACTTATAATACCGATATATATTTCAAGTAAAAATTTACCCAAAAGGGAAAGACGTTATGCAGATAGATTTTAGAGACACAGAATTTCTAAATCAAAAAGGAATGCATTGAATGTACATCTTTTTTTTTTCTTTTTTTTTTTTTTTCTAAAGATTATGAGACTTATAACCACTGTGTACCATCTCAGAAAATCCTGGGATTTGTCAATATTCAAAGCATTCAAACATTTTGTCTTCTTATTAGATTTATGATCATGAGGTGGTTATATGCAATTAAAAACCAACAAAAACAAACAAGCAACCACAAATTTCTCACTGTCAAGTGTACTTTGCTTATGATAGCAGCAACTTTTGAACAATCTCTAACTTTCATATCAAGGTATTTATACAAACTGGGGGAAGATCTCCTTGAGAGAAGCCCTGCTGAAAAGGGTTTGGGGGTCCTGGTGGATGAGAAGCTGGACATGAGCCGGCAGTGTGTGCTCACAGCCTGGAAGGCCAACTGTGTTCTAGGCTGCATTAAAAAAGGAGTGGCTAGCAGGGAAAAGGAGGTGATTTTTCCCCTCTACTCAGTTCTTGTGAGGCCCCATCTGGAGTACTGCGTCCAGGCCTGGGGCCCCCAGTACAGGAAGGATGTGGAATACCTGGAGTGGGTCCAGAGGAGGGACACTAAGATGATTAGATGACTGGAGCATCTCTCCTATTAAGAAAGGTTGAGGGAACTGTGCTTGTTTGTTTAGCTTGGAGAAGAGAAGGATCCAGGGAGACCTCATCGTGGCCTTCCAGTACCTGAAGGGAACATATAAACAGGAAGGGGAATGGCTGTTTACGAAGGTGGATAGTAATAGGACAAAGGGGAATGGTTTTAAACTGAGGCAGGAGGTTTAGGTTAGATATTAGGAGGAAGTTTTTAAATCGCAAGGTGGTGACACACTGGAACAGGTTGCCCAAGGAGGCTGTGGATGCCCCATCTCTGGAGGCATTCAAGGCCAGGCTGGATGTGGCTCTGGGCAGCCTGGTCTGGTGGTTGGCGACCCTGCACATAGCAGGGGGTTGAAACTAGATGATCATTGTGGTCCTTTTCAACCCAGGCCATTCTATGATTCCATAGTTCTATGACTCGTGAGACTTCTCATTTCTGATTTTCCTGTTTTATTCCACCCCGTTGAGGAAGAGACATGGATGAGAAGATGGATGGGTGCCTGGGGAATAGCCAAAGCTAATCCATCACAATATGAAACTGTATTGAGGAAAATGATATATTACTCTCAGTAGAGTTCAGTTCTGCAGTCTAGATACAACTTTGAGGAGATTTTCATTTAAGCTTCACCAAAAGTGTTTCGGATTTAATATCATTCCTTTATGCAGGCTTTACTACTGCTGATTAAGATGCAAAGTTTCTTATATCATTCTATCTTTTCCTTCATTGGAGATCTACTGTATTTTGAAGCAAAAGAGTCACTTGAAGAATGTGGTGTTAACATTTAATTCAGCATAATAGTAACCAGGCTTTTACAAATACTATAAAAGCAATCTTTAACAGTTTTAATAATGATATTTAAAATGGATTTAAAGCAAAATCCAGGAAAGTAGATACAGAATTTCAAAAATAATTCACTGTGATATATTTCTGTAGCAGGAAAAAATAAGTCAAGAGATCTATATCACGACATGTTTTCCTAAGTCTTTTCATCTTTTAAATGACATTTCCTAGTAGTATAAGAGTTTTGTTATGGTTCTCTGTGAGAATCCTTCTTTGTTTTTCTGGCTCAAAGTTTGCTTCCTTAGGTATTTTGTTGAGGAGGCAAGTGATGGATGTTGTGTGGCAATCAACATCGCTGTGTGGACAATTTTACATCATTGGAACTGTTTGCCTTCGGAAGATAGTGCTCAGGACTGTTTACTGGCAGAAGATCTAGCCTGTTACCAAATAACTCCTGTTTGCTATGGAAGACTGAGGGACAATGCCATTGTATCCTGCAAAGGCAAGATACAAGTTGGCGTCTCCCTGCTCCCTCTTATCTGCTGGCAAGGCCAGGAAGATAAGAACAAAGGAGTTTTCTGCTGAGATCCCAGAGCCAGAAGCTGCCACTCCAAGGAGAGCTGACTCAACCACTTTGGATTTGAGCTGTCACTGCAAAGACCGCTGATTCAACCACTTTGAAACCATTGAAAAGGGGCCATCATCGCCAGGTCGTCGTCCTTCGTCGTCAATAGAACAACAATGCTCGACGACGCACCACTACTGAAGATCAAAGACTGAACTACGAACCACGCTGGATCCATGGTGGTGACTATCTCTCTCCATCTCGCTTCCTATGAAGACTCCTTGCTTCTTCTTTTCTTCTTTTCTATCGCCCTCCTTCCCTTCCCCCATTACCCTAATTTATAATAGTGTCCGTTCTCCCCTTCCCCATTTCCCCTGATTAAGATCTGTAATAAACTGGTCAGACCAACATTTGAACCGTTGCTTCTTAATCTCACGCCGGGTATATAGATAATAAAAGAACCTCCTCTCCCTCCTATAAATTGGAGCGAGACATTCTCGTAGGCATTTTGCCCTCAAATTCCTCTGTTGGTGGTCTGACCAGTTTATTACAAATCTTAATTAGGGTAATGGGGAAGGGAAGGAGGGCGATAGAAAAGATAGAAAAGAAGAAGCAAGGAGTCTTAATAGGAAGCGAGATGGAGAGAGATAGTCACCACCATGGATCCAGCGTGGTTCATAGTTCAGTCTTTGATCTTCAGTAGTGGTGGGTCATTGGGCAGAGTTGTTCTGTTGACGACAACGACAACGGCAACCACGACGGTGACCATGGCAATGATGGCTCCTTTTCAATAGTTTCAAAGTGGTCGAGTCAGCTGTCTTTAGAGTGATAGCTCAAATCCAAAGTGGTTGAGTCAGCTCTCCTTTGAGTGGCAGCTTCCGGCTCTGGGATCTCAGCAGGAAACTCCTCTGTTCCTATCTTCCTGGCCTTGCCAGCAGATAAGAGGGAGCAGGGAGGCACCAACTTGTATCTTGCCTTGACAGGATACAATGGCATCATCCCCCAGCCTCCCATAACAAATTGGAGTTATTCAATCACAGGCCAGAATCTTCTGCCAGTAAACTGTCCTGAGCACCCTATTCCAAAGGCAAACAGCTAAAATTGTCCACACAGTGATGTTGATTGCCACACAAAAACACCCATCACTCATCTTCTAGACAAGTCAGTCTTATCACAAGAAATACCTCAGGAAGCAAGCTTTGAGCCAAAAAAACAAAGAAGGATTCTCACAAAGGCTTAATATATAACATTAGTAATCATTAATAATTTACACAGGGAAATTAAATAGCTAGAAAGAATTGTTTGCATAAAATTTGTACACTAATAACCAGTTACATTATTCAAAATCTGCACCAACTTAAAACCATTTTCCAGTCAGCATGAACAAAAGCTGTTGAACACCATAGATTATCTTTGTTTTCCCCTTCCATCTCTTTTCTTTGACTTGTTGTGGTTTCTTTATTTGCTTGTTTGGAGCATTTTTTGGTATCTGTGTGAGTGAATACGGAGTGAGGGTGGAGAAAAAATGACCAAGGCTGTTAGGTTCAATGTCTACTTTTAGCTACAGATCCAGCAGATACATTCTTTATCCTGTCACCATTTCTTCTCTAACATGAAGAAATAAATCTATGTTGTATTCATAATGAGTGGATGAACTTGTCAACTGCCTTTCAAATTCTGTAATTTTTTATGTGAGAAATAAGAATAAATTAGATCAGAACAGAGTTTAATCTTCTTACCAGACATTCCTAGTATATCTTGAGTGACTATAACATTTCTAACAGCTTGTTCCACTGCTTAGAATTATTTTCCTTAGAGCTATACATATATCATTCAATATGAAATCTAAAATTTTTACTTTTCTGTCTTTAGTCTGACCTCTTTTTTAAATTTCAGTGATACACAAAAGGATTTTTACTTCAAACAATTTAATGAAGACTTTAAGAGAGTGAAAATTTCCATTGTCAACTTTTCATTTAAAAGAGAATTTCACCTAGTCAGCGTGGGCATAATAAAGGTATATGAACTTAATTAAATACCAGATTGAGTCTGCACGCATTAGACACCCCTAATGAATTGCAAATAATGGAAATGTGAAAAAATGTAAATCTTCATGTATAGCAACCAAGAATGTTTTTGTTTTTTTTTTTAATGATGAAAGGGACATTTTTTTTACAGATGCTTGTAAATCTGCAAGGAAAAATCTCTATAATTTGAAGAAATGTAATAATTATCTAATTATCCTTATTCATCAGCAATCCATTAATGTTTAATCTTACAATATGTTTTACAGATGGAACATTTGCCTTTTGTTTGTTTTTGGTTTTGTTTTTTTATTTGGTAGCGCATATATATTTTTGAATCCCTGAGTTAATGAAGTAGGGGTTTTGTTTGGTTTGTTTTACTTTTTTTAAGACTTGAAATTATTTTAATAATTGATTCATATTATCTGTGTATCAGAAACAAAACATATCTGGAATACATATTAACACGGATCTGGATACAGATGCTTTCCAAACACTTGACCTATTAAAAACGTCAACATTTCAAATGAAAAAAGGAGGAAAACAAACAAACAAACATCAGTACAAAGAACATTACCTTTGGGAAGAGATTTCCAGTTTTTCACGTAGAGAAAAAAAAACCTTAAAGCTTTTAAAATTAGAATTTCTGAGGCCCTCGCAGTTGGACCTCAAGTTGCAGTGTAGCAGTTATCTCTTACATGGCTTCATAGATCAGTGAAATCCTGGTGCCCAAGACTTTCAAGCACTCTTCTTTGCTATAAGAACTTCCAAAAAACTCAGGAATCCTGAAGAGACTGAAAGGATCAAAACTCCCAGGAGATGGACTGATAGGTCAATTTCAGCAAAGAACAGCTCAGCCTGCCAACGACAAATCTGGCTATGGTCTCCACCAGGCAGAAAGTTCTGGTCAAAAAGAATGTGGTGATCCAGACAGAGTGCCGCCAGGAGTGCCTGACTATTGCTGCCGGTGGAGGGTGGATGAGATGCCACCCATGTGAGGTGTTGTCATAGTTTCATGATTTTTGGTCGTTGGAATTCCACATCATGTAGTGCACTGGCAGTTAAAGAGATAATGCTCCAGTTCCAGGTACCTGTCCAAGAAGAGAAGAAGAACTACATCTCCCAGAGGATTCTGGATCCCCCAGAATTGTTGTTCTGTTATCATTTCTGCTCAGAGGGAAAGTATAAAAGTCATTCTGGTCTCTGGACCTCCCCTTTCCTTTTGATCTCGGCAGCATGTGAGCTCCATAGACCATCTCACCTCAGCATTAGAGTAAGGCCTTTGGCTTTTGGTCACTTATTATATTTGATTTATTAGCTTCAATTCTAATTATATTGTATTATGTTTTATTATAGCGATTGTAGTGTGTTATCTTGAATTCTGATATCTTATTTAGTAAATTAGTTTGTTTCTTCTCAGATTGTTGCCACTCTTTCTTTTTTTTCCCTTTTCCCTTTCTGGGCATAGGTCTGTGGGTTCCCTGCCCCGCTAGTCATGGAACTGAGCCAAAGCATCCCATAAGCCACTGACAGGTGTGAACAGGTGAATAACCTGCTCAGCATGCTGGCAGAACTCAAGAAGGAGATAGAGAAGTTACAGAATACCAGGGAGTGATGGCAACTCCCTACCATACCTGTGAGAATGGCATTGGGGTGGTGCTCCACAAGCAGTGGTGGACCCCCTTCCCTGTCACCACTGGGCAGAGGGAGGGGACCTAAGAGATGGGGAGGAATGGAAACAGATATCATCTTGGTGTCGCAGGCAAACCCCCTCCCCAGCTACCTCAGTTGCCCAGATACCCCTACATAATGGGTTTCAGGCTCAGGATCTTGAGGGAAAGGTAAGAGATTATATGGTGGAAGGTACTTGCAGGACATTGTTTAGAGTGCAACAGTCAACTTGACACCTCAAGACTGCCTCTGCCAAGAGGAAAAGAAAGGTAATTATTGTAGGCAGCTCCTTTCTGAGAAGAATGGAAGGCCCCATGTGTTATGTAGACCCTACTTATAGGGAAGTGTGCTGCCTCACTGGATCCTGGGTCAGACATTATTAAAAAAATTTCCTGATCTGGTTTGCCCCTCTGATTATTATCTCTTACTGATTGTTCAGGCTGGCAGTGATAAGATGCTGAGAGAAGCTTGAGGGCTATCAAAAGGGACTTCAGGGCATTGGGGTGATTATTTATTGGAGCAGGAGTACAGATGGTATTTTCCTCTATCCCTTTAGTAGAAGTGAGGGATAATGAAAGGACAAGGAAAACCTATCTGATAAATACATGGCTAAGAGTCTGGTGCCATCACGGGAATTTTGATTTCTTTTTACCATGTAGTGGTTACTCTGTACCTGGCCTGATGGCTGCAGATGGGTCTCACCTGTCCCAAAAGTGGAAAGGATCCTAGCCCAAGAACTGGCAGGGCTCATTGAGAGGACTTAAATGGGATATGAAGGAGAAAGAGGTGAAATGAGGATCACAAGAAATGTGCACAGGTAAACAATGCCAAGAGCTGAGAGTGAGACCTATGGCTCAACTACAGTGCATCTATTCCAACTGCATGCAGCATGGGCAACAAACAGGAGGAGCTGGAAACCATCATGCAGCAAGCAGACTATGACTTAGTTGCCATTACAGAAAAATGCTGGGATCATTCACACAATTGGAGTGCTGTAATGGATGGCTCTAAGGTCTTCAGAAGGGATAGGCAAAGAAGGAAGTGTGGTGACATGGCTCTCAATGTTAGAGAGCATTTTGATGTTGAACTCAGGTCAGCGAATGATAAAGTTGAATCTTGAAGGGTATGAATCAGGGGGAAGGCCAGCAAGGCTGACGTGCTGTTGGGAGTCTGTTATAGACTGTCTAACCAGGATGAAGAAACTGAAGAGGCATTCTATGAGCAGCTAGCAGAAGTTGTGTAATCACCAGCCCTTGTTCTCATGGGAGATTTCAACTTCTATGATGTATGCTGGTAATATATTACAGTTCAGAAGAAGCAGTCTAGGAAGTTTCTAGAGTGTGTGGAAGATAACTTCCTGATGCAGGTGGTAAAAGAAGTGCTCAGCTAGACCTGCTGTTCATAGAGAAGGACTGGTAGGAGATGTGTAGGCAGGGAGCTGTCTTGGACAGAGCGACCACAAAATGGTAAAGTTCTTGATTCTTGGTGAAGCCAGGAGGGGCTTCAGCAAAACTGCCTTGGACTTCCAAAAAATGCACTTTGAACTATTCAGACACTGGTAAGGGGGGTCTATGGGGAAGTTGGTAGCCCTGCTGTGGCAGGAGGGTTAGAGATTCATGATCCTTAAGTTTCCTTCTAATCCAGGCCATTCTGTGATCCTGTGATTCTGAGAGTCTCTTGTGGTTCAGCCCTGAGAGGTAAAGGGATTGAGGAAGGCTACATGCTCCTCAAGGAAGTCTTAGAGTACAGTAACAGGCTGTTTCCATGTGTCATAAGATGAGCCAGCAGGGAAGAATGCTAGCGTGGATGAACAGGAAGCTTTTTCTAAGACTCCAAAAGAAAAAGAGAGTCTGTCTCCTATGAAAGAAGGGATGGGCAACTAGGTGACCAGCCTGTTGGATGAAAGAAAAGCTTTCAATGTATTCTACCCAGAATTTAGCAATGCCTTTGACACTTCCTCCCACAGTATTCACCTGGAGAAGCTGGCAGCCCATGGCTTGGACAGGTACACACTCTGCTGGGTAAAGAATTGGTTGGAAAGCCAGGCCTAGAGAGTGGTGGTGAATGCAATTAAATCCATCTGGTTACCGGTCATGAGTGGTGTTCTCCAAGTGTTGGTATGGGGGCCTCTTTTGTTTAATACCTGTACTGATTATCTGGACAAGTAGATTTAGTGCGCCCTCAGTAAATCTGTATATGACATCAAGTTAGGAGGAAATGTCAATCTGCCTGATGGTAGGAAAGCCATACAGAAGGAGGTGGAAAGGCTGGATAGCTAGGCTTAGGCCAATGGAATGAAGTTCAGTATGACCAAGTGCTAGGTCCCGCACTTTGATAACAACTTCAGGCAACACTACAGACTTGGGACAGTGGCTGGAAGACTGTGGATAGGAAAACATCCTGGGGATGTTGATCAATATTTGGCTAAATACGAGCCAGCAGGGTGCCCGGGTAGCCAAGAAGGCCCTGTAATGCATCCAAAGAAGGTCAATGAAGCTGATGAGGAATCAGGAGCACAAGTCTTACGAGGAATGGCTGAGGGAAGTGAGGTTGTTTAGTCTAGAGAAGAAGAGGCTCAAGGGAGACCTTATTGCCTTCTACTACTTGAAGTGGGGTTGTGGTGAGGTGGGGTTTGGCCTGTTCTCTTGGATAACTAGTGATAGGGCAAGAGGGAATAGCCTCAAATTGTTCCAGGGGAGGTTCAGATAATAGGAAATAGGGTAATAGGAAAAACTTATTCTCTGAAAAAGTGGTCAGGCACTGAAACAGGCCCTGGAGGTATTCAAGAAACATGTAGATGTATTATTAAAGAATGTGATTTAGTGGGCAATATTGGTGGTGTGTGGATGACTGGACTAGATGATCTTAGAGGTCTTTTAGTGATTGTACAATTCTACAATTCTGTGTGAGGGTAAACTTGGAAAAACTCCATGATTTCTACAGAATCTTTTTTGCAAAATTTTGTAAAATATTTTCATTTGATTAAATGACCAAATAAATTTTAGTGCGTGCATGTAGTTGATAAACATCTAGTATTTTTTTCCGTTATGATCAAAATCAGAAAATAAAAACTGATTTTTTTCCCCGGAATTAGAATTTCAAATTCATTTTCATTTTCCTTTTCTTTAGTCTTTGCATTTGACATACAAAATTGAATCTTGGAGAGAAACCTGATTTTCTTGCCTCAAAAATCTAGACAGTAGAAACATTTGAGAATTCATCTGAGAAATTTATATTTTTATGGTCATTAATCTGCAAGAAAGACAAAATATCTTCCTTAGTGATCTTCCAAATTATCTTTACCTCAATCTCTTTTCAAAAACATACACATATATATGAACACATATATGTGCTGTTCATCCACTATATATATGTGTGTGTACAGTATATTTGCTTATATTAAAAATTATTTATTATCCATCTACAACAGCTTGGTTTCTATCAAATGATATTTCTTTCATACAAACAATACACCATTTAAAAATGGTTTGTTTATTTTTTAATTTACACATTTGCTCTAATACTAATATCTTAGAATAATCTTTAAAGTATGTCTACTCTAGCTTGGTGCTGTAATTTTTCCACACATATGAAATAATCTAAAAGAATTTTATGATTTCTACAGAATATGATTTGTTAATCATAGCTCTGTCTAAAATGTTGTTTAGCCCTTCAGACTAGAGAAAGTAGTAAATTTTACTTTTCCTTGCCTTAATATAACTCAGCTTAACCTCTGTTCTGTGTTGTGGTGCTGGATCACTGCTAAATGTCCCCTTTCCCTTTTTTTTGTTCTCACAGATGCTTGTGCACTGGAGTGAGTGCTATCCAGATGGACTGGACTCTCTTTAATTTCTGTGATTCATTAAAATCTAAGATCTCAGTATGAGTCACACAAAACACAAAGCCCGTCTGCTGAGTAATCATGTTTTGAGCTCAACTACGTGAACTTGCCTTGGGCAATTGCAAAGCATGACACTTGATTATGATAAATAGGAATAGAATAAGTTGTCAAGATGATACTGCTGTAGTTGAGGTACACAAGCATACTTGTAGATTTATTAATGTAGACAGTCAATAAGATATCAGAGGAAAGCTTGCCAGATACAGAAATGTTATTTCAGACTGTCAGCCCACAGGACTTTGCTGCAAGGAATATTCCAGAAAAGCTGCTCCCAAATTGGATTTATTAACACAGGTCAAAATGTTAGACAGAATGAAAGAAAAGGCTATGTATTCACAAGGCACTTTAGCATAAAATAAGCCCAGCCAACCAGGAACAGATCATATCAAACCTATTGGTTGCTCACACTCTATTGTCTGATCCAGTCCTCTGCTGACTACTTAAAATATTTTTCCTCCAAAGCACACTCCTAAATTGTAGAATCCATGAATTCAAGGCACTTAGGAAGCTGGCTGTATGGCTATAAAACCTGCTATCATACAGATGTTGAAATGACACAATGAACGTTTGAAAAGAAATAATGCTGGCCAAAAGCTGGAAAAATCAATAGAAATGTTACAAAATTGAACAATTTTTCAAAAATTAATGTCTCCACATATTTAGAAAAAGTACCAATGCAGTAATTTACTTTAAGAATTCAAATATATGTTTACAAATATAAAGTATAAAATAATGATAATGAATTTGGCAGCACTTTTAAATGATGTTACAGCATCTGCTGGACTCTATATGCATTTCTCATACATCATCTCTATTCCTGTTCTATTGAGAAGAGTTAACAAATCTAATTTCGCCTGAAGCAATGGTTTTGCTGTTTCAATTCAGTGAGAAGTTTTAGGTTTGGAAACTAAATTACATTTTGGAAAGACAAAGTACAAACACTGAACATAACAGATGATCAGCATTCCATAATACACAGCTATCAGAAGAGTCCTAAAAAAATACTGAAAGTTTGCCTATCAGAAAAAATAACAAAGTCTGAACTCTAGCAATGAATCCGTCTATATTAAACCCATCAGCAATATAACTGCGATTAGAACTGCAGGTAATTTGCCAGAGTCATTTGTTTATCATGGATAAGTGATGAATTACCACAGAATGTACACAGTCTGCATAGGTTGGATTTACATACAAAGATTTACAAGGAAACATATCTGTAGAAACTGCAGTGTTAATCTAAATTGCTTTAAAAATTTGATGAAAACAGTTATAGAAGTAACCTGGCTGTAACAAGGAAAGTTCTGATATGACTACTGAATACAAATAGGAGAAAATGTCTGCCAGCTTGAAAACTCATTAACCAGGTCTGGGAACTTGAACTCCAGCCTAAGAACTTGGTCTGGGAACCACGAACATCCTTGAAATGCAGCTGAATATCCCATAGCAGAGGGACTCTGAAGATGCCATTAAAAAAAAACAAGAAACTTAGGAAAAATTTATCACCAGAGAAAGTGGGAATTGATGTGAGAAATAAAAATCTGATTTAAAAAATAAAGAAAAGCAAGAAACATCATCCCCTATCTGTTTTAGGAAGAGGTCTGAAATGAACAGCACCCATTGATTCCACCCACAGGAGGCTTCTTATTACATAAGACAGTAAACAGGTTTTATTTTTACCCAAGTCAGAGCTTGGGTACATATTTCTTTTTGTTATTATTATTTTTCTCTTTCTTATCTAACAGATTCAAGCTTTTCTGAAATGTCAGGTCAACTCTGTGACACTAAAACATCAACTCACACCCCATGTTGCAGATCAAATTCAAAGTGAGACTGTGTCCTTTAAACTTAGGTCCTGCTTCTGGGCCTGTTACTGGAAGTGTCTTGTCTTTTCTGAGATTGGTTTTAAACCCTTTTAGACCAGTTTTCTCTCTAAGACCTTAAACTTCTTTGAGATTCATATGACATAGACACTCCTGGGATCAGTAACTGTTTTACACTCACATACACATATACGCACACATATATACATATAGTCTTAATACATGTAGTTATGGTAAATCTATCATTTTGGTAAATCCTGATATAATTGTAGATTTAGTAAGAGTGATGATCTGTAACAAGTATATTTGCTGTTACACTATTCTTTGCTATTTGGTGTCTATGCATAGATGCTATCATAGCGTTAATGATAAGTATTTTGAACCTATAGTTATCCCCAAATCATATCTGCTGCTATATTACTGATTTTCTGTCCTAACATTGCCTTTCTAGTACCATTAATCACAGCTGATATTAACTGGTGCTATATCGTTAATATATGTTACATATAAAATTGTGTCCTGGTAACATCTGTAATAGCCTTATATCCACACATTTAGAAAAGCTGTATGTAGTAGATTTTATATCCATACAAGCTTGGGAAAGTGATTGTCTCACCAGTAGCACTAGTGAGAATATACCTTGAATGCTGAGTTCAGCTTTGAGTCCCACACTACAAGGTGGATATTGAGTTGCTATAACATGTGCAGAGAAGCACAACAAAACTGGTGAAGGAATTAAAAAGCTGAGGGAAATGGGATTGTTTAGTCTGGAGAAAATGAGGCTGAGGGGAGATCTCATCGGTCTCTATAGGTACCTGAAAGGAGGTTGGAGTGAGGAGGGCATTGGTCTCTTTTATTGACAAGTTGTAGAACACCAGGAAAAGACTTCAAGTTGTTTAGATTGGATATCAAGAAGACATTCTTCACAGAAATGTGGTTAAGCACTGGAACAGTCTGCCCAGGGTAGTGGCTGAATAACCATCACCAACAGTATTTAAGAGGCGTGGACGTGACTCTAAAGGACATAGTTTAGTGATGGGTACTGTTAGCTTGACTGTTTGACTTGATGATCTTAATGGTATTTTCCAAGCTAAATTGTTCTAAGATTCTACTTATGTATATATACCCATATTTGTCTTATTAATAATACTACTTTTGCTATTGGTAGTTTGTGTCAATTTGTAATAATTGAATCTTAGCAAACAAAGCCGCTGTGTCCTTGTTACCTACAGCATCTGATGCATGGATTCAGATGTGAATGATCCAAATCCTTTATTACAAGTTCTCATATCACTTATATACCTTCACAAGTTTTCTTTTTCTAGCTTTCCCATCCACCCCTACAACTTTCCCATCCACCTTTACATGTCAACAGAGCATTCTAGAAAACACTCTTCAACCTTCATGCAAGAGCTTATCCAATCAGAGCCGTGAGACATTCTTTCTTCTTCTAGAGGTGTCCTTGGTTCTCATGCTGCTTATCTTGCTCCATGCTTCTGCTCTGAACAGCTTTTCTTGTATTCCCACAGTTATCACAAGATTCTATGAACTTGCTTTTGTGATTTCTACATGCATGTGGGCAAGGTAACTCCCCTTGGATTTTTCACCATGGCACAAGTATAAGAATACGCTTCTCTTCATCAGCTTATTTCTGCTCATGTGTGAAACATATTGATAAATTACTGAAGATGATTTTTTGTCACAGGCTCCTGTGAACACAATAATTTTCCAATGCAATCAGGCCAGAAACTTTCAAAGACTTTCTAAAGCAGTCTGAAATTTGATAATAAAGCAACAACTGAAGAATAAAAATGGTCTGCTTCTCATAATAGTTTCCAAAAAGTGTTATGTGGCCATAGATGTAAGACCTATGACTCCCATGTGGAGAGTCACCAAATTTTCAGTATCCAAAGTTTAACATTCTTATTAATAATTTTCCAGAAATTGTGGTGGAGTATACATTCTGCATTCTAAAAAAAATGGTTGGGTTTATAACTGAGAAAGCATTAAAGGCTTAGTGTGGAGACTTACAATTTTATATTCCTCTTGGTGGAATGATGGAATGCTGCATCTCCTAAACCCCAAATCTCTAATTCAAATATCAGTCAAGCATTTGATCAGATCATTCAGTAAGTCTGCTATGCATTCCTCACTCACTCACTCAGACCTCACAAGAGGTCTGAGAAAAACATCCTGTGCAATATAAGAGAATATCTGGAGTGAAAAAATGAAAGGCAAAAATGAAAGGCAAGACATGGCAAGGAAAGGAAAGGAAAAGAAAGGAAAGGAAAGGATAAGAAAGGAAAGGAATGGAAAGGATATTTTAATACTGTAATAAAAGTATAAAATATTATTATACAGTTCTTCCCACAGAAGCTCAAACTATCTCAGAAAGTATATTTTGAGAAAATATTTTGATATTAACTTCTTTAAAATGTGGTTTATTCTCCTTAATCAATAGGAAAAAGCTGTTTTTATATTTGTATGTATGTATTTGTTGTAAAAGTTCACAAGGAGTACCACTGATATGCTGAGGAAGATATGTTTGTAAAAGAAAGCTAAAATAACCCCCTAGTATGAGTACAAAGTACAAAGGACAAAAAATAATGACCAAATAAGTCTTGACTTGCAATAGATTTTTTAATGTTTATTCAGATGTTACTGAATGTTGAATTAAAAAATTTGTTCATTAGTTCTTTTGTTCTGATGTGGCCTAAACCTTAATCCAACCAGTTTAAGTAGCTTTGGAGTTATTAAACCCAGAGAAGTGCGTTCATGCTGAAAGTGGGATTTTAGAGGGTAATAACTAATAAGTGGTTTTAAGATGAAAAATTATATTAGCACAAATCAGTAATTATACTAGATATAAAAATGTTATATAAAGTTCTAATAACTTGCTCTTTTTTGCTGTGTATTTGCCAAATGTGAGTGATAGTTTTGAAATATAACCTGCATATATGTACTGACAATATCATTTTAATTGACGATTCTTTATTTTTAAAACACTGATTTTTATTGCTAAAAGGAAGCAGGATACGGCAAGTACTGCACGCAGGAGTTTTATCATATTGACCTACACTGTTTGTAAAATATATATACTGAATAATGGGCATTCCTGAATACTGAATATACTGAATATTTTTCTTGTTTTTGAATGCAGCCTTTAAGATAACACTGTTGCTTTCCTTGCCTAAGGAGAGAATGTTTACTTCTTTCCATGGATTCCTACAGTCACTTTCTTCATGTAAACCATATTCTTGGTTTAAAGATTATTCTCAATACTTCCTTTGATTCTGAGGATATACTGTGGGAGATGCTGGGAAAACCTTTGCAAGAGTTGCTTTGCTGCAAGAAAAGGTAGTAGAATGGCTCATCATGGTATGCCTCTACAAAGAGCTCACAAGATCAGAAAAGGGCATGAATTCCCACCACAGGACATTCAAAACCTCTTGAAACCTCTATAGAATTCACTGCCAATAGAAAGGATTAAACTCTGAAGTAGAAAAATTCTGATTTTCATGATATAATTCAGAATAGTTGTCCAGTAATATGGGAATGTGAGCTAAGGAACCATTAGGATGAGCAGAAGGAAAGTTTGTCTGGAGCCACCAAATTAAGTAAAACACTTTCACCTTTTCTGTAGTGGAGCCACAAAGAATGCTCATTAAAATGAAGTGAATGAGTAAGTCAGCAGGAAAGGAGTTCAATTGCTATCAAGTGTTTACTTATCACTTAGGGCTTTTTATTTTTCCTCCACCTTAAGTTAAAACTCTGGCTGTCATTTTCCACTAATTCGGTTAGAAGTAGGTGAACATTTATTGTACATATCACATGGCTGCCATGTACAATTGCAGTTCATGATGGCTTCTATTGAACTTCATTTCTATGAGTTCTGTTGAAAAAACTTACTTTGGCCTAATTGTTTACTGCACTTTTTATCTATCTATTCAAAGACAGCTGCACAGGTTCTTATAAACATATTCTTAACATTGAGCAGAAGGGAAAATTTCATTTCATATGAAGAAGCTGGCAGAAATATCACTTGCAATGTTGTGAAAACATTGTTTGAAATTTCATATTGAAAAGATCATAACATTAGCAGACACCTGGCAGAGGGAACAAAAAGAAATTAAATACTAGTTTAAAAAGCTGAATTGAATAGCAATATTTACATATTCAAGAAAGATTTGTGACACTGATATTAAGTAATAAAGTTAATTCAAAAATAATATGAATGCTATTCAGACTTTTTTCTTTCTTGAGTCATAAAATCCTCATTCATGTAGAATAAAAAAAGAAGTTAAAGACTGTAAAATAATATTTTAATATAAATATATGTTATGTGACATGGAGCAAAGAGCATTTATAGTTTCTGTAGCTGTTTTTTCAAAGACAACCCCCAGAACCTTATTAGTACCAAGTTTAAAGAAATCCTGAGATGAATGAAATCTCATTTGTGGACTGAGGTGTATACAGGAAAATGCATGTTTACATAAAATTCTTCCACATCTAATAAGTCACTCTCTCTTACCAGCCATCACCAAGGCACCATCAGTAGCTATACTAGATATGTTGAAAAAGGTTAAAGAGATTTGTTTTAATATAATTTTTACTGATTCATACAATTTAGGAGATTTAGTTGTGTCTTTCACTGACTCCAAAGAAGCAATTTCTTCAGTAACATTATTTTTGTTATTAGTACCTCTGACGAAAATTGCAATTTCAACACTATCTGTGGCATCAGTATTTTCATCTGTCACCAAAGCATAAAATTTAAAATTAGCATTAGAAGGCATTTGAAACTCTGCAGGTGAAATGTCTCCATGATTTGGTTTAAAGCCCAGCAAGTTCAGTGAGTAGCTTTTTTACTAATTTCATTGCATTTTGTGTCAGACCACCTATGTGAAAATAAATAATACTGAGTAGCCAGCATTATCTTGTGAAGACATTTCATTTTATGAGGTGCAACCAAATTTATGATAGAAATTTAATCCATAACATTGTTTTACCCTGTCTTCTAATGACAACACCTTAGGCTTTAAATTTTGAATTAAATGTGAAATATAACTGGCCCCAGTAGATGAAAATTTAAGTTATTATCATTTTATCCTCAAAAGACATTTGAAATGTCAAGTTACTGTGAGTGTACCAAGCTTGTACTGTTACTATAAAGAGCATCTTAAAAATAGTCACCTTTTTTTTCTTTAGTCTGACCAAAATCAATAAAAAAATAAATAAAATAAAAAAGGCAAACTTGATATTTAAAATTTGTACCTGACATCTTAATGAAATGAAAATATGTTACTGCATACGGTGATTAACACTGGATAGCAATGACTTCTCACACTTCTAAGAGGCAGAAAGAACCTAAGGATAGATTTGAGGTGCCTGCTCTTCAGCTCTGTATTGATTGAAAAATACAGTTTCTAGGCAAGTTCCAAACATGCCTAGTTCCTGTGGATGGCCAAGATTTATCAGTCACATACTTAAAAAACTTATCTGGCAGAAATGTGGAAATACTCATTGGACATACACTCAGTAGAGCTAAGTGGTAAAGGAATAAGGCATTTTACCTCCTGGAGTGCCTTCATATTGTGAACGCACGATCTTCTTAAGACAACAAAGCAGAGGTGTGCCAGTGATTCTGAGAGAGCTAAAAAATAAAACAGTAAATCAAGTTCTAAATAAAATAAAAATTATACCATAGTTCAGCGCTGGCCATATCTCAGATTCATAAAAGATAGTTCTAGTAAAAAGAAATCGTAGTAGAAATAAAAATTATGTTTCCATCCAGCTTTATTTGAAAGCAGAAACTTTGCTTAACAACAGACATAATTTATAAAATGCATTAGCTCTGTAGACTATATATATATATCAACAAAAGCAATAAAAATAGCAAAGAAGCACATTTTATTAGGATAAAGAGGAAGCTAAAAAATTAGTTGCTCCTTAGCTAGCATATCTGAATCATTTCCATAATAGTCTTATGGCTAATTCAAGTAATTCACTATTTTAGATCCATCTGTTGACTCTTTACAACAACTGACAACTTCTTTACAACAACTGAGCCAAGTACTATTCTCTAGGCATGCATGATCTTGAAATGGTCCTAAGTCACAAAGGAAGAGAATGACTGCTGTGGTTGTTTTTGTTTTTTTTTTCCTAATTGGCTGACAGAAGAAAAACTGGAGGATTCTTTCAGTTTTCTTTAATATGAAGAAAGAAGGCAAATGGCATGCAGTGGTAACTCTGCATCCAAAACAGGTCTTCACGTTGCCAAATGTGCTGAAATTATCGAAGTGGCATTTAAGTTTGTAAGTGTGCAATACGCCAGAATATATGAATTTTAAAAAAAAACAACCAACTCATTTTCTTCCATAGGATTACTGGATGATGTGGGCTTCAGATATGAAATTTTAAGACTTATATTTAAAAAGTTAAAAACATATCATCTCCTTGTTTTGCTTTTGCATAAAACATAAATCTAAGATTCCAATTAAACCACATGAAATCACCCCTCTTTTGTTACTTCTTAACTTACTAAGTGCATTCTTTCATTGTATATTTTAAATACTGTTTTCCCTTGAAGATCACAACTGCTGTAATCAGAAATCAGGAAGGACAATGGCAAGTTCCTTCTAGTACACATACTGGAAAAGGACAGGCCTTAATATGGGTAGTTTGCAGCTCAGAACACACCAAAATTCTGCAATTATATTTTGTGCTGAACACTGCTCACTGTTAGGGGGACTCAAGAGGCTGTAATAGCAATACTTTGATGCTCAGTTTCTTATTCGTATACACAATTTACTTCTATCTTTTTGAACATGAAGTCTAGGTTCAGGAGAGAGCAATACCTTCTGCTTTCCTGGAAGACATCTCCTTGAACAAAAAGCATCAAGAAGTTTTATTGGTAGCTCTTAGTCCTTATATCTGACAGCAGTACTTAATTTCTCCTTTGGATTTCTCTCCAATATTCAGATTTTTTTCCTCATAGACAAAATCTCACACTTTCTCTGATCTCACACTTTCTCTTCATTAAGAACCATATGAATTATAATCTAGTGTTCACAAGTGTTATATAATACTCATGAAAACATAACAAATGTATCACAATTGTCTCTGTGTTCATAACTACCCTAATTAATTTAAGGTACAGTGTCAGGCTCACATCCATTAAAGTCTAATTGTTCTAATTGAGTAGATCTGTAACATAAACAATGAAAGAAACCCATTGAAAAGCACTGGAAGTAACTGCAATTTTGTATTTATGTAGAAATAATCAATTCGGTAATTTGTGTTCATTTGTGCTTTGATGTGATATTTTGTGCCAGATTTCTTGCTCTCTAACTACATAATTACATGTTATGTATGCACTTCTATAGAAATTCAAATATATTTTTTCTCCAATTCCTTTCACTACAAAGAAATTTAAGCATAAAAGTTGTACTATAATTACCCGATTGAAGTCTATAATTTCAATAGTTTTAGTAAAAAATCAAACCCATTAAAATTTTCCTTTTGTGTTCTGGGATATTTTAAATGGTTTAAAAGTTAACAAATACCTTCCCTGATTTGTCTGAAGATGATAATTCTTTTCAGTATTTTCCTGCTGTTTCAGGGAGAAAAGCCTGGGCAGACCCATAAAAATCTATGGAGTTAAATGGCACAGTGAAGAAAATCACCTAGAATAATTCGGAGTGTAGCACAAATTCACAATGTGTTTATTGCTCTGTGCTTGGGAGGAATAACTAATCAAACTCACTCTAAGTTGTTGGAATGAACTGCCTAACTTGGATTGAAAGTCATAATACATTTTAAAACAGAAATTTCAAATAGAACTTCATTACCTTTGTGGATCCTTCCAGAGTGGGTATGTTTCTGTCTTTGCTAATGAATGAGTAGAGAAATAAGTAATGCTAACTATTAGAACACTATTCACTGTAAGAATTATTTATTGCTTCTTGGGTGGATGTGCTGATATAATTAAAATGATGGTAAATGCCAATTAATAAAGGAAGAAAAATCAGAATCTTAATATTATATTTACATCTCTCCATTCTTTTATATGAATACAGAACAAATATTGAGCTACTGTTAAGAATAATAATATTGTATTGGCAATGTGGAAAAGAAATGAAAAAAGTAGAAACAGCATATTAACTACATCCATTATGATATTATACCTGCTTCTTTGCCAAAATATTTGCAAATTAGTAAGTATATGTAAGTACATGTATAAGAGGGTATCTCAGAATTGTAAGATCATGCTTTTAATTCCCAGTACACACACATGCAGAGAGATAGTAAAGGACAGGATGGGAAAATCACTTTTGTGGTGTTTTAATCAGTGGATCTAATCAAACCTAGGTAAGTGTAGGCTTTTAAGCTGTGATTTGCATGGAGAATGTAGCAGAATCCTGAGCTAAAAATATTTTCAGATGAAGCTAAATTGGAAGATGCAGCCAAGAGGGACATAGAACTGTAAATAAGTCTTCACTCTGTGGTGCAAGAAGGGCAGTTCAGGGAGCTAATTTGTAGCAAAGTTCCCCTGAAAACATTTGGGTGTCAAACCCTCAGCACTAGCTGTTAGCTGTCCTGCCCTACAAATGCACTGTGCTTGCCAGCATAGGTACAACAGTTCATGTCCTGAAGTCAGTCAAATAAATGGACTTCAGACACCCGCACGAAACCCACAAGACTTTGCGGTCATGGTTCAGAATTTGACATATAGATTTGTTATAAACAGTTTGGAGGTAGACAGGATACATTAGATAAAAATGCAAGGAGATTAGAGCATTTAATAACATGAAAATTTATAGTCTCAGACCAGTAAACAAGCACAATTACTTTCTTATTTAGGGCCCTCATGATCAGTGATTGCACAGAACAGTGACAGAAGTTAACATTATAATAGTATTAAAGATGTATTTACCACAGATATGGAATATACCTATAAATCATTGTAGTTTCTCCTTAATTTTCATGTTCATAGAGCTCATATTCTCTTCATTGGAAATGTTTATGTTGTTTTTTTAAGTATGCATGATTTGAAGTTTTCATGAGATTTCTGGAGACAATTTTCTGGTAGATGCTACAGCTTTTTTAAAAAAATCCAATAATATTTAGCAAAATATCATGTGACAGGTGAATATAAGCAACTTCCTCCTCCTCAAAATGTTCTATTATTTCTCTAAGATCAACTGCTCAATTTCACAGAGACATGCTGTCATTTATGTATAGTTACCAAAAAACAAAACTTTTAATGTGAACCATTTCTTCAACATCTTTGATCAGAGAAGTGGCGCTGATGTCATTAGGGAAAAAGGACATTGTGAAACATTTGGAAATAATAATACCCATTTGCACACAAGCATGCATTCACATGCAAAAAGTTACATTCAGCCATGAAAGAAGAAAATATGAAGACCAAATGTTAGAACTACTGTTCTGTCTCATAACTGAAAAGCACTGTCTTTAGCAGTAAGATGATGTACTCCATGAACTAGTTTAAACTAGAGCTCTTTCTTACGGAAAACATTTAAATGTTTTTTTTTGTTTGGTTTGGTTTGGTTTGTTTGCAGTTTGATGTTCTACTAAAAATACAGTCCATACAATTATGTTGGGAAAGCTGATAGAGATGATAAATTGAACATAAACTCCTAGTGACATACCATTATTATCCGACAAAGTTATCCAAACCCATACCACAAAAGCAATATCAAATGCATACATGGAAAAAATGTAACCTTCACTTGGAACTTATTTATTTAATACAATCTTTTTGCATTCCAAGACTTCAATATTCAAATGTTACAATTCATATGTTAAAAAGATAGATTTTTACATAATTTGCTTAATGCTTTTCTTCACTTGCATTTTTCCTTTTTTTTGTTGTTTTTGTTTTTGTTTTCTCTTTTCTTTCCTCCACCAATCAAAAAATAAAAGCATTTATCTGAAGTCTATATGTGAACTACTGTGTAAATTTCACTTCTGCAAAGGATTTCGTAGAGGTAGATATCTGTCTGGCAGATAGCAGAGAAAAAATATGGAGATCTAAAGACCTTGTTCATTTCAAATATATCTGTTCTATGCAAAAACAGACAAAAAGCAACAACAATTATGATGCTTTAAAAGTGTTTTTATCTTGAATAAAAAATATTAACTACAAAATTTACCCTTATAGAATCACAAATCATTGTGATTGTGATTTTAAAAACCTATTTTCAATTAATAATTAGAAGTGAATATGTGAGTAATAATTGAAAGGTTTGCTTTGCCAGCAGAGAATCTGGAAGCAGTCAGAGCTCATGGGTTTTCAAACATAAACTGAAAGATTTTCAAGTTAAAATGCCCTTTTGTTTCATTTTGTTTGTACCAATTTAATTATAATAATAAAATTTGTAGCCATTTTTTTTCAAGGCCTCCTATGTTTCAGTCATCCTTTAGTTGGTCTTGCATACAACTGTGATGCCTTGATTATGGAAAAGCATTTTAGATCTCCTATATTGCTGGATTTCTATTTCAAGTAAACCTTTATTTTCTTTTTTTTTTAATTTTCTTTTTTTATTTTTATTTTTTATTTTTTGCTTTTGCTCATTGATCTTCATAACACAGAAGAATAATTTTCTGATGTGACATTAACAATAAATAACATATTTCAGTATCATTATTTTCACCAGTAACATGAATGACACATTACTGAAATCAAGTAAAGCTGATAAATAATGATCAGAAGAAAATAAATTACATTCTCAAGTACAGGGTGTTAAATATCTTTCTTCTACTACATAACAAGAACTGTCATCAACCTTATTCAACTCACTTCTCACATTTAAGGTACTTTCTCATTTAACAAATAGGGTCAGATCACAAGATTTATTATTGACTAAGATGTCTGTTCTTATTGGCAAATGACAGAGCTCTTCACTCTAAGGCTGACAACAGAATTACTTGTACTCCTCCAGTTTCAGGCTTAGGACCCTTCAGTTACAATTTTCAACTACATTTATTGTGTTGAATTGTGTTATGTAGTTAAAATGTTGGTTTAATTTGAAAATGCATCTGTTCACTGCTGTTGTTCTTAAACTACTGAAATGGGAAAGTAAACATATAGCATAAGAAACACAATCTGGTAACACGTAAGTATGGCCTTCTTATTAACTTACTTGTACAGAAAAAAAGAACCCTTAAAGTTGGAAGAGACATTTAAAGGTCATCTAGTCTGACTCTCCTGTGATGAACAGGGACATCCACAGGTAGATCAGGTTGCCCAGGGCATGGTCCAGCCTGGTCTTGAATGTCTCCAAGGATAGGGCATCCACCACATCTCTGGGCAACCTGTTCCAGTGCCTCAGTACCCTCACTGTAAAAGACTTTTTTTCTCATTTCCAGTCCAAGCCTACCCTCTTTAAGTTTGAAACCATTCCCCCTTGTCCTACCATGTCAGACTCTGCTAAAAAGTCTGCTCCCTTCTTTCCCATAGTTCCCATCTACATATTGAAAGGTCACTATCAGGTCTCTTTGGAGCATTGTCTTCTCCAGGCTGAACAGACTCAGCTCTCTCAGCCTGTCCTCGTAGGAGATATGTTCCATCCATTGGATCATTTTTATGTCTCTCCTCTGGACACACTCAAAAAGTCCACATCTCTCCTGTACTGAGGACTCCACATCTGGATGCAGTACTTCTGGTGAGACCTCACCAGAGCAGAATAGAGGAGTAGGATCACCTCCCTGGACCTCCTGGTCACACTTATCTTGATGCAGCACAGGGTCTGGTTGGCTTTCTGGGATGGGAGAGCACATTGCTGGCTCATGTCCAGCTTCTTATCCACCAGTACCCCAAGGTCTTTTTCTGCAAGGCTGTGGGCAACTCTTCCATCCCTCAACCTATATTGATAGTTGGGTTGCCTCAACCCAGGGGCAAGACCTTGCCTTGGATTTGTTGAACCTCACCAGGTTTTCCTGGACCCATACTGGAACCTGCCTAGGTCTCTTTGGATGGCATGGTGTCCCCTGGGCTTGTCATCTGCACCCCACAGCTTCCTATTGTGACAGAAATTCTCTTGAGTGAACAAAGAGATGATGCATCTTAACACTGAAGCATCATTGACAGACAAATTCAAGAAGCATAATTAAAAACATCCTACATAAATGATTTTTAGATATTTTTTCTACATTTTCCAGTAACCCACAATGATCATTGGTCAAATAGGGACAAAAATAATTGAAAAGAAATGCAAGTGCATAGATACCCATTCTGTTAACAGTCCAAGAATCTTGCAGTTCAATGACTTTGGTATTTGCATAATATTTTCCTGATGCAAGTTAAATAAACTTTCAAATAATTTAATACAGTATTGTGTATATTTGTTGTTGTTGTTGCTTAAAACAAACAAACAAAAAAATAAATAACAACAACAGAAAAATAGTGGTCATTAAAATAATAGAAGAATTAGTCTTTCAAATGCAATTCAGTGTTTTCCAAAAGGATTCACTGGATCAATTTCATATTTAGCTTTAAGAAACTTGTGAATTTCTTGTGAATCATTCCTAGCATGCTGTATTTAGAATGTGTAAGTCAAACTGTCTGACTAAAAAACACAAATATATATTAAACACATCTTGATACAAAATTTACTGCATGAGTTATTCACTTACTATCTTCTTTTAGCACAAAAAAAAAGACAATTCTGAACTACTAATGTTAGAAGTTAATTTTTTTTTTTAATTTGATCAACAGAAAAAAAGGATTCTGTCCAGAGAATGAATGTAATAATGAAGGCTGGCACTTAAATTTAGACTGTAAACTTACCCTCCCATTTTATAAGATTTTATATTCATGTTTAAAAGAACTTTGAATCTAGTTATCTGTGTAGCTACAAAAACAAAATCTGTTGGATGCCTAAGAAGTCATAGGAAATCTGGACTATAGGATCAAAAGAATCTATTCTAAAGGGAGAGGGGCTAAACTCAAATATGTCAATGTTATTCACATTTGGCTTCAGTAATAAGAAATATAATACAAGATGCAAATTCTGTTTATTTCTTAAACCAAATATCATTATCAGTCTTCTATTTTTATATGTATTTTTCTGTTTCAACACAGACACTATGAATATTTCCTGCTACACTGAATATGCTGTCACATCTTTAAGAGGAAAAAATGCATAGGAGACTGGAAGGTCTGAAGGAATAAAGTTTTTCTTTCAGGACTCTAGTATGTTGGAGTCAACTATGTAGTAAAACAGCCTGATACTCTTAAGTGAGTTGGTTCTGTTGGGCTGAATGTATAATGTCATAGAACAGGAAAAATCTGAAGTTTCTTCACAAAGAATATTTGTTAAAAATTCAGCAACTTTTAATATTTAAACTTAAGGTCCTTATATGAGACTTATGACTATATGAAAATGAATTAAAAAATAAAGTGCCTTGTGGAGTATTTTAGTTTGTGCTTTTGTTTTTGTTCCCAGTGTAAAGGAAAACAAGCTTGAGAAAAACAGTGCTGTGCTTATGTGGGGCAGACCACTTTACTAACCTGGTTAACACCAGGTCAACAATACCAATCAATGTGAAATTTCCAGATACCAAAGCAATAACAAAAAGAATAAATCCTTTAAAAACCTAAACAAAAGCTATTAGGTAAGCATGAGAAAAACATTAATGAAGAGAATCAGTGAAACATTTTTTAACCAGAATGGAATAAAGCAAAGATACCACTTTAATGATACAATGTGATTGCTAATATTGCCTAAGAACAGAGAGAGCACAGTCTAAGCAAGTTGAATAGCTACAATATCATGTAATAGAGGAGAATTTACAATATCTAAATAGCACTAAGTCTCACCATGAAAAAAAAAAAAAAAGGACAACAAAATTAACATAAGCAACGTCAATTTTGATTAAAAGTCCACTCAACAAGGTTTTCATTATCTTCCCAGTCCCCTGAGGACTGCAGTTCCATTTTAGGTCAGCATTTTACCATTCAGTCTGTTTTTGCTGTGTTATTATAAATTAAGTAGCTGATCCGGTTTGTTTAATTTAACCTTTGGTTTTGGATTCAGTATTGACTTCTATAGAAGAAAATCTGGTCATAATTTCCTTTTAAAAGTACTTCTTTACACTATATTTAATCTATAACCATTGTAATTCTTACTGAAATCAGACATTCTTTTAAATAGTTATTCATCATGGTGTATAGTTGTAGATAGCAAAGTAGTTGCCTCCCTAGCTAAGCGGAAAAGAAATGAAAATTTCACAGTTCATAACTATGAAATTTACCTTCTTTTAGGATAGTTCTCATTACCAATTCAGAAAATTTATTTTCTTCCCATTCATTTTTCCAACTTTGTATATTTTGTGCCTAAGTTGGAGAGATACAGGTTTGAAGAGTTAACAATTCAGTGGATATTTTGTGGGATGGCCACAGTTGAAGGGTTATGGTCAACAAATCGATATATAGGTGGAGGACGGTGATAAATGGTGTCCTAGTATGGTCCATCTGGGGACTAGTGATCTTTAATATCTTTATCACTGCCTTGAAATTGGGCTTGAGTGCACACACAAAGTCTGCAGATGAAACTAAGCTGAGTGCTGCTTTTGATACAGTAGAATGTCATCCCAAGGCCTAGACAAGCTTGAAAAGTGGGTCTACAAAAACTAGTGAGATTCAACAAAATGGAGTACAAGGTGTGGTATCCCAGATATGTCTCCAAACTGGGAGAAGAAAGCATTGAGAGCAACACTGCAAAGAAGAACTTGGGGGCCCTGATGGAGAAAAAGCTGGACATGAGCCAGCAGAGTGCTCTTGCAGCATGGAAGCCAACATCAAAAGAAGGTGGTCATCAGGGTGAGATGACTGACTCCCTCTATTCTGTCCATCTTGAGTACCGTGTCCAAGCCTGGAGACCCCATCAAAAGAAAGATATGTAGCTTTTGGAGCATGTCCATAGGAGGATGATGAAGATGAATAGAGAGCTGGAGCATCTCTTCTACACAGACAGGCTGAGGGGGCAAGGCATGTTCAACCTGAAGAGAAGAGGGCTCTGGAATGACTTTGTTGCAGCCTTCCAGTACTTACAGGGAGCATATGAATAGGAAGGACACCAGCTTTTTACAGTGGGATATAGTGATAGGAGAAGGGGGAGCAGTTTTAAACTAAAGGAGGGAGAGATTTAAATTAGATATTAGAAGGAAATTCTTCTCTTAGAGTGTGGTGAGGTGCTGGTACGAAAACCTATGGATACCCCATCCCAGGAGGCATTCAAAGCCAGGTTGGGTGGGGCCCTGTGCAGACTGATTTGGTGGGTCGCAGCCCTGACCATGGCAGGAGATTGGAACTGGATGATCTTTAAAGTGCCATCCCACTCAATCTATTCTATGAGTCTATGATTCTGTTTTTCCTCTCTTTTCAAAAAATGATGTTGAAGAAAAGGAAGAAAAAACATAGGATATTAAACAGAAAGAATAAATAGATATATTCATTGTGAATACAATCAAACATTGTGGAGGTTCTTCTGTTTAAGAAACTTATGTAGGTTAACATCTTAGAATCACTCTCTAGAAAGTAACTCTTCTGTATTTTCAGCTTTTTCTAATATGAATAACTTTAACAGCTTATTACTCCTAACTTACGAAGTTTGTAGCCATGTTTCCTTTTAGTATAGTCTGTCATTTTACTTGGACTGCTATTAGAGGCAACAGGAAGAAAAGGCATACAAAACCTGCTTCTCTCTAATGATTGGACTATACTTTTAGGAGATTAGAAACACTAATTCAGTGCTTACTTCCCTTTCTTGCAATTATAACTACTAAGAAGGAAAATATCAGCATTTGTTCCAGGCATTATGCTTTTGTAAGCCAATACTCTCTTCTTTATTTTCTAATTTTTTTTTTTTTTTTTTTTTTTTGCTTAAATACATTTTCTTTTTTATGAAGCCTTTTATATGAGATAACAAAGAAATCTAAAATTTTAACTTACAGAGCATTAGGCTTCTGTTTAAAACAATCCATATACAGAAGAGTGTTTTCAGCATAAATCTCCTTAATCTCTGATTTCTTCAGCAGAAAAAGAGTGAATAATAAGCACATTTCCGGTGACATATTTGCTGCATGTTGGTATTGATTTGAGCATATCAAACTGTTCCTCAGCAATTAGCTTACCTTATTTCTAAGGTATGTTGATACTAATAAAGACAGTTTTACTTCTAATATATTTTTTTTACTTTACAGACAGATGTTTCCTGAGATACTTTTGCTGCCTAATCATTCAAGCAGAACAAGATCTGATGTGGAACAGCAATGGAAGTTGCATACAATACATCCAGACTCACTGCATATGCTGGCTCATTTAAAATATACTGGCTAATTAAAATTCTAACTAATACATTTAATTTTTTTATGTTGCAAGACTTCTAAGTGTAGAAATACAAAATACAACTACACAAGGTAGTTGCTCTTTAGACACATTTTTCTCCATTTAACTTAAATTTGTTTTCATTCATTGTTTTTTTTTCACATCCAAAATTTTGCAACATTTTCTCATCTATATTTCAACTATATTTCATATGCAAAGAATGAAAGGATAAAAAATATAATAAAATTAATTTTTTTTAAAAAGCCCTTAAATTCACACACACACACAAATTAAATTGTTTTTGCAAATTGGTAAAACACATTTATTAGGATAAAAGTGATTCTATTTCTAATTCAGAGATCTAGCCAAGGGTTTTTGATAATGCTAGTTCCTTTCTGTATCAGTCATGCAATGGCTCCATTTTGTATAACATAGGCCATGTACAGGTCTGAAATACTTCATTTAAAAAAAAAGAAAACGTAATATAAAGAAATGTGCTTTGATGCTACGAGTAAAAGGTATACTTGCCTGACCCATTTTTATCTGTCTGAAAGATGCCCTTGAAGAAGCTGGATGATACTTACATCATTATTTAGAACTTTTAAAATTTTTTTCTGTGAAACTGATTTTCTCTTTGCTGTTGTCTCAGGAGAGGAAGGAAAACAATACAGAAATAACTTAGAATAAAGAGTAACATCCAGAATGGATGTTTTGGACAACAGTGATTTTATAACTCTAAATAACATAATTGATTGCCAAATTTTATAATTATCAAATTATAAGTTTTATAATTTTTAAAATTCTGAATAGAGTCATGTCATTAAGTACCCTTTGGAATTATATCTTTGGACTTTAATTTCTTAAAAGCAGAGATATCCACGGACAATCTTTAATTTTCTATACTGTTAAATGGGGAATTTAACTGAGAAAGAAGGATCAGTTACCATTACCACTGATATTATGCCATTTTTTTAAACCAAGATTTTTTTATTTTTTTTTTTCTATTAAAGAAAACAAGAAAAAGAAATGTTTGCAAATTTTGGCAGAAAGAAGGGATGCATTCAAAGCTGTCTAAGACATAATTAAGCACCATGAACATTCCTACTTTACCCACTTTCTGCAAATCTCATCTCTTTTTTGCAACTCCTGTGAACATTTCTGGTGAGGAAATGCAATATATCATTTTTCCTCCTGCTTCTCTAGACCTTTACAGCCTGATGCTTGGCACCAGCTGCCTGAGAAGAAAACTGACGGGCAGTACTTCCCTGCTTTGCTAATAACAGGTGCTCCATAGCAGATAAACTGCTTCCTTCTCTTCAGCATGTAAAGAACAATTATGACATCATGTCATCATGATACATCAGTAACCGAGTTTTCTTTTTTTCTTTCTTTTTTTTTTTTTTCCTTCCAAAAAGACATTTATAGTCTTCAGACAGAGGCAAAAGATCTCAGCTAATATTAACATTGAGATGACCCATTACTGTAACCTGGCACTACTGCTGTGTATAGGTAATAACAACTTGCTGTGGACAATGTCAGTCAGTTTTAGGCAATTTGCCCAGGAATAGACCAAGGATTTGTTTTTGATAACCAAGGCCACATTTGATAAATTCAAAAGGGGATTAGCAGTTTCTGTCCACATGCATGTCTGATGTCGGATTGATCAGTGTTTAAGGGTAGTGCTGAAAAATTTTTTCAATATATTTACTGAGATAGACATAATTTTTATATGAAAATATTCTCAAGGAACTTTTTTTTTTTTTTTTTTTTTTTTTTTTTTTAACAGAAAATGAGCATGAAGTTGTAAAGACAATATACTTTAAAATAAATTATCCTTTAAATTGTGTAGGTGCATTTGTTTGCCTGTGCTCCATTCCAGATCTGACTGAGACAGAATTAACTCTACCCACAGCAAACCAGACTTGATGTGCTCTGCACTTGTGGCTGGAACCGCTTTGGTATTTAATCTATGTTTTGCCCATTGCTGAGCAGGCTGGCACAGCATCAAGGCTGTTCCTCCAATCCTGCTTGAAAGACAGGAGTCTTGGTATGGAATTGGATATCTCCAGAATGGCTAATCTAAACTGACCAAAGGGATATCCCATACAGCATGCTGTCATGTTTAGAAACAAAAGCTGGGGGAAAGAAGAGGTAGATTCTCATTACTCTTCCTGGGGAACTGCTGCATGCACTGAGTTCCAACTTCACAAGATCTGAATTCTTGCTGATATGAAGTAGAGAATAATCATTTCTTCCTTTTCTTCCACAAGACCTTTTCTTCCCTGCTCCCTCTCTGCCCCCACCTCCCACCTTTTTTTTTTTTTTTAATTATTATTATTATTAAATTTTTCGCTCTCGTTAAACTTCTCCTGCCTCCAACTTGCAAATTTTTACTTTTTCTTCTTTATCATTCCCACTCTGAGCCCCACCCTCTCAACATGGTAATCAGAGGGCGTGAGGGATCAGATGTGTGATACTTCGTTGCCTACATTAAACCACAGCACTGATACACACTTTCTACCTTAAGGTCTGCAGCTTGAGTAAATGGTACAATAAGGATGGAAACCCATGCAATAGTTGTTATATATCAATGAGGATTCAGGCAAACACTGAATAGTAATATCCAAAAATTATTGTGAAATGTTAAATAAGAATTTAGAAGTGTAGATTGTTCAAGTGAGTAGAATTAAGCTGCTGTAAGAATCTTTTTTGGCCTTGCTCACGCCTCAGTTAAGATCACTGCTCCTATCAAGGAAGGAATAGTGACTTAACATTCACATGTGTTGCTTAGTAAGGCTAATATCATCTTTAGGATTCCATAGGAGAAAAATATCTGCTCTGGAATTTAAAATGTGAGCAGATCTCAACAATTATATATCACGTGACTCTGGTAAAAGAGAAATCAAAATTATACTTCTAACTGTTCCTGAGAAAATCTTTGAAGTCCAGAGGTAAAACTGACCTTATTTGAAGAGTCTTTGTCCACTTCAGCACATTTTCCCAAGCCTGCTATTTACACACCTCCACAGTGTGACCTTCAGCATGACAGTAGTGGCATCAGTTCTGAAACTCTTTTTCTCTCTCTTACTAATGCAAAAGTAAGACTTGAAAATGTTAATAATTTTGGGTAACACTGGTGACACTGTGATGATTTCAAGTACATAGTTTTTTTTGGTTTTTTTTTGTTTTTTTGTCAGGTGTTTTATTTTGTTTTGTTTTGAATTTGATCAATTAAACTATTGCAAGATGTTAGCATATAACACCTATCTAAAACACGTTCCTCCTGAAATCAAAGTTTTGTCAGAAACAATTTTCAAACAGACCATAAAAAAAAAGAAAAAAAAAAAAGAAAAGAAAAGGAAAGGAAAGGAAAGGAAAGGAAAGGAAAGGAAAGGAAGGAAAGGAAAGGAAAGGCAAGGAAAGGAAAGGAAAGGAAAGGAAAGGAAAGGAAAGGAAAGGAAAGGAAAGGAAAGGAAAGGAAAGGAAAGGAAAGGAAAGGAAAGGAAAGGAAAGGAAAGGAAAGGAAAGGAAAGGAAAGGAAAGGAAAGGAAAAGGAAAGGAAAGGAAAGGAAAGGAAAGGAAAGGAAAGGAAAGGAAAGGAAAGGAAAGGAAAGGAAAGGAAAGGAAGGAAAGGAAAGGAAAGGAAAGGAAAGGAAAGAAACCTGATTTTCAAACTTTCCACGCTCCATTATATTCCCAAGAAAATATATATATTTATATTTTAAAATATCTACTGTTTTAAAATGGAAGAGTGCAGATTTTGACTAGATATTAGGAACAAATTCTTTACTGTGAGGATGGAGAGACCGTTGTACAGGTTGCCCAGTGAGGTTGTGAATGCCCTCTCCCTGGAAGCATTCAAGGCCAGGCTGAATGGGATTCTGAGCAAGCGGGTCTAGTGGGAGATGTCCCTGCCTATACCAGGGAGGTTGGAACTAGATGAATCTTAGAGACCCCTACCAACCCAAACCTTTCTATTATTCTATGATTCATAGCAAACTAGTCACAACTATCACATACACACTAAAAAAAAAAGTCAAAGGAACAAAACAGATAAGAACATATTTAGATATTTAAAATTAACTGCTTCAGTGATGTTTAGAGATCATATTGTACTGCCTATTCCCATATTTGCAAGTACTTGTTAGGAAAGGAAAAATGAAATTATGAACAGCTGTCATTAAGACAGCAGATCACCAGCAAATAGGTCAATCTGGTGTTGGGCTAGGAATAGGATAAATACCTGTTATATCTTTCAGGAGTGGAAATTGAGTATGAAAATTATATTATGAAAATGAAAATTATATTAGTTTAATGAGAAATACTTTTATCTCAGCTTTTAGTGATATTGAAGACAATATCCATCTAAAAAGTTGGTATCAATTTGTTGGGTTTTTTTTTCTTAGTTCATTTAATGGCACAATCCTTTCTACTCTTTGGGCCAGTAGCGGGCCTTTGAATTCAGCTTTTGGGTTCTAACAGAGAATTTGTACACTTAGTGAAACATGACAACAGCAAAAATATACTGATCTTCTGTACACACTCCAAAACTCTTCCAACTAATTTTGGATCATGAGATATTGCACAGCCTCACTGAAAGATTTGGATATTACTTGTACTTTGTTGGAGGAATAACCAGGAACTGAATGACCCCCATATAGGAACACCTTGAGCCAGAAAGGAATTTTTTAATTTTTGTTTTGTTGTTTTAGAGAGGCAGAACAATGGAAATTGTGTTTGTAGTGTTGCCATGTCTGAATTTATTGGAAGTTTAATTTAGATTCTGTTGGTTTTACTGTCTGCTATGCAGTAGTTCTGTTGACCTTTTGTGCCTAGTGATGAATAAGGCAATTTTTATCCTACTACTCCCTCAATTTATGGAATATTTATGGAATATGTTGTATGTGTTAATTTTTTGTCTGGTTTTCCCTCTCTCTTCAGTACCTGTCACAATTTGATGCAAAACATGGATAGATAGAAAAACATAGATAGATAGAAAAATATTGTTTGTAGAAAAATAAAGAGAAAACCTCTCTAGATAACACCCAGGATACATAATTGAGGGTGGAATAATTAATTGCTGCTGACTCTTTTCCACAGAAGTCAATTAAAAAATGCAGCATCAATATTTCTTCTTGTTTATTACAACTCTTACTCACAAATTTATTTTCTCTGTGGCCTATTGGTTTTCATCTCATGTACTTCAGCTTCTGTAGGTGAAGCTGTACTTCACCTCATGTGCAGTTCAGGCTTAAAAGTATAAATAAAGATAAACTTGAACCAACCACAACTGGACAAATCAAGAGTGGACATGTCGTGGGGTTGAGTCAGCATGGAATGGTATTGTATATACAGCATCATATCAGTTTCTTCATTAGTTCATTTCCACTCTGTCTTTTGTATTGTCCTCAGTGAAATAAAATTATATTTCTCATCTCAGGAATTGAATGTAGAAGATAACAACTTAGCTTACATCTTTACAGTTTGTTAGCCTTTCATCCAAATCAACTATCGTTTCCAAAACTATTTCAGTGATTTAATTTTTTAGGTTTTTAAGTTAAAATAAAACAATAAAATAATCACAGTGATACTGAAGGAATTCTGAGTGTTAATATACATAGTCAGATCTTCACTAATTGAATCATATCATGTATTCTTCAAATTTTAAGGGATTCAGTTATTCATCTCTATTATCTTCCTATTGTAATAAAATCAGCAGGGAATTCTAAACTGTTCATTGTAGGTTTCTTTTCTTTGACCAGAAATAGTAAAATGTTTCACTTTTTAATTTTATCTGATCTGGAAGGAATACTGAGCTAACTTTCCTTTTCAATGAAAATAATCAAACAAACAAACTAGCAAATAAAAATAAAACAAAAAACCTACTCCATTTAGCTTCCTTTAGGGGGTACCCCAGCATCACTTTTACTTTTATCTCCTGAAGGCCTTCAGCTATTTTCCCCAAAGGCTTTTGAGGAAAGCTGTAAAATACAGTCTTGGCTCGTTCTGCCACGTTTATGACTTCATGTGTTATTTGATTTCTTTTTTAACCTTTTGCATTATGGCTTTTGTTTCAGCTTGTGACAAGTGAGAAGGAGAAAGGGGAGATAAGAGGTTGTGTTGCAAGTCTTCCAAGTATTTTCAAGCTTGAATTCAATACACAGGAGTGTCTTTAAAATATATCTGAATCAATTCATTGCTTTAATCTCCGTCATATACTACAGTAATACAATGTGAAATTAAGTAGAAGTGATGATTTTTCAGTTGGAGTCTGAAGAAGGGAACTAAAGCACAAAATAAAATCAGAGATGTTAACCTACCTGCCCCTAAAAACAAACACACAAACAAACAAATAATCTAAAAATTGATTACAAATTGGAACCATAAAGTTTGTACATATTTACATAAAACCTGTGCATTTACACACTAAAAATGTTTTAGGTGATAATATGTAAAAACAAGAAAAATATAATTTCTGAAAGACACAGGTTTTATTTCCTAGCTTAGACAGTAAAATTGCTATTTCTTCATACATACATCCATTTAGCAAATAGTTCATGAAAGCTAATATTTGCTTTCTTAGAGAAAAGAATTAAGCTTTATTTATTTATTTATCTATTTTTAAATTAAGGACACAAAGGTAAAATTAAATCCTCATGAAAATAGTTTCAGGTATTATTCCAGATGTTAATAAAATATTTATACCACAAGTTATCCCGTCACACTGCTACTGAATAATTATTTATCATGCCAAATCTTCCACATGCTGAAGTTGCCTGCCCCAAGTGTAAACCATTTAAAAATATACTTTAAGTTATTTACCCCTAGTCAGTCATTGTAGAAGTGATCAGTCATTTTTAAAGTATGAGTTTGACTCACCCATATGCAGACCACTAGGACCATTCAAGATACTGCTGAGTGTCCATCTTTCAGCATAATATTTGATTATTTTTAATATTTTTCCCTTCAAATGTAAAATAAGATATAAGATTTAAAAAGAGATTCCAAACATACTTTAAAGGATAAATTTATTAAGAAATAGAATCACATGTACAAAATGCAGTTCAACCAAAAGCTTTATTTAATATTCTCCTTGTATAAAAATTGATGTTAAAATATATTTAGATAAAACTTGCAGTTAAAAAGTAACATTCATCAAATTTAAAACAGCTGTGCAGTGGTTTAAATTTATAACCCCAAAACTATATTTCTTGAAATATCACTATTTTTAAAAATAAAATCTTAAAATGTACATGATGTTATTTAACCATAGAAAGTAAAAGTTATTATAGTGGAGTAGAAGCTAAGTATACAATGCAAATGAATTACTGTATAATGGCAATTTGAGAAAAGCTGCAAAAAAAAAAAGTCAGAAATATAAAAATGAAATAAAGTAACATATAAGGAATTAAGAGGATACTCTCACACACACACACAAAAAAAAAACCAACAACATTTGCTACAAAAATAGAGGGAGAAATATTCTATTCAACTTGTCATTTCATACTTTATGCAGATTAATGCATAAAATAAAATACAAATCATAAATATTCATATACATATACATAAGTACTCAATGGAGAGCTAAACATAAAAAGAATTGTTGATTTAGAAAGTATGGAAGAACAGGGAAGATGAAAGGAATTGCTTCTGGGTGCTGATCATCTCCTCTACTCTGACCTGATGAAGCCACATCTGGAGTATTGTGTCCAGTTCTGGGCTCCTTAGTTCAAGAGAGAACTTCTAGACAAAATCCAGAGGAGGGACACGAAAATGATTACGGGTCTGGGGCATCTCCTGTAAAACGAAAGGCTGAGAGACCTGGGATTATTCAGTGTGCAGAAGATAAGGCTAAAGGGAAATCTTATAAATGCTTTTACATATCTAAAGGGTGAGTGTCAAAAGAATAGGATCAGATTTTTTTCTGTGGTGCCCAGTGAGAAGTCGAACTGAAACACACAAAAAAAATCCATATAAACAAAAGAACTTCTCTACTCTGAGGGTGACAGAGCACTGGAACAGGCTGCTCAGAGAGATTGTGGAGTGTCTTCCATTGGAGGTATTCAAACAGTACCTGAATGCTTTCTTATGCAACATGCTGTGCTGTAGGTAACCTGCTTTAGCATGGGTATTAGATTAGACGATTTTCAGAGGTTCCTTTCAATCCCTATGATTCTGAAATTCTGTGACATGGAAATTTCAGGAGAAATCGGGGATTTTTAAACCACAAGTCCACTTTGCAAATATTCATTTCATGTTCTGTGCACAGAGTAGAGTTGTAGCTGATGCCTGGAGTTCTGTGCTGTAATTTGCAGTATTGGGGCCTTCCAAATGCTCAGTGTGATGTCGAAGTAGAAAAGTAGGTTCATAATTCTTGTAAAGCTTATGCAGAGCAATGTGGAAGCTGATTTAATTTTTAGCCATACAACTTGACATGAGATTCCTAATAATAAAGAAAACATAAAATAATTGAAATAAAGCTTTTTATTTCCTCTAGTTCTACAATGACTAAAATATCCTGTGTAAAGTAAAAGCCTACTGTATCTTAGTTATAACAGAAAAAAAAATAGAAAACAAAAATGACTAATAGTATGTAGACTGAAACATTGTTCTTTAGACTTCACAGAAGAAACTTTAGAAATTCACTGCAGACTGACAATCATTTTCACACACTACAAAATTTAAGCACACACCATACCACTGCCAGAAAATGTAAGCAGAAGTGGCCAGGAAAATATCTACGATATGTTTTTTTTCCATTCAACAATATCTGAAATTTCATGGTAGCAGGTAGCAAACAGAATACACAGTGTGAATTTTACAGGTGAGTTAATTAGCAATTGGTAACCAGTAGTCTGGAACAGATGCTGTTTTTGCAACCCACTTTGGTGGATTCAGGTCTAGCAACAGTAATTTCAGATTTCAGAGAGATGTATTCATTTTCTGTAGCTGCATGAAATGTATTCCTTGTTCTATTTCTGCCCTATCCTGTGGCCTTACTTCAGTAATTTGCATCCTTGACTGCAAATTTTTTTCTAAAAATACCAACTCCCAGGACAGACAAAGCCTGTAGAGAGACTTGACAATTAGTTAGATCTGATTTTGATATTAAACTGATAAAGTTCACCTCATTACCCAGCATACTTGCCTCAATTATTTATCCTATTAACCTGAGGTTAAAGGTGCTGCATGTGATACCAGCATTTTTAGAGGTTAATCTCAGTGGTTCTTTGTCAAGGTTAAAGGGTTGTTACAGAATAGACAGCAGAAATGTTGCTTTTTGTAACTTTCTGTCACATTTTTTTTCATTCTGCAATTTATACCTAGCAATACATTATTAAACCAAAAAAAAAATAAAAAAATAAAAAAAAATCCACACTGTGTGTTTAGATGTGTATTTTAACTATTTTTAATTGTTCACTAGAATTAAACCATCACATAGCGAAGTTAAGCAGTGATGCTGGAAAACTAGCAAGTGTTCTAATGATTTCAGTGTGATGGTGATTTTACCCTGTTAGGTTGCTATTTCGTCAACCTCTTTTCCAGCATGAGCATCACAGAAGATTTCTGAGAATAAAAGGCAAATTTTTACTATCTCTGAAGAAAGAAACTCCACAACTTCTCTGGGCAGCCTGTTCCAGTACCTCATCACTCTTTCTGTAAAGAATTTCCCCCTGACTTCCAAACTAAATATCCCCTCCCTCAAATTCAAATCATTTCCTCTTGTCCTGAAGTTATCAACCCTTTCAACCCTCCTGTTTGTAGGCCCGTTTTAGGTACTGAAAGGCTGCAATAAGGTCACCCTGCAGCCTTCTTTTTTCCAGGCTGAACAAGCCCAGCTCCCTCAGCCTGTCTTCATAGGGGAAGTGCTCCAGTCCCCGACTATCTTCGTGGCTCTCCTCTGGACCCTCTCCAACAGCTCTTTGTCTTTCTTGTACAGGGGACTCCACACTTGGACACAGTATTCCAGATGGGGCCTCACAAAAGCAGAGTAGAGAGGGACAATCACCTCCCTATCCCTGCTGGCCATCCCTCTTCTGATGGAGCCCAGGATACCATTTGCCTTCTGAGTCGCAAGGGCACACTGCTGGCTCATGTTAAGATTTTCATCTATCAAGACCCTCAGTTCCCTCTCCACAGGGCTGCTCTCAAGGACTGCTCCTTCCAGTTTGTATGGATGCCTGGGATTCCTCCAGCCCAAGTGAAAAACCTTGCACTTTGCTGTGTTGAACTTCATTAGGTTCACCTGGGGCCCATCTTTCTAGCCTCTCGAAGTCCCTCTGAATGGCATCCCTTCCTTCAACTATGTCGACCGCACCACTCAGCTTGGTGTTGTCAGCAAACTTGCTGAGGGTGCACTCGATTCCGTCATCAACACCATTGATAAAGATGTTGAAGAGCACCGGTCCCAAGGCAGACCCCTGGGGGACACTGCTCATTACTGGCCTCCACCTGGACATAGAACCATTGATGACCACCCTCTGTCTGCGGCCTTTCAACAAGTTTCGTATCCATTGAGTGGTCCACCCAACAAATCCACATCCCTCCAATTTGGAGATTAGGATGTGGTGGGGGACCACGTCAAAGGTCTTGCTCATGTTCAGGTAAATGACATCAGTTGCCTTTCCCTTGTCCACCAATCCTGTCACTCCACGACTTTTCAAATATGATGGAGAGTGGCTCTGCAACCACGACAGTCAGCTCCTTGAGAACCCTGGGATGCATGCCATCCAGCTCCATAGACATGTACACATTCAGTCTCATGAGGCGGTCTCAGAGGGGGGGCGGGGATTTACCGCCCCAGTCCCCACCTAGAGGTTTAGGGATGCAAGTCTCAGGAATGTGAGAAGTACTGGAATCTTGGCCACCAGTGAGCCAAGACTGAGGCAAAGAACTCATTCAGTACCTCAACCTTCTCTTCATCCGTCGAAGCCAGTTCTCCTTTTACATTTACCAAAGGAGGTACACTCGCTTTGGCCTGTCTCTTCTGACCAACGTACCTGTAGAATGTCTTCCTACTGTTTTTCACATCCCTCGCCAAGTTCAGTTCTGCCTGTGCCTTGGCTTTCCTGATCCCACGTCTGCAAGTCCAGATGGCATCCCTGTATTCTTCCCAGGTGACATGCCCTTGTTTCCAGAGCTTGTACGCACCTTTCTTTGCCCTCAGCATGCCCAGCAGGTCCTTGCCAAGCCATGCCAGTGTCCTAACTCCTCTGCCCGCTTTCTTATTCAGAGGGATGGAGAGTTCTTTTGCTCTCAGCAGGGCATCCTTGAAGACTGGCCAGCTCTTCTCAACATCTTTATTTTAAAGACAGCATCGCAGAGGATGTCAGCCAACAGTCCATTGAAAAGCTTAAAATTCACTCTTCCAAAGTTCAGGGTCCTGATGCCACTCCACCAGGCCCATATCCCTTTGGTCACTGCAACCCAGGCTGCCTCCAACCTTAACACCATTAATGATTTTCTCCGCATTGCTGAGCAGCAGGTCCAGCAGCACTTCACCTCTGGTTGGTCTGTCCAACACCTGGACCAGGAAGTTATCATCAACACATTCCAGGAGCCTCATAGACCTCTTGCAACTCACTGTGTGGACTTTCCAAGAGATATCTGGATGGTTGAAGTCCCCCATCAGGACAAGAGCCTGTGAGTATGAAGCCTCCCACATCTTAAGCAAGAAAGCCTCGTCAACAGTCTCCCCTTGATCAGGTGGCCTGTAGTATACTCCTATTACCAGCTGGTCTTTGTTAGACCCATCCATAATTCTAACCCACAGGCTGTCAACCTGTTCCTGACCATTTCTCAGAGGGAGCTCCTCACAGTCTATGCACTCTTTGATATAGAGGGCAACTCCCCCATCCTTCCTACCTAGCCTATTTCTTCTAAAGAGCCGATAGCCTTCAGTGGTGGTATTCCAGTTACGGGAGTCATCCCACCATGTTTCCATGATAGCAACAAGGTCATAACTTTCCAAGTGCATCACAATTTCCAACTCATCCTGCTTATTTCCCAGGCTGAGTGCAGTGGTATAAAGGCACTTCAGCTGGGCTTTCCATCTCATTGCCTTTATAGAGGATCTAGGTTCCCCTAGAACAGCAGCATCCCCAACACCCCCCTGCCCCCGTCTATCCCTTTGCACTTCACCACCAATCACCCATCAAGTTTGGTATGAGCCCTCGAACGACCCACTCAACTCCAGCGGCCCTGATTTTGCCCTCTTCCCCCTTCATACCTAGTTTAAAGACCTTTCAACGAGTCCTGCTAGTTCCTCAGCTAAGATCCTCCTCCCTCCTAGAGACA
Source organism: Tetrao urogallus (assembly GCF_951394365.1). Lineage (NCBI taxonomy): Eukaryota > Metazoa > Chordata > Aves > Galliformes > Phasianidae > Tetrao > Tetrao urogallus. The sequence continues at coordinate 67,990,859 of NC_136813.1, forward strand.
GGCTACTTCCATTTGCTGCCATTATGCCAGGTGCCGAGTAAGTTGCTCCGTGGTCAAAAAAAAACAAAATTCCTGCATTTGCACAAACTTTTAAGCCATTTATTTATGAGGTGTTTTTTTTTTTTGTACCTCTCAGTTTCCTGCCCTGCCACTGAAGGTATCAAAGAAAACACCACCTCCACGCCCGCTCCCTTGACTACCCGCCTCAGTCCCCTGAAGTCTTTCTTGATAGCCCTGAGACTTTTCTCAGCAACTTTGTCACTGCCAGCCTGGACTATCAATAAGGGGTAATAATCAGAAGGGCGAATCAGATCAGGAAGTTTCCTAGAAATGTCCTTAACCCGGGCCCCATGGAGGCAGCACACCTCCCTATGGGGGTCATGCTGACATATAGGGCCTTCCGTTCCGTTCAGCAGGGAGTCTCCTACAACAACCACCCTTCTGTCCTTCCAGGTGGAGGCAGTCTTGAGGCGCGGGGTTGTTCGCTTTACCTGAGGCAGATAGATAAAACACCCCAGTGACTTTTCTTCACTGGTATCTGTTTTGCTATTTTCTTAAATGTGTTCATAATATTGTTACCTGAGGAATCTCAGCATTATATCTTATTACTGGTGAGGCAATCAAGGCTGTATAGGGCTTGCAAGGTTCATAACAGAGCCCAGGTCTTCCTTCCAGTTAAGCATGAAATTTGACTGTTTCTTATTTAATTCCCACCTCTAATTGCCTGTGCAACCCAACACATTCCTACAGAAACATGATGCTATTTGTAATTTTTGTCAGCTTTTCATTCTGTATTTGTCGTCTCCACCATTTTCTCATGTTCCTCCCAATAGTTTTCCATATTTTATGTAGTTAATTTCAACCCTAAGTCAGTGTCTCATTGGGTAAATAGACATTTATTCGCAGTCTTAATAAGTCATAAATTAAAATTCCATAGAGTGAAAAAATGAAAGAAGCATAGAGAGGCTTTTCAGATCAAAAGACAACTTAATCTCCAGAAAATAATATAAAATGAATAAACGCCTTTTACTCACTGAATTAATTAGGATAATGAGTAGGAACTTTTTTCTAAACACTTATAATTTCAACGGAGAACTAGAAGTGGAAGCAGGAGAGGAGGAAAAAGAAAGAAGAGGTGAAAGAAAGAAGAAAGGCAAATGAAAGAAGAATGCTAAGCAGATTCCAAAAATAAAGGGCAGCAGTGAAAATGTTTTTATTCAGAAGATAGTAAAGATACTTCCCAGTTTGTTTCTTATTTTGTAACAAATCACATTATTCTACTTTTCTGCCCATTTGCTGTGTCTGCTAGTAACAAATCAAAGCCCTTGTAACTAGCTGTACACATAAGAATTTTGTTTCATGGCTCTCCTGGCTTGCTGAATAATTTAATTCCACTTATTTAACAAGGTTTTTCTTTTAGTAAAGTATAGAAAATGTTTCAATATGTAACAGCTTTATTTCATTATCCTCTGATAATTTGTTTATGACAGGAACAAAGAAGAGGCTGCTAGGTAGTATGACTGGAGGCTCATTCCGTTCCCTCCTGGTGTTACAGCCCCCCAGGACAGCGCACCAGGCATCCTTGCTCTTATTTCATAATAATATATAGTATATTACATCTTTCTTAATGTTCTAACAATGTAAAGATATACATTGTTATATATACATTTTGGATATATATGTGAAGTAAAATTCACTATTAAAGAATTACAGATAAAGAATACAGTAAGACTCCTTTTAATAATACTGATCTTTTATCCAAGATTTAATACTAAGCTATTTTAAGAACTTAAAATAACATTTAATTGCCATTTTTTCTTTTTATTATTATTGCATAACAGAATACATTAATCTTGTATTTCCCAACTAGCATGAAGTGGCTCCTAATTAATCAAATGAAGAGTGTAGAGTCAATTTGAAATCGGAATATTTCTTAATATTTAAAATAAAATGAAGTGATTTTCAATGTTTTTTCACAGTCGGTCAGATTCTTATCCAAAACCTGATAAAGACAAATCAGTTTATTTCAGCAGGTCAGACCTCCAATTCAAAGCCACTGAAATGTGTCTAAATCAAAAAAGTAACTGTTAATGTTAGCCCTGAGAAACTGACACAAGATAAATGTTGGAAATTACGGAGTGAGGTAGCTCTGAATTCAGACACATAAATGCAATGTTATCTTTGCATGAGGTGGGCAACCCTGTTATAGTAAACAGACAAATTTTCACTTCTGTCAGTAGAGTGGAATTCACTTCTTAAAATGTTTCAAGATCTGATAAGATATCTAGCCTCCTTCTGTTCCTGCAGAAGAGCATGGGATTCCTGTGGGTCAAACAATACATCTGCCAATACTTGTTTCAGTCTCCACTTTTCTGGCGTGTGTCCCCTGTGTTTCTGCTGCAGCATGACACTCCAGTTAGAGTTGAGTGGCTTTTGTAGATACCCAAATGTAGGTGTCAGCTGGAGATAAGTAGGTCTCTGGATTCCATGTACCTTACTGACAAAATTATATAGGATCTATGTGGGATCTTAGACAAGATTTTGCAAGCCCTCTCCCAAATGACTGAGTAGAGTCTTCTGTGTCAGGACTATTTTATTAATGAGTGCCTCACTGCAGAGTGATGTTCATTCTTGTTTATTTTCCTTGGATCACGTGGATCAGGCAGTCCTGTCTGTGAAAGGGAGAAGCATCAAATGGAAGGACACCTTGAGATAAGAAAAACATAGCACACTTGTAACTTGCATGAGTTTTATTTAAGTCTGAGTTATGATTATCAGGGCATAAGTGGAGTAATCATAAATGGTAGAAATTCATTATTTCTACATGAGCATACATTTAATTGTACCAAAAATAAATGATGAATCTGCAACAATATAAAACATGATAGTCAAATTACTTGTCCAGAAAACTGCATATACAGTAAATGTCAAATTTTTAAAATAAAAGTGCAAATATTTACAGGAAATATACTCAAGAAAACAAGCAATTAGTTATATTCCTGGGGAAAAAAAAAAAAAAAAAATTAAAAACATGGGGAATAACTGTATAGCTCAATTAAAATGTCCAAATACAGAAGGATGCTGATTCCTTTTATTTTCTTCAGATCTGTATTTATCATTCCAGGTAGGCAGTCCGCTAAGACTTGAAAGATGCTGAAACAGTAAGCTCATTAATACATGATCTGAATTCTTACTGCTGTTCCCAAGTAAGGGACTAAGTTTGCTTGCTGATGTTCTCTGAGAACAGATACATCTGATTAACCTAGAATTGCAATGCAAAATTACTGTGCCATTACACATAATCAAGTTAGCCAAAAAGTATTATTTTTTGTCCTGGGAGACCAAATACTTTGAAAAAAATGAAGCTTACGCTCTAGGATTCCATAGTACAACGCATTGTACAACTAAAAATCTGATAAATTATATAGGAGGCCTCTAAAATTTAGAACCTGCATTCGTCTTAAAGCTGTAATCTACACAGATCATTTTAGTGGAGAATATGAATGATAGAGTTTCAAAACTGGCTTCTTTTACACTTCTTAAAACAGTAAGTCAGATATCGTTGCTTGAAAATAAGAATAGGTCACTATTACTACAACTACCACTATTACTGGTTACTAATAATTCTCATCCAATCATTTCCTTTTATATTGCTTTTATGAATGGCTGACAATGTATTTTAGTAGGAGACTGCAGCAAAATGTTATTTACATTTTAAGTTTTACTGTTAAAATCTGTAATCTCATTACTGTCTCAAGGATTAGGAAGCATGTTTAAGTACAGCATGTCTAAATATGGCAGGAAAACTGAGACACTATTGATATTTTCATAAAGATCTGTATTCAAATTGGATATCATATTTGTGATGTATCATAAATCTTTGAGTTTATTATTCGTATTTTTAGCTGTCTGATTTTGATTGCATTTATGATAGAAATTTTAGGGGAAAATAGGAGAAAATTAGTGCTGACATTCCTTGTCTGAAATAGTTACCATCATTCGTAATTTTAAACATGTTCAGGCAATTCTTACGTGGATCAAGTTTGAATCACAGCTTCACAGTAAGTCTTACAACTAAATATAAATCATCTAAAGAAATACTCCCATGCTCCCATTATTCATCTTCATGGAGATTTTAAATACACTACCTGGGCCTATACGTTCAATTCCTTTAAAAATATGAATAAAATGACTTTTCATAATATTATCTTGCCCCCTTCTAAATCTTACCATCTGTTAGTATTTTTGAGTTTTATATATTATATGCCTTAAATACGTATAAATTTTTGTTCTTTCCATGCAAATAAATAGGACACATTACTTTTGGAGCAACTTACACAGACCGAGACAATTCCTCTTTATTCAGTGCAACCCAGGGAAGCCAAAAGATTGGACACACATGAGGTAGGTAGAGATGAAGTTCCAGCAAACAGACCGAGGGCGATCAAGAAGGACTTCAGGGACTTGGGACAACTGGTTAAAGGATCTGTAACGTGAGCTGTGTTTTCCTCTTTCCTTCCAGTGGCAGGGTGTGATGAGAAGTGACGGGAAGTGCCAATAAGTCAATACATGGCCCCAAGTCTTGTACTTTGGTATTGCTGGAAGAATTATTATTTTTTTTATCATGGATTATTTTATACAACACCAGATCTGTTTTCAACAGACATTAAGCAGCTGTCTCAAACAAGGAAAAGGATTTTTTTCACAAGACATAGCAGGGCTCACTGAAAGAGCTTTAATTGTATCTGAAATGGGAAAGGGATAAAATTTTTATTTCACACTAAACCTTTAAACATTAGTAGAAAACTTGACTATTAGATATGAGCATGATCAAGACCATCAAAATCACAAATGAACAAAAAGTGTATAGTTTTACAGTATATATGCATGGAGCATTTTGTTGTTATATTGCTGTTTTTGTTTCTTTTTTTTCGCCTGCTTGATAAGGTTGGAATGTTTCTTTGAACGGCAATTTGTATCTGAACACATTCTGTTATGTAATCTGCACATATGACAAAGACTTGGTTAATCAAAAATGTAGTCCTCTTTGATCCACTGATGCCCAAGACACAATCTCTTCTTCAAAATATCCAGTGTTATCATACATACATGAATTCCTAATACAGATCAGATAATTTATTTCTCACCCTCAATCTGGAGGCATTCGTTTTATTGCCAGACCTTACATGATTCCCATTTCAACTATTTCAGCTTCTCTAACATTAATTCACTCACAAAAAGGGAAGGGCATTTTTTTTTTTCATTCTTGAAAAGGCAGAACAAAATTATTTATCACAGCAGATATTCTGACGATGTAATTTTCACATCAGGAGGACAGTATAAACATTTTCACTATCCAGGTTTTGAAATTCTAAATACAGAGACTGCTATATTTTTAAGCTCATATATCTTTGTCCAATAGACAGAGAAAGAGATTAATATTAATCTTTACAGTTTTGCATTGACTTTTCTTCCTTTCTTTTATTAAAAATGTAAAATGAAATTAATAATCAAATGAGTCATCGTGGTTTAATCTTAAATGATTGTTGGTGCTCTTGGTATCCGTTTCTCGCTTCAGCGCAAAGACATTATGGTGAGCCAGCAATTGCCAAGTGACTACGAAACTTAACACTTACAGTACTCTTATTTAATTTCATTCCGATCTTCTTCCCACTTTGACAAAAACTTAAACATCCCTTTTCAATTTTCTTGTCAATTAATGCTATCTGTAGATTTCAAAAAGAAAGAAATAATATGCACTAGAGAGTAAAATGAAAATTCAAAATATTCTCATTATTTTAAAATTATTTTTAGAACAATCATTAAAAAGAAAGTATCGTTAAAGTGTTTGGCATCTTGGTTTTAATTTCTAAATATTAATCTTCATTAAAAATGTACACATACATGGTCATTTGATATATGAGATTTTTTTATTCACTTTTTTGTTTGTTAAGAAAGCTGACACTGCAAAATAAAAAGTAATGTTTTATAAAAATTAAGAAAAACTTTTTAATGTGTACTTCTGCATTTGGAATTATCTCTCAAGGAAAAATAAATTTACTAACATAAGATTATTTTGTGTTCTAAAATGTTTTATCTTCATTATGTAAAAGCACTGAATTAAAATTAACATTTTGATGTTAATTCTCTCTCTTTTTTTTTTTTTTTTTCAATTTTGAGAATTTATACTATTCCTTTACTATACAGAATTTATTAGACCAGAGAAGCTTATTTAATGTCTCTTTTGGGATTACACCTCAGATGAGATTCATTCCCACCTTGGTGGTATGCTAGCCCACCTGAAGATGCACTCTGCTATAAAGTGCTTACAATATGTAGACTTTTAAATAATGCTGTACTGACTGAACATTCTGATGTTTGCCTTATATATTACAAGAGTTGTAGGTAGGAAACTATAAAGGGTGATAATAAATCAAAAAAAACAAACATTGGGAAGGTCACAGAAGTACATTTTACAATCATGTTTGCTAAAATATATGAGGCGTTAAAGTTCTGATTCTACATTCTTATGACAATGGCTGTAATGAGAACAGAAAATACTATAAGCCTAATCTATTCTCCTGACAATTTAAGTATAACTATAACCCAGTTGTTATCTTGTACTTCTCCAGTGCCGTAAATAGGGAAGGTCATAATGATAGTGAAAATAAATTACAGAATTTAAACCCCTGACATTTTCCTAAACTGGAAGACGAGGGAGAGTACATGAATGATATTTCATGACTGTCATTGCTGGAAGGAATTTAGAGTAGGAGTTAACTTCTTCATTTCGATTAATAAGTTTTTATTAATAATATTTCTGTGATTTTATTCTGCATTCGTTTTTTCTTCTTAGATTGCTACCAAAGCATAAAGTTCATTAAGCTTTTTTAAAATTAGTACATAATAGTAAGCACAATCTTTCTGTGATAGTTCTCATTACAATCTGCGATCAGAACATTAAGGGTTGTCAACATCTTCTGTACATCATTTTTGTTATCATTTCTGTTTTAGTAATGGACACATCCTGTTTATCCAGGCATTAGATGTAGAGGTTAAATCTGTACTCCCAATTCTTACATGAGCTGGAGTATGCTCCCACAATTAGTCCTTCTTTTTTTTTTTTCCTTCAACAACATTAATATGTTGGTTTACCTCTTAGACGTCTTTGTGATTTCATTTTCTCATGTTTGAATATTTATAAGCTTTAAAGAATACTTTGGTGTTATAAATTAACAACAGCATGGATTTCTGAAGTCACTCAACTACAATAAGGATAGAGAAATATATTACAGACCCTACAGATCATACACTACAGAACCATCTTTTCCATATTATACAAAATCAGCAAAAATCCTTTTTCCAAGGTCTGATTGTGTCCATCACCACAGCTTTTGGGTTTAGCTCTCTACATAATGAGAGTAAGAATGGGCTGTTTCGGAACTATATTATTGAGATATTTTCACGTATGTTAAACACTGTATTCAGACAACAGTTGCTATCCAGCAGTTTGCAAAACCAGGTCAGACCTGCAGAAGTTGCTAGGTTGTGATTACTGTTATTATGAAGTTAATAACTATAAAATAATTTATAAGGCTACATATAACCAAGCAAAGTCATTGCTACTCTTCTAACCAAGTTCTTCATACCTCAGTGATAAGATTAACACACTCTCAAGACCTTCTTTTTAAGACATTTTAACAGCAGCCACATCTCCAAAGCAACTACGTGGCTGAACTATCTTTTGTGACCTGAGTTCTCTGTTCTTTTAAATTGTGTATTTTCTGTTCGGTTTCTTGCTTTTTTTTTTACCCTCATTTTAACTGAATGTTCTTCTAGTGCTGACTGTTTTAGATATAGTTATGAATTTTCTTTCTGAATTCATCACTAGTAAAGGTATACCAGACTTTAACAAGAGCTACTCTGAAGCAGAAGGCTGATCTCCTCACTATTGCTCTGATGGCATCTACAGGGAATCACAGAATGCTTAATGTTGGAAGGTGTTTATGGAGCACATCTGGCCAAACTCTGCACGAAAAGGGTCACCCAGAGAAGGTTGCCCAACTCCATACCAGAGTAGCTTTTGAAGATCTCCTAAGAGAGAATCTCCACAAGTTCTCTGGATAATCTATACCAGCGATCAGTCATCCATACAATAAAAAAGTTCTTCCTGATGTTCATAAGGAACTGGCTTTATCTTCTTTATGCCCTTCCTTCAGATATATATGGACATCATATATATTCCTTCAGATATATATGGACATGATGTTATAATGGACATTATAACATCAGCCGAAATTTCCCTGAACCTTTTCTTCTCAAGGCTGAACAGCCCCAGGTCTCTCATCTTCTTCCCACAGGAGGACTTCTCCAGTCTCCTTGTCTCATCTTGTTGGATCTTGTCTCGCTCCAATTTATAGGAGAACTGGACTGTACTCCAGATGAGGCCTTACCAGGCCAGAGTAGAGGGGCAGGATCACATCCCTCGACCTGCTGGCCATGCTCTTTTTAATGCTCCCCAGCATGCCATTGGCCTTTTTGGCCAGAAAGGTACACTGCTGGCTCATGGGCAACCTGTCGTCCACCAGGACACCCAGGTCTCTCTCAGCAGAGCTCCTCTCCAGCAGGTGATCCCCCAACCTGTACTGGTGCATGCAATTACTCCTCCCTAGATGCAAGACTCTACACTTGCTTTTGTTAAACCTCATCTGGTTTCTTACTGTCCAGCTCTCCAGCCTGTCCAGGTCTTGCGGAATGGTAGCACAGCCTTCAGGTGTGTCAGCCAATCTTCCCAATTTCGTATCACCAAACTTGCTGAGGGTAGGTTTGATCAGTTTATTTCTCCTCCTTGCAGCACTACTTCTGATACATGCTAGGCTGCCATTGCTCTTCTTGGCTACCTGACCACAAATGCTTGCTCATGTTCAGCTGAGCATCAGCCAAACATTATGGAGTATTTTTAGTCTCATGACTGACAGAATGTCTGAAGAAAATCCCTTCTTTGTGATGTAAATGATGAGACAAGAAATTAGCACAAAACACAATAGCACAATTTTAAGATGTCCTTATTCTTGTCAGTATGTTTCTTTTTGCTGCTCTCATTCTAGATACAGAAGTTTACCTTTCTCTCTCTCTTTTTTTTTCTTTTATTTTCATCTTTCTTTTCTGGGTACTATCAGCTTCTTTTCAGAGCACAAAAATAATGAAAAAATCATGAATCAGTACCTTGAAGAGTGACATTATAATGTTTTGTGAGCAAAACGGATTGCTTGTTATTCAGTACTTCTCTTTACTTTCTATCAGAGTGTACCCATGCTGCTTATGGCAATCATGACCAGAGTGATTTTTTTTTCTTGGAAAAACTTTGAATGACTAAAGCTATTGATGAGTAAATTACAAAATCCTATGGATTTAACAGGGAAAGAAAAAAACTCATTACTAGTAATGTAAAATATCTGCTCTCAAAGTGCTAGGGCAATAAAATTCAGTATCTTAAACTAGTAATTGCATGAATCTTTATATTCTTCAGTCTTAGTGTTACTTTTAAAGTAGTTTTATTTCTTATTACAATAACTTTGAAGTAAAGAGCAGCACTGGAAAGCTCATTACCTGTTGCCTGGGGTCAGAAATTTTATTTGACTGAAAACACCAGAGTTACATACCTTTAGATTTCTTTATGGATAATGATGAAAATGAAGTGGTCCGAAAGCTTCATCCTTCCCTGAAGTAAGTGTCTAAAATAGGTCAGATTAATACATGCTTGGTGCCTATTGAGCATAAAAGCACAAAGACCAGCAGAGATGTGTTTGTATTATGGACACAGAAGATAGTCTTGAAACAAAAATCTGATCATGAAAAGTTCAGGTGGAGATACCAATAAGCTTTTACTTTCATATTAATAAAAATAGAATAGTGCTTTACTGTAGAATAACTTCATCCTTAAACATGCCTTTTCCAGCAGGTATGATCCATACATTTTCTCCAAATGTTACATCTTTGATTTCAGTTGTTTTATCTGCTTGAATTCCACTGACAGATCATTTTATCTTTGCTGGTTTTCCATTCCCCAATCACTTTTTCTCCTTTTTTACAGACTGAATTGCAGTTGCACTGATTTTACTATTTTCCTATTCTTTCTTTCCCTGAGTGTGTACCACAAACAAATATAACATACTCTGCCAGAGGCACTGGGGATGATAGAAGAAGAATAAGATCCTTTGAAGTATTTGCCTTGGAACTGATTGCAGCTCTGAAGTCAATATATTTTATGAAGCAATAATACTGAAAAGAATTCCCTCCACAGCAAAAAGCAGGATTCCTAGTCTGAAAAAGAGCCTTTTCACCCCCCACTTGAAATGTTCTATTCTTGAAGTCTTCTGCATGAATTCATTTTCTTGAGAACAAGAAATGTAGAGAACAAGAAACTAGAATCTATCATGTGAAATGAGTCTTTCAGTGAAAAAAAAAAAAATGTTGTTTTAATTTCTGGCAGAAATAGAGCGAAAAAACACTTCAATCATTGCAGTTTCAGAAAAATAATTTACAAGAAATTCACAATAGGTTAATTAGCTCAAGTGAGAGTAACTTTATGAGGTCAGTAATTCTGTATATTGTGAAATTCTGAATACTTCTTTATCTATTAATCTTAAATAGTTATGAGCCTTTTTATTTTTTTTTAGTGCACCACTTTCACATCAGAAAATATTCATGGTGTCCATATTGTAATATTTCACAAAAATATAAGTTTAGATTTTAAAAGGTCACTTGTGACTAAATAATAATAATAAATAAAATGGAAAATCTTTATACCTGCTCAGCATAGCCTAAGATTCAGAGATTAGAAAAGTCTCTCATTGGCTAAGAAAGGTCCAAACTTACTGAACATGACAATTTTCATCTATAGGAAATAGAAGAATAGAAGATCAGCATAATGGTGTGATCACAATTATAAGACTGCTTGAATTCCAACTGTCTGTGACAAGTTCCCTAACAAATATCCACACACCAGACACATTTTATTCATTTTTTTTTTTTGCCTGATATCTGTCACATTTC